>NW_026695179.1:1200000-1683123 GCF_021218885.2 Marmota monax | reverse complement strand
AACCCTAACACTAACAGTAACAATAACCCTAAACATATCACAAACCCTTACCTGAACCCTAATTATAACCCAAATTCTAACCTTAACCCTATCTTTAATCCTTACTGTAAACAAAACAGAAACCCTAACCAAAACCATAAACCTAACACTAAACTAACCCTCACCATAATCCGTACCTATTCCAAACCCTAACTTTAATACTAAACCAAACCCTATCTCTAAGAGTAACCCTAAATATAATCTTTACCCTATCAGTAACCATAACCCTAAACCTAACACTAAACCTAACTTTAACATTAACCCTAACCCTAACCTAAAACTAACCCTAACCCTAACACTAACCATAACCCTATCCTTAAACCAGACACTAACCCTAACACTAACCCTAACTCTAACAATAATCCAACCATAACCCTAAACCTAACCCTAAAACAAATCCCAAACCTAATGCTAACCCTAACACAAAACATAACCCTAACACTAACACTAAACTAACACTATTCCTAATCCTAACATAACCCTAACCCTAACCTTAAAACAAATCATAACTCAAACCACAATTCTAACCCTAACCTAACCTAAACCCTAACCCTTAAATAAACCTAACCCAAACCCTTACCCTACACTAATCCTATCCCTAATCCAAAACCTAACACTAATCTAAACCTTAACCCTAAACCTAACAGTAACACAACCCTAGCCCTATCCCTATCCCTAACACTAACCCTAAACCAATTCTAACCCTAAAACCTAACACTAACCCTAACCCTAAACATAACACAAATCCTAAACCTAACCGTAATTCTCACCCTAACACTAACCCTAAACCTAACCCTAATTCTCACCCTAACACTAACCCTAAACCTAACTCTAACCATAACACTAACACTAACATTAAACTTAACCCTAAATCTAACACTAACCCTAACCCTAAACATAATCATAACCCTAACCCACACCCTAAAACCAACCCTAAAATGAACCATAAATCTTACACGAACCCTAACATATAACAAAACCTAAACCTAACCCTAACACTAACCCTAACACTAAAACTAACCCTAACCCTAACGCTAACCCTAACCCTTAGCCTAAACCTATATTTAACACTAAAACTAACCCTAAACCTAACCCTATCACTAACACTAATCGTAACCCTTTTCTTAACCCTAAACCTAATGGTAACCGTAACACTAACCCTAAACCTAATACTAACCGTAATACTAACCACAAACCTATAACTTATTCTAAACCTATAACTAATCCTAAACCTATCACTAACCCTAATCCTAACCCTAACACAAACCATAAATCTAAACCTCAACCTAACATAAACCATAAAGCTAACCGTAACATTAACCCTAACACTAACCCTAATCCTAACACCAATCCTAACTCTTAAACTATACCTAACCTAACCTGATCCCTAACCCTGATCATCACCCTGGTTCTAAAACTAACCCTAAACCTAACCCTAACCCCTACCCAAAAAATAACCCTAACCCTATCTAAGGCTAACCCTAAATCAAACCTAATGCTATCATTAACCCTAATCTTAAACCTAAAACTATCCCTAACTTTAAAACTAACCCTAACCCTAACACTAACCCTAACCCTAACCCTAAACATAAACCAAACCCTAACCTTAACCCTCAACCTAACATGATCCATAACACTAACCCTAAGATTATCCCTAACAATCACCCTAACCTTAACTCTAATCCTAACTCTTAAACTAACCCTTACTGTAACTCGACTCGTAACACTGATCCTCACCCCAATTCTAAAACTAACCCTAAACCTAACCCTAACCCAATCCCTAACTCTGATCCTCACCCTAATTCTAAAACTAACCCTTAACCTAACCATAACCCATACCCTAAACCTAATCCTAACTCTTACCTAATACTAAACCTAAACCTAAACTTAAACCTATCACTAACCCTAACCATAACCCTAAACCTAAACCCAACTCTAAGCCTAAATTTAACACTAAACCTAACCCTAATCCTAACACTAACAGAAACACTAACCCTAATCCTAACCCTAACATTAACACTTATCTAAACCCTACACTTAACCATAACACTAACCCGAACCCCATTAACTCTAACCCTAAAATCTAACCATAATCCAATCGTAATCCTAAACCTTACCTTAGTACAAACCATAACCTGAAACCTAACCATAATCCAATCATAATCCTAAACCTTACCTTAGTACAAACCATAACCTGAAACCTAACCCTAACCCAATCCCTAACCTGAAACCTAACCCTAACCCTTACCCTAACACTAAACCTAACCATAACCCTAAAACTAATACTCAACATAACCCTAACCCTAACGCTAACCGTAACCCTAACACTAACACTAACAATAACACTAAACATATCCCAAATCCTAAAACTAACACTAACACTAATCCTAATCTTAACCCTAACACTAATCCTAAACCTAACCATAACATGAACTCTAACCCTAACACTAACCCTAACCTTAACCTAACCCTGAATGTAACACTAAACCTAAACACTAAACATAACCCCAACACTAACGCTAATCATAACTTTTACCCTAAAATGAATCTTAACCCTAACACAAAACCTATCCCTAACACTAACCATAATTCTAACCCTAACCCTAACACTAAAACTAAACTTAACACTTACCCTAAGACTAACTCTATGTATAACCCTAATTCTAACCCTAACCCTTACCCTAAACCTAACCCTAACCATATCATTTACCCTAATAATAAACCTAAACTTAATACTAACCCTAAGGATAACCCTAAACCAATCCATAATCCTAACAGTAACCCTAAATCTAATCCTAACACAAACCCTAACCCTAAACTTAACCATAAACCTAACTGCAACCCTATCCCTAACCCTAACTCTAACACTAACCCTAATCCTAACCCTAACTTTAACACTAACCCTAACCCTGAGTATAACCCTAAACATAACCTTAAACCTCACCCTAACCCTAACCCTAACCCTAACCCTAACACAAACCCTAAACCGAACCATAACCCTAAGCAAAACACTAATCCTATCCCGAACCCTAACCCTTATTGTATCGCTAACCAAACAGTAACCGAAAATTTACACCTAAGCTAACAATAAACCTAGCCCTAACCCTAACATGAACCCTAACCCGAACCCTAACTATAACCCTAACTAAAATCCACACACTAATCCTAATCCTAACACAAACCCTAACCCAAACCTACCACTAAACCTTGGTCTAACTCTAACACAAACCCTATCCCAAAATTACCATAATCCTATCCCTAGACCTAACTCTAAACCTAACTCTCAGCCTAGATGTAATCATAGCTCAGAACCTAACCTTTATGCTAAACATAACCCTAAACCCAATCCTAGTTCTAACCCTCAACTTAACCCTAACACAAGACCTAATTTTAACCATACTGACCTTAACTATAACTGTATTCATTACACTAAATATAATGCTTACAATAATTCTAACTCTAGGGTTAACCATAACCCTATTGCTTTCCCTAAACCTCTCAATTACCCTAACCAACCCTGAACCCTAAACCTAATCCAATTATTAACTAACTCTAACCCAAATGCTAATTCAAGCCCTAAACCTAACCTCAAAACTAAACCAAACCCTAATACTAACCGTGACCCTAATAATTCCCCTATATATAAAGCACAACCCTAACCTTAACCATTACCTAATCATAACGATAACCATATCTTAACACTAACCCTAAACCTAACACTAAACCTAACATAACCATAACCATAAATGTAACACTAAACCTCACCCTAATCCTAACCCTAACAGTAACCCTAGTCCTAATCCTAACAATAACAGTGACACTAATCTGACACTAACCTAAGCGTAAACCTAACACTAACCCAAAGCCTAAGCCTAACCCTAAACCTAACACTAACACTAACCCTAACCCTAACACTAACCCTAAATCTACCCCAAACTCTAACACTATATCTAACTCTATCCATAACTCTAAACCTAACACTAACACTAACCCTAACCCTAACACTTACTGTAACCCTAACCCTAACACGAACCCTAACCCTAACACTAACTGTAACCTAACCCTTACTCTAACCATAAACGTAACATTAACCCTATACCAAACCAAACCAAAACATAAACACTAACCCTAACCCTAAACCTAAATGTTGCACTAACCCTACCCCTAAACATAACCCTAACACAAACACTAAACCTAATCATAACCCTAAAATGAACCTTAACCCTAATACAAACCTAACCCTAAAACTAACCCTAAAACTAACCCTAACTCTATTATTAACCCTATTCCTAACCCTAACACTAAAAATAAAACTAACTGTAACCCTAACACTAACCCTAAACCTAAACCTAACATTAACCCTAACACTAACCCTAACCTAACCCTAACCCTATCACTAACCTTAATTCTAACCCTAAAACTAACATCCTAACCACAGCACAAAATCTTACCAAAATCCTAACCATAACCATAAACCTAACCCTAACACAAACACTAAAACTAACCCTAGCACTAATCGTAACCCTAACCCTAATATTAACACTAAAGCAATCTCCAACCCTAACCGTAACCTTAACTGTAACACTGACCCTAACACTAACCCTAAACCTAACTCTAAATTTAACTCTAACACTAACCCTAACCCTAACAGTAACTCTAAACCTAACCCTAAAACTAACACTAACACTAACACTAACCCTAAACCTAAACCTAACCCTAACACTAATTATAACCATACCCTTAAACAAACCCTAACCCTAACTGTAACCCTAAGCAAAACACTAATCGTAACCCTAACTCTAACCCTAACAGTAACACTAACTTTAACCCTAAGCAAAAATTTACATCTAACCCTAACATTATACCTAGACCTAACCCTAACACGAACCCTAACCATAACCCTAACAGTAACCCTAACACAACCAAACACCCTAAACCTAAACCTAACACAAACACTAACCCTATTCCTAAACCTAACACAAACTCTAACCCAAACCACAACCATAACCCGAACCTAACTCTAACAATAATTCTTACCTAACTCTAACCCTAACTCTAAAACTAAGTCTAACACTAAACGTAATCCTAACCTTAACACTAACCCTAAATCTAACCCTAACCCTAACCCTAACCGTAACACTAACATTAAACCTAAGCCTAACACTAACTCTATTTCTAACCACAATCTTAATCGTAACCCTAGACTTATCCATTATCCTAACCCTAACAAAAACCCTAATCCTAACACAAACCATAACTCTAACACTAACACTAAACTTTACACTAATGCTAACGCTAGCCGTAACCTTAACTCTAAATCTAACCTAACCTTAAATTGAAACCTAACCCTAAACCTATCCCTAACAGAAACACTAAAAATAACGCGAATATGAACCTAATAATAACACTATACCTAACACTAAACCTAAATCTATCTGTAAACCTAATCTTTACAGGAACCCTAACCCTTACTCACACCCTAACCCTAATTTTAACACTAACCCTAAACCTAACACTAACCCTAAACCTATTCCTAACTTGAACCCAAACCCTAACCCAAAGCCTAACCTAACCCTAACACTAAACCTAAATCTAATTATAAACCTATACCAAACACTAATGGTAAACCCATCCCTAAGCCTAACACTAAGCCTAACTCTAACCCTAAACCTAAACATAACCTATTTGTAACCCTAAACTTAACCTTAACCTGAATCCTATTTGTAACGGTAATCCTAATCTTAACCCTAAACGTAACCCTAACACTAACCCTAACACAACCCTAATCCTAACCCTAACCCTAAACCTCACCCTAACACTAACACTAACACTAATTCTTTTAATAACCCTAACCCAGCTCTAAACCTTACCATACCTTAACCCTAACACTAAAATTAACTCTAACTGTAACCCTAACCCTTACCCTAACCTAACACTAACACTAAGCCTAAAACTAACACTAAAACAAACACTAAACCTAACCAAAACACTAATACTAACTCTAACACTAACCCTAACGCTATCTGTAACCCTAACACTAACCCTGACCCTAACCCTAATGGACCTCTCACCCAAAACCTAACACAAAACCTAACCACAACAGTAACCCTAACTTTATATTTACCCTAACACTAACCCTAGCCCTAAACCTAAGAAAAATGCTAATAATAACAATAGCACTAACCCTATCACAAACCCTTACCCTAACACTAACATTATCCCTAATCGTTACATTAACACTCAACCTAACGCTTACCCTAACCTAACACTCAAAATAACCCTAATCCTAACACTAACCCTAATACTGAACCTAACAAAAACACTAATACTAAACATAACCCTAACCCTAAATCTAACTCTAAACCTAAATCTAATCCTAACACTATCTATAACCCTAACCCTAACCATAACAGGATCTCTCACCCTAACCCTTACAATAACACTAACCCTAACACTAACCCTAACCCTAAACCTAAATCTAAACCTAAAACTAAACCAAACACTAACCCTAAACCTAAACCTCAACCTAACCCTAACCCTAACTCTAAACTCTTACTAACCCTAACCCTAACTGTAACCCTAACCCTAATTTTAAACCTAACTGTAAAACTTATCCTAACATTAACCCTAATCTAAATGTAACATGACCCCTAATCCTGATCCTAAGCATACCCCTAACTGAACCCTAACCCTAATATTAAAACTAACCTTAACAGTAACCCTAGCCCTAAAACTAACCATATCCTTAACCTAACCGTAACACTAACCTCACCCTAACACTAACCCTAAAACTAACACTAACCGTAAACCTAACAATATCCCTAAACATATCTCTAACCCTAACCCAAACAGTAATCCTAAACCTAACCCTTATTCTAACAGGAATCCTAACCCCACACTAACCCTAACACTAACCCTAACCGTAACCCTATCTCTAACCCAATCTCTAACCTAAAAAAAAAAAACCCTAATCCAAACAATAAACCGAAACCAAATCAAACCCTAACCCTAACCCTCATGTAACTGTAACCCTAACACTAACCTTAACACTCACCCTAACCCCAACCCTAACCCAAACACTAACCATATAACAAATCCTAACCATAACCCTAACTCTAAACCTAACATTAACCCTCACCATAACCTTAATACTAACCATAACAATAACCTTAATTTTACCCTTAACCCTAAAACCAACCGTACATTTACCCTAACCCTAAATCTAAACCTAATCAAAACATAACCCTAACACTAACCCTAATCTTAAACCTAACTTTTACCCTAACCCTAACTCAAACCATATCCTAAACCTAACCCTATCCCTAACCCTATCCCTAACCCTATCCCTAACCCAAACACTAAGCCTAAACCTAACCCTAACCCTAACTTTTCCCCTAATACTAACAAGAACCCTAACCCTAAACCTAATCCAAAAGTAACTCTAATTCAAAACCTAACCCTAACACTAACCCTAACCCTATCCCTAAATCAAACACTACCTCTAAAATTAACCGTAATCCTAACACTATCCCTAAGATAATCCGTAATCCTAATATTAACACTAACCCTAACCCTAACCCTAACTTTAACACTCACACTAACACTAACCCTTACACAAAACCTCTCCCTTACCATAACACTATCCCTAAACCTAACCCTAAAACTAAACCTAATATTAACCCTAATCCTAAAACTAAATCTAACACTAACACTAACCCTAAAATTAAACCTAACACTTATCCTAACCCCAAGCCTAACCCTAACATTAACTCTAACCCTAACCCTACAATAAGGCCTAACCCTAACCCAAACCCTAATCATAACACTAAACCTAACCATAACCTTAACCCTTACCCTAATGATATCCTAAACCTAACCCTAACCCTATCAATAACACTAACCTTAACACTAACACTAATATTTAACCTCACCATAAATGTAACCTTAACCCTAACACTTACTCTATACCTAACCCTAACACTAAAATTAAACATAACTCTAAAACTAACCCCCAAAATAATCCTAACCCTAATCTTAACCCTAACTGTAACAGTAAGTCTAATCCTAAAAATAAATTTAAATGTAACTTTAACACTAACCCTAACCCTAATTGTAACACGAACCCTGAACCTAATCCTAACACTAAGCGTAACATGAACCCACACCCTAACACTAACCCTAACACAAACTTTAACCTTACGCTAAGCCTAACACAAACGCTAAACAAACCATAACCCTAAGACTAAAATAACACTAACCCCTACCTAAACCTAATTCTAAACGTAACCCTAACCCTAACACTAACACTAACCATAATGTTAACCATAACACTAACACTAACCCTAACCCCAACACTAACACTATAACTAACTTTAACTCTAAAAATAAACCTAACACTAACCCTAACCCTAACCATAACCATAACCTTAACCATAACCCTAAACTTAACCATAATTCTAACTCTAATCTTAACCCTAACCCTAATGATAACCTTAACCCTAACCCTAACTCAAACCCTAACCCTAATCGAACACTATCTTAACACTAACCCTAAAGCCAACTGTAACCCTAACTCTAAAACTAACCCTAACTCTAACCTGAAATATAAGCCTAAACCTAACCCTGTAACAAACACTAACCATAACCCTAACAGTAACCTTAACCCTAACCTGAAACCTAATAGTAATCCTAACCCTAACCATTGCCCTAATCTAAACTGTAACCCTAAGCCTAACCCAAACCCTGAACCTAACACCAATCCTAACACTAAACCTCTAATGCTAACCATAAACCTAATCCTAACAATAACCCTAACCCTAAACCTAACCCTGTCTCTAACCCTAAACTTAACCCTAACACTAACCCTAACCCTAACCCTTACCCTAACCCTAAAACTCACCTAATGCTAACCCTAAACCTAACACTAACCATAACCCTAAACTTAGCACTAATCCAAAACCTAAATATAACCCTAACCTAAACACTAATGCTTACCCTAACCTTAACCCTAACCCTAAAACTAACTCAAACCGCAACATTAACCATAAACCTAATCCTAACAGTAAACATAAACCTATCCCTAAACTATCCCTAACCTTATCCATAATCCTAACCCTACCTCTAATCCTATCCATTACCCTATGCCATACCTTCACCCTAATGCTACCCTAGTCTTAACACTAATCATTAGCCTATCCCAAATCCTAACTCTATTACTAGTCCTAATTTGTGGCCTCATTCTAGATTTAGCCCTAACGCAAACCCTAAAACTTATTCTGACCCTAACCCTAACCCTAGATCTAAACCTGACACTAACACTAAACCAGACCCTAACTCTATCCCTACCAGTAAACCTATACTTAAACCTAAGAGTAACAACAGGACTAGACCAAACCTAATCCTAATTAGATTCATAAATCTAACCCTAGCCCTAAACCAAAACATTGAACTAGCCCTAAAAATAATCGATAACCTAACACAAAGAGTAAACCTATCCCTAGACACAATGCTATTCCTAACTCTGGATCTAACCATGACCCAAACACTCACGCTTACCTAACACAATCTCTAGCTCAAAACCTTATCCTAACCAAAAACCTAACTCTAACACTAGAATTATCCATAACCCTAAACCTAAAACAGGCCATAACTGTAACCCAAGCTCTTATATTACCCACAGCCCTAACGCTAGCCATAAACATCATATAACCTAGCCCTTATCCTAGCCTTAACCTAGACTAATTGTAACTCTAACCATAACCCTAGAATTAACCCTAACCCTAACCCTTGCCCTAGTCCTAAACCTAGTTCAAACTCTAACCCTTTCTCTAATCATAACACTAATGCTAACCCTAACCCTAGCCCTGACTCTAACCCTAACCCTTGCCCTAGACCTAACCCTAATGCTTACCCTAAACCTAACCCTGACACTAACCCTAGGCCTAACCCTAAACCTAATAATAAACTTATCTTTAACCCTAGCCCTAACCTTAGATATAATCCTATCCATTACCCTAAAGATAAGCCTAAACCAAATGCTAAACCTAGGCCTAACGATAACCCTATCTCTAACAATAACCACATCCATTACTCTAAACCTAACTTGAATACCAAACCTAACCCTATCCATTACCCTAACTCTAACCCTAACCCTACTGCTAATTCAATCCTTAACTCTAAACCTTAAACTAAACCAAACCCTACCCAGACCCTGACCCTTATAATACACCTAACTCTAAACCTTACCCTTACCTTAAACTTAATCTTTACACTAGACGTAGCCATAACCCAAACTTAAAACTATCCCTAACAATAACCCTATACCTGACATTAGCCCTCACCCTAATCCTAGCCCTAGCCCTAACAGAAACCCTCAAACCTAGCCAAAAATTTAGCCTTAATCAAAACCTGAACCCTAACCTAGACCTAACCCTAATTCTAACTCTCACCACATTCCTAAACTTAGTTATAACCCATCCCTTTCCCTAAACCTCATTTATCCCTAACACTAACACTAACCTAACCCTAACCCTAAATGTAGCGCTAATCCTAGCCCTAATTTAGACCTAACCTTAAACTAGGTTACCTAGCCCTAAGACTATCTATAACTCTCGCCCTAGCCCTATTTCTAGTTCTAACCCTATCTGGTATCATAACCGTAACACTAGCCCTAACTTTAGCCCTGACCATAGCCCTAAACCTAAACCTAGATCTAACCATAACAATTAATATAAGATTAAACCTCACCTTACTACTAGCCCTAACACTATTTCTAATCCCAAAACTAGCCCTAACCATAGCCCTAGCTCTAAAACAAAACTGAGACATAGCCCCAACCCTAACCCTAACCTGGTTCACTGTCAGGAAAAGTTTGTATTTTAAGGTTTCCATTCATTAAGGCTTATTCATGTGAATGAAAATTGAGCTGTAAATCAAACAGGGTTGCTCGGAGGTGCTTGAAACATCACACAATCAGTTCTCAATGTGCGCTCTCTTGTTTCTTTCTTTTGAATGTAGGCCAAAAATGAAGCATGCAAAAGAAACTGTATCTGAGAGCCCTTAAGGAGAAAACAGAGAAACATGTATGTACTGAAATAAGTCTCCCAAAAATTTGATCAGATTTCTTTGATACTGCACAGTATTCATCTTTTAGCTTGCTGCACTAGGCTCCCCAAGGTTGGCAATTCTAGGATCAATGGTCCTCTAAACCGGTAAGGGTTAGTGTTACAGTTAGTCTTAGGGCTAGTTTTACAGTTAGTGTTAGGGTTAGAGTTTGTTTTGTTCAAATTTCTTTGATACTGGGAAGATTTATCTTTTCCTGTCCATACTATGTGCCCCACTTTTGGGCCTTCTTGGTTTAATGGTTCACTGTTTGGAATAGTTTGTTTTTAATGTCTCACTTCATTTTGATATATATAGGTAAATGCAAATGAAGCTGGAAATCAGAGGGTTGGTGCTAGCTGGTTGAAACTTCACATTCTCAATCAGTTGTCTGTGGGCACTCTCTGGTTTCTTCCTTGTAAAAGTAGCCATAAGCTGAAGCATGCAAAACAACTTTATCCAAGAGCACTTTAGGAGAAAACAGGGCAATATGCATGTACTGAAATACCTCCCCCAATTATTTGGTCAGATTTCTTTGATACTGTGCAGGATTCATCTGTAAGCTTCCCCACTAGTCTCACCAAGTTAAAAACTTTTTTGATCAAAGGTTCTCTTAAAAGACTAGGCTTAGAGTTATGGTTAGAGTTAGGGCAAGTGTTAGAACTAGTTTTAGGGTTAGAGTAAGTTTTTTTTCAATTTATTGGATATTGTGCAGCATTTACTTTTTTGTATTCTTAGTATGCTCCCCATGTTTGGGACTCCTAGGTAAAAGGGTTTGCTCTCAGAAGCAGTTTTAATTTTCATGTTTCACTTCATTTTGCCCTATAGGGGTGAATGGAAATGGAGCTGGACTCAAACAGGGTTTGTGCTAGCTGCTTGAATCTTCACACACTCAATCAGTTCTCATTTGATTCTTGTGGTAGTAGTCCAAAGCTGAATTAGAAAGAAACAGCTTTATCTGTGAGCACTATAGGAGCAAGCTTCAATTTTTTTGCATGGATTACTTTGATATTGTACAGGATTCATCAGTTTCCTAGTATTAGTAGGATCCCCATGTTTGGGTTTTCAAGGTTTGCCAGTTCACCGTCAAGAACAGTTTAAATTTTTAGGTTTCACTTGATAGTGGTCTATAGACGTGAATGAAAATGGAGCTGGAAACCAAACAGAGTTAGTACTAGCTGCTTGAAACTTCACACACTCAATCAGCTCTCTGTGGGCACTCTCTGGTTGTTCCTTGTGAAAGTACCTTAAACTGAAGCATGAAAAAATAATTTATCCAAGAGCATATTAGGAGAAAACAGGGAAATATGCACTTAATGAAATACCTCCCCCAATTATTTGGTCAGATTCTATGATACTGCACAGGATTCATCTGTTAATTTGCCCCACTGGGATCCTTTATTTGAGAACTACTCTCATCAATGGTTTTCTAAACAGGTTAGGTTAGATTTACTCTTAGATTTTGGCTACGGTTACAGCTAGTGTTTTTTAGATTTAGTTTTGTTAAAATATCTTTGATACTGGGCAGGATTCAACTTTTACCTAGCATTACTATAGTCTCTATATTGGGAATCTTCAGTCAAGAGTTTACTCTCCTGAACAGTTTGTGTTTTAAGTTTTCATTTCATTTTGACATATGCGTGTAAATGGAAATGGAGCTGGAAATCTAACAGAGTTGGTGCTAGCTATTTCAAATCTCACACACTCAATCAGTTTTCTATGGGCATTCTCTAGTTTATTTCTTGTAAAAGTAGCCCTAAGCTGAAGCATGCAAAGCAACTTTATGAGAGAGCACTTTAGGATAAAACAGGAAAATATGCATGTACTGAACTACCTCCCCAATTATTTGGTCAGATTTCTTTGATATTGTGAAAGATTCATCTGTTAGCCTACCCAATTTGGCTCCCCATGAGTGGAACTTCTAGGATCAAAGGGACTCTAAACAGATTAAGGTTAGTTTTGTTTTCAAATTTCTATGATACTGTGCAGGATTCATCTTTTTCCTATTTTGACTATACACCAAATGTTTGGGCCTTCTACATAAAGGGTTTCCCTTCACAAAGAGTTTCAATTTTGATTTTTATCTTCTTTTTGTCCTATTAGGATGAATGGAAATGAAGCCGGTAATCAAACAGGGTCTGGGCTAGCTGCTTGAATCTTCACATACTCCATCAATTTTCAGTGAGCATAATATGGTGTCTGCCATGGAAGTACCCTTAAGATGAAATAGAAAGTAACAGCTTTATATCTGAGTGCTTTAGTAGCAAGCACAATACCCATGTACTGAAAGAGCTTCAATTTTGTTTTTGGTTGGATTAATTTGATACTGTACAGTATTCATCATTGACCAATCCTTAATAGGCTCCCCAAGTTTGGGCCTTCAAGTTTCAATGTTTCATTGTAAGTAACAGTTTGAATTTTTAGGTTTCAATTCATTATGGCCTATAGGTGTGAATTCAATGGAGCAAGAAATAAAAGAGGGTTGGTGCTAGCTGCACGAAACTTCACACACTCAGTCAGCTTTGTGTGGGCACTCTTTGATTTTTCTTTGTGAAAATACCTTAACGTGAAGAAAGATAAACAATTTATCCATGAGCACTTTAAGAAAAAAAAAACTGGAAAATATGAATGTACTTCATATGAACAAATATGAAATACCTCCCCCAAATTTTCATCAAATTTCTTTGATACTGCACAAGTTTCATCTGTTTAGTTGCACTGCTAGGCTCCACAAGTTTGGGACTTCTATGATCATAGGTATTCTAAACAGGTAAGAATTAGATTAGGGTTGGGTTAGATCTAGTGATAGAGTTAGAGTGAGTTTTGTTAAAATTCATTTAATACTTTGCATAATTCATCTTTTACCTAGCCTTACTATTTTGCCCAGGTTTGGGCCTTATGCCTTCAATGGTTTTCTGTCTGGAAGAGTTTGTATTTTAAGGTTTCCTTCATTTTGACCTATACGCGTAAATGGAAATGGAAATTGAAGTCAAACAGGGTTGGTGCTCGCTGCTTAATACTGCACACACTCAATCAGTTCTATGTGGGCACTCTGGTTTCTTCCTTGTGAAAGTTTCCCAAAGCTGAAGCATGCAAACACATCCCTAATCCTAACCCTAACCATAGCGCTAAGACTAACCATAATCCTAGCCCTAAACCTAACACTTACCCTAACCCTAAAACTTACCCCAAATCACTAACTACACCTATCTCTAAACCTAACCCTAATTGTAGACTTAATCCAAACCATAACCTAGCCCTAACTCTAGCTCTAAACCTATCCATTACACTAAACATAACACTAACACTAATGGTAACCCTAACACGATTGCTAAACCTAACTCATCCATTACCCTAAACTTTAACTGAAACCTAAACTAAACCCTATCCATTATCCTAATCCTAAACCTGAACCTAATGCTAATTCAAGCCTTCACCCTAAACCTTTAGCTAAACCAAATCCTAATCCTGACCCTGATTCTGACCCTAATAATAACCCTAGCCCTAAAGCTGACCTTTAACTTTACCTAACTCTTACACTACACCTAGCAATAAGCTAACCCTAAAACAATTTTTAACATTAACACTAGACCTGATATTAGCCTTAGACATGGTCCTAGTTATAACCCTAACAGAAACCCTAGCCTTTAACCTAGCCTTAATCCTAAAGTGAAACATAACCCTATGCCTAAACCTAATTCTATAACTCACCCTATCCCTAAATCTATCTGTGACCCCACCCATTCCCCTAAACTTCAACTCAACACCAATGCTCATCCTAACTCTAGTCCAACCCCTTAGTCTAACCATAACACTAACCCTAGCCTTAATACTAGTCCTAATGTAGCCCTAACCCTAACACTAACACTAGCTCTAATACTAAACCCTAATTTAGCTCCAACCCTTACACTAAATCTAGCCCTAATCCTAGCCCTAATTTAGCCCTAACTCAACACAAACCCCAGCCCTAATCCTAGCCCAAATTTAGCCCTAACCCTAGCCCTAATCCTAGCCCTAGTTCAGCCGTAACTCTAACCCTAATTCTAAGACTTCTACTATAACTAACTCTAATTCCCGCCCTAGCCATATCCCTAGTTCTAACCATATTCATTACCATACCCCTGTCCCTCACCCTAATCCTAACCCTAGCCCTAGGCTTAGACCTATCCCTAACCCTAGATCAAACACTAACTCAAAATCTAACACTAACCCTAAGCCTAAAACTTAACCTAAAATTAGCCCTAACCATGATGCTAATCCATAATCTAGCCATAACCGTAGCCCTAACCCTAAACAAAAACAACTTATATCCCTAAACCTTAACCTAAACCAAACCCTAACCGTACAACTAGTACTAACTTTAGCCCTAATTCGAGTTCTAACACTAACCCTAAAACTAACCCTGACTCTGACACTAACCCTATCATAACCTTTGCTCTAAACATCACCCTAACCATAAAACTATACATAACACTAGACCTAGCCCTAACCATAACCCCCAAACAAGCACTAATTGCAACACTAGTTCATACATTACAATAGCCCTAATCCTAGCATTAACTAAACCCAAAAGACAGCCCTAATCTGAGCCTTAAACCTAGCTTTAAATCTAATCCTAAAGCTAACCCTAACCCAGAACACAGCCCTATCCAGAATTCTAACCATAACCCTAGACCTATCACTAGCTCTAACCCTATCCACTACCCTAACCATAACCATATCTCTAATGATAACCCTAGGACTAAACCTAAACTTATCCCTAACCCTAAACTATTTCATTAACCTAAACCTAACCTGAACCCTAAACCTAACTCTATCATTACCCTAACTCTAACTTTAATGCTAATTCAAGCCCTATATCTATACCTTAACCCAAGCCAAATTCTAAATCTGCCCCTTCCCATAATAATATACCTAGCTCTAATCCTGACCCTACCCCTAAACCTAAACCTTATACTAGACATAGCCATAAACCTAACCTTAAAACTATCCCTAGCCATAATCCTAGTCCTGATATTTACCCTAGCCATAATTCTAGCCCTAAAATTAACACAAAACAAAACCATAACCCTAATAATAAAACTAGCATTATCCTATCCATAAACCTATACCTAAATTTAGTTCTAACCTTTTCAATTACCCTAACAATAACCCTAATTATAATTCTAACCCTACGCCTAACTCTAAACCTATCCCTAACTGTAACCCTATCCATTATACTACATCTAACCTGAACCCTAAACCAAACCCTATCATTATGCTAACCCAAACCCTAATGCTAATTCGACCCCTAACACTAAACCCTAACCTAAACAAAACCCTAACCTGACCCTTACCCTAATAATACCCCTAGCTCTAAATTTGACCCCTACCTGAAACCTAACACTTACACTAAACATAGCCAAAACCAAACCCTAAAACTATCTCTAAAAATAACCCTAGATCTGACATTCACCCTAACAATAATCCTAGCCCTAACCCTAACACAAACACTAGCCCTCATCCTAGCCCAAAACCTACCCTTAATCATAACTCTAATGAACCCCTAGCCCTAACCCTAATGCTAACCTTCACCCTACCCCTATCCCTAGCTCTAACCTCATCATTTACACGAAACCTAACCCTAAGCCTAAAACTAACCCTAGGCATAAACATAAGCATAAACCTAGCCCTATTACTACCCCTAATTAAGCCCTATACCTAACCAAACAGTAAGCTTAGCCATAAGACTAACTCTCACTATCACCCTAGCCCTATTTCTAGATCTAACCCTATCCCTGATCATAACCCTAATCCTAGCCATAAACCAATACCTAACAGCAGCAATATACTTAGCCCTAGACCTAACACTAAATTTAATACTAAATCAAAATCTAACTTTAACCCTAAGACTAAACCTAAGCCTAACACTAGCCCTAACCATGGCCCTAGCCCTCAAACACAACCAGGCCATAGCCCTAACTTTAAAACTTAACCTAAACCAAAATCCAACCCTACTCCTAGCCCTAAACTTAGCCCTAATTTGAACACAAACACTAATGCTAAAACTACTATGACCTTGAATCTCCTCTAAAACTAACCCTAGCACTAAACGTTTTACCTAAATCTACCACTAGACCTAGTCCTAACCCTAATCCTATAAATAGACCAAATCATAACCCTAGTCCATACATCAGCCATAACTCTAAAACTATCCCTAATTCTAACCAAAAACTAGCCTTAATGCAAGACCTAACCCTAGTGTTAACCCTAAACAGAAACCTAACCCTAGCCCTAAGCATAACCCCAAAAATAGCCCTAATCCTAGCTCTAATCCTATTCCTTACCCTAAACTAACCCTAACCCTAATCCTAACCCAAGGCCTAAGTCTAATCCTTAGCCTAACCCCAAACCCTCACATTATTACTAGTCCTAACCATAGCCCTCACTGCAGCTGTAACCATAACCCAAACACTTAAACTAAACCTGACACTTATTATGAACCTAAAGGTAACCATATTTCTAAAACTGAGCCTAACCATAAAACAAACCCTAACACTAGCACTAACAATAAACCTATAGATAAACCTAACCCTAACACTAGCCCTAGACCTAACCCTAATCCTAACTAGGCATATCTCTATCTGTAGACCTAAACAAACACCTAGCCCTAGCCCTAATGATAAAACTTAACCTAACACAAACACTAACCCTACACCTAGACCTAGCTTTAGTGATAATATCGGGTTGAACCCTAACCCGAACTATAACCCGAACACTGACACTGAACCTAACACTTAGCCTAGCTCTAAACATCATGCTACCGGTAACCCTAATGCTAATATTTGATCTAGGCATAACACTTACCCAAAAAGTAGCCCTAATCATAACCCTGGTTTATACATTAGTTGCAGGCCTAACACTAGCCCCAACTTAAACCAAAACATGGCCCTAAGCTGAGCGCTAACCCTATTTTTAACCGTAAGTTTAAAACTAGCCCTAATCCACAGCCTAACCCTAGATCTAACCCTAGCTTTTACCCCATACATTATTTTAAGCTAGACCCTAAAATTAATGCTAACCCTAGACCTAACCATAATCCAGAGCCTAACCCAAACCCTAACCCTATTACTAGTCCTAACCCTAACCTTCGTTCTAGCTGTAACCCTAACATAAACCAAACCATAACCCTGACACTTATTCTGACCCTAACACTAACCGCAGGTATGAACCTGACCCTAACCCCAAACTGAACCCTAACATTAGCCCTAAAGGTTATCATATACTTAAACTTAAACCTAACACTAGCCCTAGACTTAAACATAATCCTAAATCTATCCTTATCTCTAGCCCTAGAACTGAACACCAACCTAGCCCTAGCCCTATCTTTAACCTAACAAAAACACTAACCATACCCCTAGATCTATCCCTAGTCCTAAATCTGGCACTAAACACAACACTAAACCTAACGTGAACAATGGCCCTGACCCTAACATAATCCTAGCTCCAAAGCTAAACCTAAACAAAAGCCTATTCTTAACACTAGACCTAGCCATAACCCTAACCCTAAAGCTAGCACTAATCATAAACCTAGCTCTTATATTACCCATGGCCCTAACCATAGGCCTAAACTAACACAAAACCTAGCCCTAATTTTAGGCCTGAACATAGCCCTAAGTGTAAACCTAAACCTAACCCTAGCCCTAACCCTAACCCTAAGCATTGCTTTAGAGCTAAATCTAGCTCAAAACTTAAACTTTACCCTTAACATAACCCTAACCCTGTCCCAAAACCAAACCTAACATTAGCCCTAATCCTAATATTAACCATAGCCCTAACCATAGCTCTAATTATATCAACTACCCTAATCCTAGCCCTCATAGTAACGATAAACCTAGACCTAAACCTAGCTCTAATTATATCCATTAGCCTAAACATAATCCTAACCCTAATGCTAACCTTAGGCTTAACCCTAACCCTATCACAATCCTTAAACCTATCCATTGCCCTAAAACTAACATGAACCCTAATCCTAAGCCTATCCATTACCCACCCCTAACTCTAACACTAATGCTAATTCGAGCCCTAAACCTAAACCTTAACCTAAACCAAACCTTAAGCCAAACACTGGCCCTAATAATACACATAGCTGTAAACTTCACCCTTACCCTAAATCTAACCCTTACACTAGACCTAATCATAAACATAAACCAAAACCTATCTCTAACTGTAACCCTAGACCTGATAATAGCCCTAGCCCTAATCCTAGCCCTAACCCTAACATGATCACTAGCTCTCATCCTAGCCCCAAAGCTAGCATTAAACATAACACTAAGCCTAATTCTAACCCTTTCCCTAGCCCTAAAACTCTTTATAACCCCATTGCTTAGCTTAAAACTAACCCAATCCCATACCCTAACACTAAACCTAGCCCTAACATTAACCCTAGGACTAACCTTAACACTAACCCTAGCTCTAAACCTAAACCTAACCCTAATCCTAGTTTTAAGACTAACTATAACTCTCACACTAGCCCTAGCCTTAATTCTAACCCCATCACTTATCATAATCATATTCCTAGCCATAGCCTACAATAACCCTAGCCCTAACCTTACACATTGCCATAACCCTAGATCTAAACCTAACTCTAAATCTAACCCTAAATCTACAACTAAACCTAAGCCTAACACTAGCCCTAACCTTAATGCTAATCCTAAAACTAGCCCTAACCATAGGCTTAGCCCTAAAACAAAACTGAGCCATAAAACTAACCCTAAACTTTTACCTAAATTGAACACTAACCTTATATCTAGCCCTAAGCATAGTCTTAATTTGATCCTACTCTTAACCCTAAAACTAATCCTAAACCTGTTTCTGACATTAAAACTAACCCTACCTCTAAACATCACCTTAAACTTAAACTTTAACCTAACAAAGACCTGGTCCTCTCTAATTCTAAAACTAGTTCTAATCATAAACCTAGATCATACATTAACCATAACCTTAAAACTAATGCTAACCAAACCTAGCCCAATTCTGATATCTAACCCTAGCATTCACCCTAACCCTAACCCTCACATAGCCCTAACTGTAACCCAAAACCTAGCTTTAACCCTAGCTCTAACCTTATACTTTACCCAAGCCAAACTCCAACACTAATGCTAACCCTAGTCCTAAAACTAATCCTTAGTCTTAACCGAAACTTAACCCTATTACTAGTCCTAAACTTAGCCCTCATTCTTGTTCGAAACCTAACCTTGACCCTTATTCTTAACCTGAACCTAAAACAAACCCTAACACTAGCCCTGCCCATAACCCTATATCTAAACCTAACTCTAACAGTAGCCCGAGGTTAAATCTAATAATAAATATAGCCATATTTTTTAATCAAGATCTAAACAAAAAACTAGCCCTAGCTCTAATGATAACCCTTAACCTAAGCCAAACATTAACCTTACATCTAGACCTAACCAATCCTAACTCTGGCTCTAGCCATAGCCCTAACCTTAATTCAAACACAGACCTTGACACAAACACTAACTCTAGCTATAAAACTGACCCTAACTGAAACCTAAACCTAACATTAGACACAGCCATAACTGTAAACATAACCCTTACATTACCATAGCACTAAAACTAGCTCTAAACCTAACACAAAACCTAGCCCTTATCCTAGGCTTAAATATAGCCCAAAGCATAATGCTAACCCTAACCTAAACTTATTCCTTATCTTAAGCCTAACCCTCATGCTAACCCTCACACTAGCCTTAGACCTAACCCTAGATAAATCCCAAAACCGAACCCTAAACATAACCCTAGCCCTATACTTAAACCTAATGCTAATCCTAGCCTAATCATAAGGTTAACACTAGCCCTAATATTATCTCTAAAATTATTCATTACCTAAACTGAACCTTAACCCTAATGATAACCCTAGCTCTAATCCTAATGGTAAACCTTATCTTAGACCTAACCCTAAACCTAACCCTAATTGTAGCCTTAACCCTTCATAAAACCATAACCCTTACTCTAACACTAACCCTAGCACAAAATCCTAAAACTAACCCTAAACCTGAAACTACCCCTTAACCTAACCTGACATCTAACCCTATCCATTACATAACCCAAATGATAATCTAGCCCTAACCTTAACACTAACCCTAAACCAAAAGCTACCACTAACCCTAACATGACATCTAACACTGTCCATTAAACTAAATCTAAAGATAACCTTAGACCTAACCCTAACACTAAACCTAACCTTAAATGTAAATCGAACCCTAGACATAATCCTAAACCTAACCCTCACACTAGCACTTAACCTAGTTTAAAACTTAACCTGTACCGTAAACCTAACCCAAACCCTAACCCTAGTTCTAGCCCTAATCCTAACTCTAGCCCTACTATTATTCTAAACCCTAGCCCTAACCCTAGCTCTAATGCTCTTCATTACCATAACAATATCCTTAACCCAAATGCTAACCCTAGGCCTAACCCTTACCCTATCACTTACCCTAATCCCATCAATTACCCTAATCTTAACCTGAGTCCTAAACCTAAACCTATCCATAATCCTAACATTAATTCTAACTCTAATGCTAGTTTTACCCCTAACCCTAATAATTAACCTAACACAAACCAGAAACCTGACCCTGACCCTAAAATACACATTACTCTTAACCTGGGTCTCACCCTAAACCTAACATTAGACCTAGCCATAAACCTAACTCTATAATTATCCCTAGCTGTAAACCCTAAACCTGACATTATCCCTACTCTAACACTAAAACTTGCACTAACCCTAACACAAACACTAGCCCTCATCCTAACACTAAATCTAGCCTTATTCTAACACAAACCTAATCCTAGACCTAAACCTAATTCTAATCATTGCCCTAGCCCTAAACTTAGCTATAACCCCATCCCTTCCCCTAAACCTAATCTTAAACATAGCCCTAACCCTAGGCCTAAACCTAACACCAATTCTAGACATATTCCCGCCCTAATTTTGCCCTAAATTTAACACTAACCATAGCCTTAAGACTAACTCTAACTATCACCCTAGCTCTACTCCTAGTTCTAACCCTATCCCTTACCATAACCCAAACACTAGACCTAACCTTAACCCTAACCCTAGCCCTATAATTTACCATAACTCTAAATGTACCCCTAAGCCTATACTCACTATATCAATAGCAGTAAAACTAACATTAAACGTAAAATTACCCTTACCTTTAGCCTTAGCCCTAAAACATAATGAGCCATAGAACTAACCCTAACCCTTAACCTAAACCAAATCCTAACCCTACATCTAGCCCTAAGCCAACTCCTAATTCGAGTCCTATCCCCAACCCTAACAACCCTAAAACTAACCCTGACCCTGACTCTGAACACTAACCCTAGCTCAAAACATCACTGTGAACTTAAACTTAACCATAAAACTAGACTTAGCACTAACCGTAACCCTAAAATTAACCTTAATCATAACCCCAGTACTTACATTAGCTGCATCCCTAACACTAGCCCTAATGTAACCCAAAATCTAGCCCTAATGTGAGCCCCAACCCTAGCTTTTACCCTAACTCTAAACTTCAACCATGTCCTAACCCTTACCCTAAACCTAACCCTAACTGTAATTTTTACAATAACCCTAAAACTAACACTAAGCCTAACACTAACACTAACCATAATGGTAGCCTTTTCCCTAGCTCTAACTCTATCCATTACCTTAAACCTAACCCTAATCCTACCCCTAATGCTAACCCTTGGCCTAACCATTGCACATTCACTAACCCTAAACTATCCATTACGTAAACATAACCCTAACCCTAAACCTAACCAAACACTAAACTTAGATGAAACACTAACCCTAAAACTAGCTCTAAAGGTAACCCTAGTTTTTACATTAGCCGTAGCCTTAAAGCTAACACAAAACCTAGCCTATTGCTAATCCAAGCTCTAACCCTAGGTTTAACCCTAACCATAAATGTAACCCTAGCCCAAACCTTTACCATAACCTTAGCCCTAACACTAGCTCTAACCCTATCCCTTACCCTAAGCCAAACTTTAACCCTAAATCTACGCTAATTCTAAACCTAATTCTTAGCCTAACCCAGAACCTAACTCTATTACTAGTCCTAACCCTATTCCTCAATCTAGTTCTATCTCTGTCCCAAACCCTAAACCTAACCCTGACCCATATTCTGACCCTAACACTAAGCATATATTTAATCCTGACTCTAACCCTAAACCAACCCCTAATATTGGCATTACCTGTAATCCTATAACTAAACCGTACCCTAACACTAGACCTAAACCTACATTTAATCCTTTATCTCCTGATAACTCAAGGCCTACCCTTAACAAAAACTTAGCCCTAGCCCTAATAATAACCCTTAACCTAAACCAAACACTAACACTACCCCTAGACCAAACCTAATGCTGGCCCTAACAATAAACTTAACCCTATACCGAAAACTGACCATTACCCTAACACAAACCTTAGCTCTAAACCTTATCCCAACCAAAAACAACCCTAACACTAGATGTAGCCATACCATCAACCCTGAAACTAGCCATCACCATAGTCCAAAACCTACTTCTAACTCTATCCATTACTCTAACCCTAACCCTAATGCTAACCCTAGCTCTTACATCCCACTGACTCTAACCCTAATCCTCATCCTAGTCCAAACACTAGCTCAATCCCAAACATTAGCCTTAACCTAAACCTAACACTAACCCATGGCCTAAACCTAAACCTAATCTTAAACTTAGCCCTATTCCTAACCTTAATGCTATCCCTAACCCTAGCTCTAAGCCTTCATATTACCCTAACTCTAACTCTAACCTTAATAATAACCCTAGCCCTAACACTAGCTCTAACCCTACCCATTACCCTAACACTAACCCTCCTCATGATAACTGTAGCCATTACCCTAAATCTACCCTAACCCCAACCCTAGACATAACCATGAGCCTAATCCTTGCCATAGAGCTAACACCTGCTCAAACCCTAACCAGTACCATAAACCTAACCCTAAGCCTATCTGTAATACTAATCTTAAGCCAAAACCTAACCCTAACCATAACCTAACACGAAAACAAACCCAATCTAATACCCTAAACTTAACGATAACCCTAGCCCTAACCTTAACACTAACCTTGACCCTAACTGTAATTATAACCTAGACCTCACCCTAAACCTAACCTTTGCCCTAGAGCTAATCCTAGCTCAAACTCTAAACCATATCCTAAAACTGAACCTAACCCTAACCCTAGGCGTAACCCTAACTCTAGCCCTAATAAAAACCATAACCCTAGCCCTAACCCTATCCATTATCATAAGCACAACTGTAAACTTAAGGCTAAATATAGGCCTAACCCTAACCCTTTTGCTAACTCTAACCCTATCAATTACCCTAGACCTAACATGAACCTTAAACCCAAATCTATCATTACCCTAACCAAACCCTAATGCTAATTCAAGCTCTAAACCTAAACCAAACCTGAAACCTAATTCTTACCCTAATAATACCACTAGCTCTAAAACTGACCCTTAGGCTAAACCGAACCCTTACACTACACCTAGCCATAAATCTAACCCTCAATCTATCCCTAACCTAAGCCTAGACCTGAAACTAGCCCTAGCCCTAATTCTTGCCTTAACCCTAAAACAAACCATAGTCCTCATACTAGCACTAAACCTAGCCCTGATCCTAGCCCTAAATCTACACTTACAGCTAAACAAAACCATAACACTAGCCCTATCCGTATTCTAACCTTTGATGTAGCCCTAATACTAGCTCTATCCTCATGTCTTCCCCTAAACCTAACCCTATCCCTAAACCTAAACCTAGGCCTAACCGTAATACAAATGGCAGACATAATTCTAGCTTGAACTTAGCCCTAAACCTAACCTAACCCTAGCCCTAAGATTAACTCTAACTCTCGCCTTAGTCCTATTTCTAGTTCTAACCCTATCCCTTACCATAATCCTATCACTTGCCTTTACATTATCCCTAACCCTGAACTTGAAAATAAAAACCAAACCCTAAGCCTACATCTAGCCCTAAACCTAGCCGTAATTCAAGTCCTATGCCTAACCCTAAAACAAACCCTCACCCTGACTCTGACCCTAACACTAACCCTACCTCTAAACATGACTCAAAATCTAAACCTAAACCTAACCCAAGACCTAGCCCTAACCCTAACCCTAAAACTAGTTCTAATCGTAACCCTAGTTCTTACATTGGCTGTAGCCCTAAACCTAGCCCTAACCTAACCCCAAATCTATCCCTAATCAGAGCCCTATCACTACATTTAACTATAATGATAACCCTAATTCTAGCCCAAAACCTTACCCTAAAGCTTACTGTAACATTAACCCTTGACATAACCCTAACCTTAGCCTTTATCCTAACCATAAAGCTAGCCCTAACCCCAGCTGTAATCCTACCCATTACCCTAATCCTAATCTTAACCCTAATGCTAACCCTAGGATAACCCTAAACCTATTCCTAACACTAAACCTATACATTACCCTAAACCTAACCTGAACCCTAAACCTAACCATATACATAAACCTAATCCTAACCCTAATAATATTAACCCTAAAACTATCTCTGACCATAACCCTAGACCTGAAATTAGCCCTGGCCCTAATGAAGCACTAAACCTTAAAAAAATCTAGCCCTAATCCTAGCCCTAATCCTAGCATTAATCCTAAACCTAACCCTACCATAAAACTAACCAAAATTTTTACCCTCACCCTAGTTCTAAAGCTATGTATAACATCATACCTAACCATAAACATAACCATAACCATAAACTTAGCCATAGACCTTGGCTCAGCCTTAATACTAACCCTAGCTCTAATCCTATCCCTAATTAAGCCCTAATTCAAACCCTAAATCTAACCCTAACCCTAACAATTACTCTAACTCTCACACTAGCCCAGCCCTAGTTCTAACCGTATCATTTATGATAACTCAAACCCTACACCTAACCCTAGCCCTAACCCTCACTGTAGCCCTAAACCTAGATCTAACCCTAATTCTAAATCTAATCCTCGCCCTAAGCCAAAACCACACCTTAAGAATTAGCTCTAACCTTAATGCTAATTTGAAACTATCTCTAACCCTAGACCTAGCCCTCAAGGCATACTGAGCCATTGCACTGACTTTAAACCTTAAACTAAACCAAACCCTAACCCTACACCTAGGCCTAAGCCTAGTCCTAATTCGAGTCCTAACTCTAACCCTAGAACTAAGAAAACCCTGACTCTTACCTTAACACTAACCCTAGCTCTACCATCACTCTATTCCTAAACCTAACCCTAAAACTAGACCTCAACCTAAACTTAACCCTAAAACTAGCCCTAATCATAATGCTAGTTCTTAAATTAGCCATAGCCCTAAATCTAACACAAAACCTAGCCCTAATCCAAGGCCTAACCCTAGCATTAACCCTAACCCTAACTAACCCTGGCCCTAACCTTAACCCTATCCCTAGTCCTAATCCTAGCTCTAACCCTATTTCTTACACTTTGTCAAACCATCACCCTATTCCTACCGTAGTCATAACCTTAATTTTATGCCTACCCCAACACTAACTCTATTACTAGTCCTAAACCTAAGCATTTTCTATCTCTATAATTAACCCAAACCCTAAACCTATCGCTGACACTTATTCTGACCCTAACTGTATATTTAGGTTTAAACCTGATCCTAAACCTTATCCAAAACCTTAAACCAGCCCTACAAGTAACCCTAACGCTAAACCTAAAACTAACACTAGCCCTATACCTAAACCTAATTCTAAATATAGCCATAACCCTTGCCTTAGCCCTAACAATAACTCTTAACTTAAACCAAACACTAACTCTACCCCTAGACCTACCCTAGTTCACATTCTGGACCTAATCCTAATCCTAATCTTAACCTGAACACTGTCACTTACCCTAACAAAAACCCTAACTCTAAACATTATTCTAACCTAAAAACTAACCCTAACACTAGACGAACTCTAAATCTAGCCATAACCATAACTCTAGCTCTTACAATTACCCATATACCTAAAACTATCCTGAAACCTCACACAAAATCTAGCCCTAATTACAGCCCTAAACTGAACCCTAAACATAACCCTAACCCTAGCCCTAACCATAACCCTAACCCTCATTCAAGCCCTAACCCTAGCACAAAACCTAAACCTTACCCTAAACATAATGCTAGCACAAACCCTAAACTTTACCCCAACTCTAGCCCTAACCCTAACTGTAACCATAGCCCAAAACCTAGCTCTAAGTCTATCCATTACACTAATCATAACCCTAAACCTAATGCTAACCATAGCCCTAAACGTAATCCTAACCCTACCCTAGCCCAGACTGTAACCCTAACACTCGCTCTAGCCCTAAATCTAGCTCAATCCCTAATCCTCACACTTAACCTAACCCTAGCACTAACCCAAGGCCTAACCCTAACACTAAACCCAGCCCTAATCTTAACCTTAACCCTAGTCCTAAGCCTAGTTTGAACCATACCCAATACAAAACACCAAACTTAACCCTAATGATAACACTGGACCTAAAGATAAACCTACCCTAACTCTAAACATAAACCTAACCCTAGAACTAACAGTAAACTTAACCCTTACCCTAAATCTAAGCTAGCTCAAGACATAACCCTAATCATAAACCTAAGCCTAACTAAAACCTCAACCTAAACCTATATTTAACCTGACATCTAAAACTATTACCCTAAACCTAATGATAACCCTAGCCCTAATCTTAACACAAACCATAACCATAACCCTAGACCAAACCCTAAATTAACCTTAGCCATAGCAAAAATCCTAGCTCAAGCCCTAAACCGTCCCCTAAACGTAATCCTAAGTGTAACCTTCCACCTAACCCTGTACATAACCTTAACTCTAGCCCTAATCCTAACCATTATCATAGCCCTAACCCTATGTATAACCCTATAAATTACCCTAAAATATCCATCACCCTAATGCTAACCCTAGGCCTAATCCTAAACCTAACACAATCCCTAACCATATCCATTACCTTAAACTTAACCTGAACCCTAAACTTAACACTATTTATTACCCTAACCCTAATTCTATCTTGATGCTAATTTGAGCCTTAACCCAAAACCTCAAAATAACCCAAACTCAAAGCCTGACCCTGACCCTAATAATACCCCAGCTCTTAATCTGACCTTTTTCCTAATCGTAACACTTTAATTTCACCTAGCCATTAACCTAACCCTAAAAATATCACTAACTATAAACCTAGAGCTGACATTAATCCTAGCCCTAATTCTTGCTCTAAGCCTAACACAAAACCTCACCCTAATCCTAGCATTAAATCTGGCATTAATCCTAAACCAAACCATAAACTTAGCCCTAATGCTAAAGATAATCATAAAACCAGCCCTAACCCTAACCATAGCACTAAAATCAAACCGAACAAAAGGCCTAACACTAACCTTAACTTAAACTGAATCATAGCACTACAGCTAGACTAACCCTAGCCCTAAATTGAGTCCTAATCATAACCTTAAAAACAACCCTGAACCTGAAATATATCCTAAGACTCATCCTATCTCTAAACACCACCCTATACTTTAACTGAAACCTAAAGTAAACCTAGCCTTAATTCGAGTCCTAAACCTAACCCTAAAACTAACCCTGACATGACTGATATCCTAACACTAACTCTAGCTATAAATATCACCCTAATCTTAAACCTAAACCTAACACCTGACCTACCCCTACCCTTAACCCTAATTTAAACCCTAGTCCTTAATTAGATGTTGCCCTACCCTAGCCTTAAATTTCACACAAAAACTCGCCCTAATCTGAGCCCTAAACCTAACCATAAACCTACCCCTAACCCTAACCCTATGCTTTACCCTGAGCAAAACCTTAATCCTGATGGTAACCCTAGACCTTTCCATAATCCTTAGGCTCACCAAATCCTAACCCTATTAATAGTCCTAACACTAGATCTTGTTCTATCTCTAATGTTATTACAAACCCTAACCCTAACCCTGACCATAACATAAACCCTAGATCTAAACCTGACCCTAAATCTAAACCAAACCTTAACACTAGCCCTACTTGTCACCTTATACCTAAAACTAAACATAACACTAGCTCTAGACATAAACATAATTCTAAATCTAGCCTGAACTCTAGCTCTAGACCTAAACAAAATCCTAGCCCTAGTCCTAAGAAAACCTTTACTAACCCAAACACTGACTGTACTCCTAGACCTAAACCTAGTCCTAATTCTGGCTTTAACCCTAACTTTAACTCTGACCCAAACACTGACCATGGCATTAACAATAAATCTAACTCTAAACCTGAAACTAACCAAAACCTAAACCTAATTCTAGACCCAGCCAAAATCTAACCCTAAAACTAGCAATAATCATAACCCTAGAT
Organism: Marmota monax; assembly: GCF_021218885.2. Classification (NCBI taxonomy): domain Eukaryota; kingdom Metazoa; phylum Chordata; class Mammalia; order Rodentia; family Sciuridae; genus Marmota; species Marmota monax. Next base: position 1,653,549 of record NW_026695179.1, on the reverse strand, counting down.
CTTACATTACAAATAGCTCTATGTTTAGACCTAAACCTAACTCTAAACATAGAGCTAATTTTAGGCCTAAAGCTAACCATAAATATAACCCTAACACTAACTTTATCCGTAGACCTAACCCTAGCCCTCACCTTAGTCCTAAGATAGGTAAAAGGCTAACACTTAACCTAAACTTAAGCCTAGTCCTATACCTAACTCTCAGACTAACCATAGGCCAAATACTAAACCTAACCTAGCCCTAAACCTAGCTCTAAACCTACCCATTACCCTAACCCTAAACCTAAACTTATTGATAATCATATCCCGAACCCTAATGTTATGCCTAACCCTAAATTGATAACTCAAACCCTAAAACTAAACCTGACCCTGACTCCTATCCTAAAAATAACTCTAGCTCTAAATATCACCCTAACATTAAATCTAACACTAAGAGTAGAACTACCCCTAACCCTAACCCCAAAGCTAACCCTAATTGTAAACCTGGTTCTTACATTACCTGTTGCCCTAACCCTAGCCCCAACACTAACACAAGAACTAGTCCTAATCCCAGCACTACACCTAGCTTTAACCCTAACCCTACCCCTAACATTTGCTCTAACCCTATCCCTAACCCTAAGCAAAACCCTAACCCCAATGGTAACACTAGACCTATCCATAATCCTCAGCCTAATCAAACCTCTCACCATATTAATAGTCCTAACTCTAGACCTCATTATAGCTCTAACCCTCTTCCAAACCTTAACCCTATCCCTGACCCTTATTTTACCATAACACTAACCTATATGAAAACCTGTCCCTAACGCTAGCCCAAACCGTAACACTTGCCCTACCAGTAACCTTATACCTAAACAAGACCCTATCACTAGCAGTAGACCTAAACCTAATCCTAAATCTAGACTTCACTCTAGTTCTATACCTAAACAAAAACCTAGCCTTAGCCCTAAAAATAACCCTTAACTTCATGCAAAAAATAACCCTACCCCTACACATAAGCCTAGTCCCAATTCTTGCTTTAACCTTAGCTCTAACTCTAACCTGAACACTGACCCTGCATTTAACATTAAACCTATCTCCAAACCAGAGCCCAACCAAAAATCGGAACCTAACAATAGAAATAGCCATAACCCTAACCCTACAACTAGCCCTATTCATAATCCTAGGTCTTATATTAACCATAGCCCTAACTCTATGCCTTAAACTAACACATAACCTAGAGCAAATTCTAGGCCGAAATCTAGCCCTAAGCACAAACCCAACCCTAACCCTAGACCTAACCCTAACTCTAAACCTAACCCTATCCTTAGTCTTAAACCTTACTCAAAACCTAACCCTTAACATAAATATAAACTTAGAACTATGCCTTACTCTAAACCCTAACCCTAACCCGAACCCTGAACTGAACCCTATCCCTAAACCAGCTCTAAACCTACAACTTTCCTTACTCTACACCTACCTGTATTGATAACTCTAGCCTTATCCCTAACTGTAACCCTAACCCTAACCCGAAAACTAGCAATAGGCCTAACCCTAAACATAACACTCGCCATAGCCCTAACCCTAGCTCAAAACCTAACCCTTACCATAAACCTAAACATAACTGTAGCCTTAACATTAACCCTAAAACTAAATTTAACCCTAAACCTAAACCTAAACCTACATCCAACCAGATCGATTACCCCAACCCTTATTGTAACTCTAATGATAACCCCAGCCCTAACCTTAACCCTAACCCTAAACCTACCATAATTCTTTACCTAGACCTAAGTCTGAACATAATCCTCGACCTAGACCTATTACTAACACTAGCTCAAACCCTAGCCCTTACCCTAAACAAAACCCTAGCTAAAAACCTAACCCCAATCCTAGCCCTAATCCTAACCATTACCATAGCCCAATCCCTAGCTCTAACTCTATCCAATATCATAACCATAACCCTAAACCTAATACTAAACCTAGCCCTAACTCTAACCCTAAAGCTAACTCTATCCCTAGCCCTGATTTTAATCTGAAGCCTCAACCTAGCCCTAACACTTACTCAATCACTGACCCTTACCATTAACCTAACATTAAGAAAATGATAAGCCTAAACCTAACCCTAAACCTAGCGTTAATCCTAAACTTAAAACTAGACTTCACCTTAGCACTAACCCCACCCATTACCCTAACCCTAACCATTAATATCATGATAAACCTACCCCTAACCCTAAACCTACTCTAACACTAACTGTAAACCCATACCTGGACCGAACCATAATCGTAACACTTGCCATAGTCCTAACTCTAGATCAAACTCTAACAATTATGATAAACTCAACACTAATCCTAGTCCTAAACCTAACCCTAACCCTAACCGTAGCCCAACATCTAAACCTGTATATTACCTTAACCCTCATGGAAAATTTAATCCTAACCCTAGACCTAATCCTAAACCTAACCCTATCCTTAGCACTCACCCTAGCTCAAACTCTAATCCATACCCTAAACCTAACACTAGCCTTAAACCTAACCCTAACCCTAACTCTAGCCCTAATCCTAAACATACACCTAGATCTAACCCTAGCTCTAATCCTTTCAATTACCCTAATGATAACCATAAAACTAATGCTAACCCTAGGCCTCACACTAACCCTATCCATTACACTAAATCTAACCTGAGCCCTAAACCAAACCTGAAGCCAAAACCTAAACTTATCCATTAACCTAACCCTAAATAAACCTAATGATAATTTGATTCATAACCATAAACGTCAACCTAAACCAAACCCAAAAACTGATACTATTAAAATACCCCAGCTCTCAACTTGAACCTCACCCTAAACCTAACTCTGAAACTAGACCAAGCCATAAATCTTACCTGAAAATTATCCCTAAACATAACTCTTCACCTGATATTAGCCCTAGCCCTAATTCTTGCCATAACCCTAACACAAACGGTAGCCCTCATCCTAGCCCAAAACTTAGCCTTAATCCTAACAAAACCCGAACTCTATCCCTATCCCTAATTGTATCACTCGCCTAGTTCTGAACCTTGCTATAGCCCCATCCCTTCCCCCCAAATCTAACCCAAACTCTAACTCTAGACTTAAACATTACACTAATTCTAGACCTGATCCTAGCACTAATTTAAACCTAATCATACCACTAGCACTAAGACTATCTCTAACTTTTGCCCTAGACCTCTTCCTATATCTAACCCTATCCATTAACATAATCCTAACACTTGCCCTAGCATTAACCCTAATACTAGCCCTAGCCTTAACCCTAGAACTAAACATAACTCTAAGTCCAACAGTAAACCTAAGCCTAAACCTCACACTAACACTAGTCCTAACACTAACACTAATCCTAAAACTAGCCCTAATCTAGTTCAAGCCCTAAACAGAACCAAGCCTTAGCCCTAACAGTAACACTGAATCTAAACCAAAACCTAACCCTACACTGAGCCCTAACAATAGCCCTAATTCCAGTCTTAACCTAAATCTAAATCTAACCTTGAGCCTGACTCTGACCTTAAAGTAACCCTAGCTCTAATGTGGCCCTAAAAGTACACATAAACCTAAAACTAGTACGAGCCCTAGCTGTAACCCTAAAAGTAGCCCTAATCATAACTCTAGATTTTACATTAGCCATAGCCTTAAAATAAACCAAAACCTATCCCTAAACTGAGCCCTTCACCTCATTTAACCCTAACCCAAACCTTAGATATAACTGTTATCTAAACCTAACCCTAACCCTAAATCTGGCTCTAACCCTAAACCTAATCCTAGACTTAATCCTAACAATAATCCTATCCCAAACTCTAGCTCTAACCCTATCCATTACTCTAAAGATAACACTAACCATAGTGATAACCCTAGCCTTAAACTTAACCTTAATCCTAATCCTAGATCTGACACTAACCCTAACCATCAACCTAGTCCTAACCATAGCTCAAACCCTAACACTTATCCTAAACCTAACCTTAAGACTATCCCTAGACCTAAACATAATCCTAGCCCTAATCCTAACCATAACACTAAATCTAAACCTATAGATTACCCTGAACATAAGCCTAACCCAAACATAGTTCTAAACATAGCTCTAATCCCACACATTACCCTAACCCTAATTAAAAATATCAAGATAACACTAGCCCTAAACCTAAACCTACTCTAACCCTAACTGAAACTTAACCATAGTCCTAACCCTAAACCTACACTAACCCTAAATTTATAACTAAGCCTAGACCTAACAGTAAACCTAACTTTTGCCATATTTCTAGTCCTAGCACAAAACCTAACAGTTACACTAAACCTAACACTAATCCTAGTCCTAAACCTATACCTAACCCTATCCATTTAGGTCTAACCCCAAAACTATCGCTAATTCTAACCTTATCCTTACCTAAACCTAAAATGAACACTAAACCTAACCCTACCAATTACTCTAAACCTAACTCTAAACCTAACCCTAATGCTAATTTGAGCCCTAAAAATAAACCAAAACCTAACCCAATCTCTGAGCAAGACACTGACTCTAATAACACACCTAGATCTAAACTGATCCTTAACATAAACTTAACCCTTAAACTAGACCTAGCCATAAAACTAACCCTAACATTATCCCTAACTCTAACCCTAGACCTGACATTAGCAATCTACCTTATTCTTGCCTTAAACATAACACAAACCCAAGCCCTCATCCTAGTCCTAAACCTAGCCTTAATCATAACCCAAAACCCAAACCTAGCCTAAACCCTAATTTCAAACCTCGCACTAGTTCTGAACCTAGGTATAACCACATCCTTTCCCCTATCCCTAACCCTAACCCTAACACTAACACTAACACTAACCCTAGCCCTAACCCTAGGCTTAATCCTAACACTAACCATAACTCAAATCCTAGCCCTAATTTATTGCTAACTGTAACCCTACCTGTAACCCTAGCCATAATACTAACCCTAACTCTAGCCCTAGATGTATTTCTACTACCAAACTTATTTTTAGGACACTTGTCCTAAACTTAGTCCTAACCCTAGCCATAGTCATAAAACTAGAGCTAACCCTAACTCTAAATCTAAACCTAAATCTAAACCTAAGTCTCACCCTAACACTAGCCCTAACTCTAATTCTAATTTAAAAACTATCCCTAACCCTAGTCATAGCCCACAAACAAAACTGATCTATAGCCCTAATACTAACCCTTAACGTAAAACAAATCTTAACGTTACACCTAGTCCTAAAGCTGTCCCTACAACTAATACTGACCCTGACTTTGACCCTAAAACTAACCATTTTCTGAACATCACTCTAACCCTAAACCTTACCCAAACACTAGACCTAGCCCTAATTCTAACCCTAAAACTATCCCTATCCGTAAAATACTTACATTAGCCTTAGCCCTAAACCTAACACAAAACCTAGAGCTAATCTGAGCCTCAACCCTAGCTTGAACCCTAACCCTAACCCTAACTATCGCCCAAACCCTAGCTCTAAACCTATTCCTTACCCTAAGCCAAAATCTCACCCTAATGCTATCCTAGTTTTAACCTTAATCCTTAGCTTACCCCAAATACTAACTATATTACTAGTCCTAATCTTAGCCATCATTCTATCTCTAACCTAACCCGAAGGATAAGCCTAACCATTACCCTTATTCTGACCCTAACACTAAACCTAGGTTAAAGTCTGACGATAACAATAAGCGGAACCCTAACACTAGTCCTACCAGTAAACCTATACATAAACATAACCATAACATTAGCACTAGACATAAACTTAATCCTATATATAGCCAAAACTCTAGCCCTAGTCCTAAATAAAAACCTAGTCAGAGCCCTAAAATAACCATTAACCTAACGCAAAGACTAACCCAAGCTCTAGACCTAACCCTAGCTCTAACTCCGGCCCTAACAATAAATCCAATGCTAAACCGAACACTGACACTTACCCTAACGCAAACACTATCTCTAAACCTTAGCCTATCCCAAAACTTAAACATAACACTAGACATATCTATAAACCTAACCCAAAAATCCAGCCATAAACATAACCCTAGCTCTTACATTATCCATAGACCTAACACTAGACATAAATCTCACACAAAACCAAGCCCTAATACAAGGCCTACATCTAGACCTAAGCATAACCTTAACCCTAACCATAACACAAACACTAAACCTAATGCTTGCCCTAGCCTTAAACCTAGCTCAAACTCTAACCCTTAATTTAAACATAAACCTAGGTCTAAACCTAACCCTAACCCTATCTGTAATACAAAGTGTAACCATAGCCCAAATCCTAGCTCTAATTTTATCCATTATTTTAAACATAACCCTAACCCTAATGCTAACCCTAGCCCTAACCCTACCCCTAACCCTAACCCTAACCGTAGCCCTAAACGTAGCCCTGATTCTAACCCTAACCCTTGCCCTAGCCATAAAACTAGCTCAAACCCTAACACTTACCCTAAACAGAAACCTAACACTAACCCTAGGTGTAACCCCAATCCTAGCACTTATCCTAACCTTAACCTAAGCCCTAACACTAACACTAAACCTATTCATTTGCTTAGCTTAAACCAAATGATAACACTCACCCTAACCCTAACCCTATCCCTAAAAATAACCCTATGTATTACTCTAAACCTAGGCTGAATTGTAAACCTAACTCTATCAATTACTCTAACCCAAACACTAACCCTAATGCTAATTTGAGACCTAACCTTAAACCTTAACCTAAACCAAACCCTAACCAATACTCTGACCCTAATAATAATCTAGCTCTATACCTGAGCCCTACATTAAATCTAAACCTTACACTAGACCAAGCCATAAACTTATCCCTAACACTATCCCTAATCATTACCCTAGATCTGACATTATCCCTAGCCCTAATCCTAGCCCTAAACCTAACACAAACCAAAGCCCTCATACTAGCCTAAAACCTAGAATTAATCCTAACCCAAACCCTCACCCTGGTCCTAGCCCTAAGTATAACCCTCGCCCTAGCACTGAACCTAGCTATATAACCCCATCCCTTCCCCTAAAACTAACCCTAAATCTAGCCCTAACAATGAGCCTAAACCTAGCACTAATCATAGCACTAATCCTAGCCCTGTATGAATCCTAAATTTAACCCTACACCTAACCCTAGCCCTAAGACTAACTCTAACTCACTCACTAAGCCTATTTGTATTTATAACAGTATTTGTTACCTTAAACATCACAATATCTCTAACCTGAGCCTAATGCTTTCCATAGGCTTAACCCTAGATCTAACCAAAACTCTAAATCTGACCCTAATCTTAAGCCTTAACCTCATTCTACAACTAGCTCTAACACTATTGCTAATCCTAAAACTAGCCATAATCCAAGCCCTAGCCCTAAAATAAAACAGATCCATTGTTGTAACCCTAAATCTTAACTTAAACCAAACCATAACCAAAACTAGCCATAACCCAACTCTAATTCGAGTCCTCAGCCTAAAATAAACCCTCACTCTAACTCATATCCAAACAGAAAACTTAGCTCTAAACATCACCGTAACCTTAAAACTAATGCTAACACTAGCCCTAGCCGAAACTCTAACCCTAAAACTAACCCTAATCATAACCCTAGTTCTTACATTGGCCATAGCCAAACCATAGCCCTAACTCTAACACAAAAATAGCCCTAATCCAAACCCTAAAACCAGATTTAACACTAACACTAACCCTAAAACTAGCCCTAAACCTAACCCTAATCCTAGCCCTAACCTTAGCTCTAATTCTATCCAGTACCCTAAGCCAAACCCTATTCATAATGCTAAATCTAGTCCTAATCCTAATCCTTAGCCAAACCCAAACAATAATCCTATTACTATTCCTAACAATGGCCCTCATTCCAGATCTAATGCTAACCCCAAACCTCACCCTAACCTTCACCCTTATTCTGACCCTAACACTAATTATAGGTCTAAACCTGATCCTAAACAGAAACCGAAACCTGAAACTAGCCCTACCAGTAAACTTATACCTAAAACAAAACCTAACACTAGTCCCATACCTAAACCTAATCCTTTATCTAGCTATTACTCTAGCCCTTGACCAAAAAAAAAAAAAAAAAAAAAAACTTAGTGCTAGCCCTAACAATAACCCTTAACCTAAACCAAACACTAACCGCACCACTAGACCTAACCCTAGCTGTATTCTGGATTTCACCCTAACCCTAACTTTAACCTGAACACTGGCCCTGAAAGTAACATTAAACCTAGCTCTAAACCTGACCTTAACCAAAAAAATGAAACATAACACTAGACCTAGCCATAACCCTAACCCTAAAACTAGCTCTAATCAGAACCCTAGAACTTACATTACACATAGCACTAACACTATACCTAAACCTAACCCAAAATGTAAATAACCCTAACATTAATCGAGGCCTAAACCTACACTAAGAATAACCCTCACACTAACACTAACCGTAGTCCTAACCCTAAACCTAACACTCACCTTAGTCCTAACACAATATCAAAGCCTAACCCTTAGCCTAAAAATAACCCTAGCACTATCCCTAACCATAAACCTAACCTTAGCCCTAATTCTAACCTTATCCTTAGACCTAACACTAGCTCTAACACTAGGCATTGCCCTAACTCTAACCCTACATATATTGGTAACCCTATCCATAATCCTAACTGAAACCCTAATGCTAAACTTAATCCTAACCCTAGACCTAACCCTAAACCTAAACATTGCCATAGCCTTAACCCTAAATCAAACCCTAACACTTATCCTAAAACCAACATTAAAACTATCCCTAAAACTAAACTTAAACATAAACCTAATCTTAACCATAAATCTAACCTTATATCTAACCCAATTTATTACTCTAAACATAATCCTAACCCTAGTGAAAACCTAGCCCTAACCCTAAACCTAACCCTGATCATAACACTAAACCTAACCCTCGTCCTAGAACCAAACCTAGCTCAACACCAAAACTTTACCCTAAATATAACCCTAACCCTTACCCTAGGCTAGGTTTAATAGCCCTAACCCAAAATCTAACCTAATGCTAGCAATAATCTTAACCTAACCTATCCTTAACCATAGACCTTATGATAACCTTATGATAACCCTAATCATAATGCTAACCTTAGGCATTACCCTAACCCTTTCGTTAACCCTTAAGCTCTCCAAGCCCTAAACCTACCCTGAAACCTAAATCTAACCCAATTAATTACCATAATCCTAACTCTAAACCTAATGCTCATTGAGCTCTATCCGTAAACCTTAACCTAAAACAAAACTTAACACTAATCTTGACCCTAAAAATAAACCTAGCTCTAAACCTGACTCTTACCTGAAGCCTAACCCTTACACTAGGCATAGACACAAACCTAACCCTAAATATACCACAAACTGTAACACCAGATCTGAAATTATCCCTAGCGCTAATTCTAGACCTAACCCTAAAACAAACCCTAGCCTTCATCCTAGCACTTAACCTATCCTTAACCCTAACCCTAACCCTAGCCCTAACCCTAATGCTAACCCTCATCCTACATAAAAACCATGCTATAACACCATACCTTACGCTAAAATTTACTATTGAACAAGACTTAACACTAGGCCTAAGCTGAACACTAACCATAGTGCTAATCATAGATCTAACTTAGCCCTATCCATATTACTAACCAAAACCCTAGGCCTAAGACTAACTCTAACACTCACCCTAGCCTTAGCCCTAGATCTAACCCTATCTGTTACCATAACCATAACCCTAGCCCTAACCCTTACCCTATAGTTAGACCTAGCCTTAATCATAGATCTAACACTAAATCCAAATATAACCCTAAACCAAAGCCTAAGACTAATACTAAATCTAGCCCTAACCCTAATGCTAATCTTATAACTAGCCCAAACCCTAAACCCAGGACTAAAACAATACTGAGTAACAGACCTAACCCTAAACCTTAACTTAAACCAAACCCTAACACTACACCTAGACATAAAACTAGCCTTAATTTGAGTCCTAACCCTAACCTTAAAACTTACCCTGACCCTGACTCATATCCTAACACTGACCCTAGCTCTAAGAACACCCTAAAATTAAACCAAAAAATAACAATAACCCTAGCCCTAATTCAAGTCATAACACTAACCTTAAAGCTAAACCTGGCCCTGACTGGTATCCTAACAGTCACCCTAGCTCTAAACACAGACCTCACTTTAAACTGAACACTAACAGTAACCCTAGCCCTTATTTGAGAGCTAAACCTAACCGTAAAACTAACCTTGATGCTGACTCATATCCTAAAAATAACCCTACCTCTAAATATTACCCTAACCTTAAACCTAAAACTAAAACTAGACTTACCTCTAACCCTAACCCTAAAACAAACCCTAATTGTAACCCTGGCTCTTACATTAGCCAATGCCCCAAACTAGCCCTAAATCTGACGCAAAAATAGCCCTAATCAGAGCTAAAATAATGTATTTAACCCTAACCCTAACCCTAATTCTAGCATTAAACCTATCTCTAAGGCTATCCCTTAACCTAAGAAAAACCCTAAACCTAGTGGTAACCCTAGACATATCTCTAATTCATAGGCTAACCAAAACCTTAACCCTATTAATAATCCTAACCCTAGCCCTCATTCTAGCTCTAACCCTATTTCAAACCCTAATGATAACCCTGAACTTTATTCTGATCCTAACACTAACCTTAGGTCTAAAACTGACCATAACCCTAGACAAACACTAACATTAGCCCTAGACCTAAACCAAATCCTTAATCTAGACTTAATTCTAGCCCTAGACCTAAACATAAACCTAGCCCTAGCCCTAACAATAAACCTTAATATAACTCAAACACGAACCCTAACACTAGACATAAACATAGTCCGATTTCTGGCTGTAATGCTAACACTAACTCTAACCCAAACACTGACCCTTCTTTTAGAGTAAACCTGCCTCTAAATCTGACCCTATCCAAAAATCTAAACCTAACAGTAGACTTATCCATGTCCCTAAATCTACATCTAGCCCTCAACATAATACTAGCACTTACATTACTCATAGTCCTAACACTACGCCTAACCTAACACAAAACCTAGAGCTGGTCCTAGGCCTAAATCAAGCCTTAAGCATAACCCTAACCCTAACTCTAGCCATAACCATAACCTAACCCTCGCCTTAGTCCTAATCCTAGCTCAAAACCTAAACATTTCTCTAAACATAAACCTACACCTATCCATCAATCTAACCCTAACCCTAGCCCAATCCTAACCGTAACCCTAGCCCTAAACGTAGCTCTAAACCTACCCATTACTAAAAACCTAAAATTAACCTTATTAATAAACCTAGGCTTAATGCTAAACCTAAACTTAATGGGAAAACTAACCCTACACCTAACCTTAAACGTCAAACTTGCTATAGACCAAACCCCAGCTAAAACCCTAACCCTTACTATAAACCTAAATATAACCATAGCCCTAACTCTAAGCCTAAACCTCAATCTAACTTTAAACACAGCCCTAAATCTACATCTAATTGTATACATTACCCTAAACCTAACCATATCCCTAATGATGTCGCTAGCCCTAATCCTAACCCTAACCATATGAGTACTATAATCTTATCCCTAAAAATAACCCTAAATATAACCCTTACCCTAACCTAACCATAGCTAAAAACCTAACACTTTTGCTAAACATAAACCTAAGCCTAACCCTAACCCTAAATCAATACCTATTCTTAAACATGAACATAGCTCTAAATTTAGCTCTAATCCTATCCATTATACTAACCAAAATCCTTATCCCAATGCAAACCCTAGGACTAACCTTAGCCCTATTGCTAACCATAACCCTATCAATTACCATAAACCTAATGTTAACTCTAAACAAAACCCTATCATTACCCTAACCCAAACACTAGTGCTAATTCAAGCCCTAACCCTAAAACCTGACCACAAATAAACTCTAACACTAACCCTGACCCTAAGAAATCTCCTAGCTCTATGGATAAATTTTAAACAAAACCTAACCCATACACTAGACATAGCCATAACACTAATCCTAAAACTATCTCCAAAAATAAGCTTAGACGTGACATTAGCCATAGCCCTAATCCTAGCCATAAACCTAACACAAACCCCAGACCTTATCCTAGCTTTAAAGCTAGCCTTAAACTTAACCCTAAACCTAACTTTAGGCCTAAACCAGGAAATAATGCTAGCCCTATTCTTAGCACTAATTTAGTACTATTCATAATGCTAGCCATAGCACAAGCCCTACGACTAATTCTAAATCTCACCATAGCCCCATCCCTAGTTCTAACCCTATGCCTTAATGGAACCCTAATTCTAGCCCTGAACTCAGCCCTAACCCTAGCCCTATCATTAGCTCTGGCCCTAACCTAGATCTAATTTTAACTCTAAATCAAACCCTAATCCTAAGCCTAACCAAATCTAACCCTAACCCTAGCCCTAAAACAAAACCGAGCCATAGGCCTAATTCTAACCCTTAACCTAAACCAACCCTTAACCCTAACCCTAACCTTAGTTCTAATTCTAGTTTTAAGCTGAAAGCTAGAATAACACTGACCCTGACTCTGACCATAATACTAACCACAGTCTAAACATCACCCTAACCCTAACCCTAAACCTAACACTAGACCTACCACTAACCTAACCCTAAATTGAACCCAAATTGTAACCCTGGTACTTATATTAGCCTTACTCCTAACTCTAGCACTAACTTAACTGAAAACCTGGCTGTAATCCAAGCCCTAACCTAAGATTTTACCCTAACCGTAATCCTAAACCTAAACCTAATCAAAACCATAACCCTAGCCCTAACCTTATCTCTAACCCCATTGCCTTAACCATAACTCTAGGCCTAAACCTAACCCTATTCCTAATCCTAAACCTATGCATTATTCTAAACTAAACCTAAACCCTAAACCTCATCCTATCATTAACCATAACTAACACTAACCATAATGATAATTTGAGCCCTAACTTGCAACCTTAACCTATCCCAAAATTCTAACCCAGACCTTGACCCTACCTCTAAACCTGACCCTAACCCTAAACCTAACCCTTATATTATATATAGGCATAAACGTAACCCTAAAACTATCTTTAACCATAACCCTAGATCTGATATTAGCCCTAGCCCTAATCCTAGCCCTAACAGTAAAATAAAGCATAGCCCTCATCCTAGCCCCAAACCTAGCCTTAATCATTCCCCTAACCCTAACCATAGCCCTAAACCTAATTCTAAATTTCACCTTATCTCTAAACCTAGCTATAATGCCATTCCTTAACTTAAACTTAAACCTAACCCCAACCTTAAATCTAGGCCTAAGGTGGACACTAATCCTAGCCCTAATCCTAGCCCAAATTTAACCCTATCCCTAACCCTAACCCAAACCCTAGCCCTAAGATTAACTCTAATCTCACAGTAGCACAATCCCTACATCTAGCCCTATCGATTACCATATTCCTAAACCTAGCCCTAAAACTAGACATTGCCAAATCCTTATTCCCAGCCATAAAAGAGATGTAACCCTAACTCTAAATCTAACCATAACCCTAAGCCTAAGCCTAAAATTAACACTAGCCTGTGCCCTAACGCTAATCATAAAACTATCCCTAACACTAAACCTTGCAGTAAAACCAAACTGAGCAATAGTCCTAACCCTAAACCTTAACTTAAACAAAAGCTTAACCCTAAACCTAGACCTTACCCTAGCCCTAATTCGAGTCCTAATCTTAACCTTAATACTATCCCTAAATCTGACTCATATCATAACTCTCACCCTAGCTCTAACCACCACCCTAACATTAAACCAAACCCTTATCATAAACCTAACCTTAATTTGAGTCCTAAACCTAACCCTAAAACTATATCGGACCCTGACTATTAACCTAACACTAACACTAGCTCTATATTTCACCCTAACCTTAAACCTAATCCTAACACTAGAGGTTTAACCACTAACCACCCTAAAACTATTCCTAAAAACCAAAGTTCTTACATTAGCCATTGATTTAACCCTAGCCATAACCCTAACACAAAACTAGCCCTAATCCAAGCACAAAACCTAGCTTTAACCCTAACCCTAGCCCTAACCCTAGTTCTAACACTATCCCTTACCCTATGCCAAATCCTAAACCTAATGCTAATTCTAATCATAATCCTAATTCTATTATTTAACCTAACCCAAACACTTATCCTATTAGTTGTCCTAACACTAGCCCTCATTCTAGCTCTAACCATAACCAAAACCCTAATCCTAACCCTGATCCTTATTCTGACCCTAACACAAATCATAGGTCTAAACTTGAACCTAACCCTAAACCAAACCCTAATATTAGCCCTATTGGTAAACTTATACCTAAACTTAACAATAACAATAGCCCTATACCTGAACCTAATCCTAATCTGTCAATAACTCTAGCCTTAGACCTAAAGAAAAATTTAGCTCTAGCCCTAATAATAACCCTTAGCCTAAAGCCAAAAACTAACCCTTCATATAGTCTTAACCCTAGGCCTCATTATGGCTTTCCCATTAACCATAACACTAAACTGAACACTGACCTGACACTAAGACTAACCATGGCTCTAAACATCACCCTAACCCTCAAACTAACCTTAAAACTATACTTAGCTCTAACTTTAACTCTAAAACTAGCCCTAATCATAACAAAGTTCTTACATTTGCCATAGCCCTAACCTATTACAAAACCTAGCCCTAACCCAAGCCCTACCCTAGCTTTAACACTAATGCTAACCGTAACCCTAACCTTAGCCATAACCCTAAACCTAGGCCTAACCCTAGAACTAATCCTAAGCATCACACTCACCCTATCACTAGCTCTAACCCTATATATTACCCTAATGATAACCCTAATGCTTCTGTTAACCCTAGGCCAAACCCTAATCCTATTCTTAACCCTAATCCTATCCATTAAAATACACCTAACCTGAACTCTAAACCTAAAACTATCATTAACCTATCCCTAACTGTAATGATAACTCAAGCCTTAACCCTAAACCTTCATCTAATAAAAACCCTAAACCTAACCCTTACCCCAATAATATCCATATCTCTAAACCTGACTCTAACAGGAGACCTGACCATTACAATAGACCTAGCTATAAACCTAACCCTAAAACTCTCTCTAACTGTAACCCTAGACCTGTCATTAGCCCTCGTTCTAATCCTAGTTCTAATCTTAACACAAACCTTAGCCCAGATTCCAGCTATAAACCTTCTCTTAATCATATACTTAACCATAACCAAACCCTAATTCTAATCCTCACCCTAATCACATCACTTAACCTAAAGCTAACCCTAACCCTAACACTAACACTAAGCCTAGACCTCAACCTAGGCCAAACACTAACCTTAGACTTAATCCCATCCCTAATTTAGCCCTATCCCTAACCCAACCATAACCCTAGCCCTAAGACTAACTCAAACTCTCGCCCTAGCCTTATACTTAGTTCTAACCCTATCTCTTACCATCACCCTATACCTAGCCCTAAACTTAGCCCTAATCCTAGCCATATCCTTACCCCTAGCTCAAAGCCTAGGTCTAAACCTAACTCTAAATCTAACCCTAAACCTAAGCATAAACCTCACAAACATTTGCCCTAATTCTAAAACTAGCCCTAACTCTACCCCTAGCCCTAAAACAAAAACAAATGATAACCCTAACCCTACAGCCATCCCTAATCCTATCTCTAATTCTGGTCCTAACACTTAACTGAAAACTAATCTGGTCTGTGACCCTAACATTAAACCCAGCTCTAAACATCAACATAACCGCAAATTTAACCCTAACACTAGACTTAGCCCTATCCCTGACCCTATCACTAGCTCTAATCATAACGCTACCTTGTACATTAGCTGTAGCCTTAACCCTAGCTCTAACCTAACACAAAACGCAGCCTCAATCCAAGTCCTAAACCTATTTTTTTAATATGTATTTTTTAGTTTTCGGTGGACACAACATCTTTATTTTATTGGTATGTGGTGCTGAGGATCGAACCCAGTGCCCTGTACATGCCAGGAGAGCACGATACTTCTTGAGTCACATCCTCAGCCACTAAACCTAGCTTTAACTGTAACGTAAATATAACCCTAACCCAAGAAAAACCCTAATCCTATACATAACCCTACCCTAATGTTATGTCTAACCGTACCCAATACCATAATGATAACTCATTACGCTAAACGCTAAACCTAGGCCTAACCCTAACCTTATCCATTATACTAAACCACACCTAAACCTTAATCTAACACAAACAAAAGCCCTAAACCTATACATTAATTTACCCCTTATCTTACCCCTATGCATTACCCTAATGATAACCCTTATGCTAACGATAGGCCTAAACATAACATGATTAATTACACTAAACCACACCTAAACCCTGCACCTAACACTTTCATTACCATAACCCGAATCCCTAATGTTAATTCAAGCCCGAAACCTAAACCCTAACCTAACCCAAACCCTCACCTTGATCCTGACCCTAATAATAACCCTAGTTCTAAATATGACCCTTAGTATACACCTAACCAAACACTAAATCTATCCGTAACTGTAACCCTAGACCTCATATTACCCTTGCCCTAATACGTCGCCTAATACTAACACAGACATTAGACCTCATCCTGGACCTAAACCTAGCTTTAATCATAACCCTAAACCTAACCCTAGCCCTAACCCTAATAATAACACTTGCCCTAACCCGCAAACTATCTATAACCCAATACCTTACCCTAAATGTAATCCTAACTCTGACCCTAACCCAAGGCCTAAACCTAACACTAACACTAGCCCTAATTTAGCCCTATCCCTAACCCTAACCCTAAACCTAATCCTAGCTCTAAGACTAACTTTAACTCTCATACCAGACCTATCACTATTTCTAACCCTATCCCTTACCATAAAACTAAACCTAACCCAAATGTTAGACCTAACCCTTGCCCTATCCTAGGCTGTAGCCTTAACCATAGATCAAAATCTAACTCTAAATCTAACACTAACCAGAAGCCTAAGCCTAACCAATATAAATACATTTATATTTAGACTCTGTGTCTACAGATGTTGGCTTCAATTATTATCTAGAATATAGTCATTAGTTTCATAAAAGGCATACCATTTTCTGGTGGTGTATAGAGAACTGAGGGTCAGGGGTAGGATGCTATGTTAAGGGGGAAAGGAATGAGGGCATTTGTTTAATCTAACTTAGAAACTTTGGAGGAGAACTCTAATGAATAGACTGGGAATTTATGGAAGAATGTATAAATTCAAACTCCTTATCTGTATTCATAAAATTACCCTATGTAAAAATAGTAAAAGTTAGGAGGCTGAAAGTGGGAGAGAGTAAAGATAGAAAGAGAGGGAGAAAGAAAATAGAGCAAATAAAAAGGTGGTGAGGTGGGGCCTAAACAATTCCTCTATATTACAGAATTCTAGTGATTCAGTTCTTAAAGTCAAATTTCATGGAAAGTTTTTGGTTTCACATATGTTGAGGTTGTGAGGACAACAGGGGGAATTGTAGAGGAGAATGGATGAGAACAGCAAGAAAAGAAAAGAAAGAAAAAAAGTCTCTCAGATCTCTGTTTTCTTTTCTTGTAGTAGGTGGAGTTGTGTATTCCTAGCTTGAGTCTCTGTGCTCTGGATGGTGGAGGTTGCCAGGGTGAGAGGGCTTGATCTTCTACCTGGAGCCTCCGTACTCTTAGTCTCTGAATTGGAAACCAGGTGCCTGTACAGTTGCTGTTCCTAATTGATAGCTACACCCCCAAAAAAAAGCTTGTAGGAAAAATCTTAAGTTATCACAGCTGGAGGTAGGGGAGTTGGAAACCAGGTACATGTTAAGGTGGTAGCCACGCCCACTGATAATTGGAGTTGGAAACCTGGTACAGAACCCAGCTGGTAGCCACGCCCACTTATAGATAGCAAGTAATGTTTAGCAAGAGGGATTCCATTTATTACCCATGTATGGTGTTTGGTGAGGTGGGTGGTTCTGGAATGACCTTATGCTGTGTCCAGAGCTCGGTCTGTGACCTGCAAGCAAAGCCTCTGTGTTCTGTGCTACCTTCCGTGTGTGCAGAGAATGCCTGTGTGGCTGAGACTGCTGTCTGCGCCCAGAGAAACAGCAAAGCCGAGCTTTCCGTCTGTGCCAAGAGCACCCATGTGGCCATAGATTTCTTCAAATTTCTATGATACTGGGCAGGATTCATCTCTTACTTAGTCTTACTATGATCCACAGGTTTGGGCCTTGTCTGTTCAATGGTTTGCTGTCAGGATCAGTTTGTATTTTAAGGTTTCCCTTTATTATGGCTTATTGATGTGAATGAAAATTGAACTGGAAATCAAACAGGGTTTGCCAGAGGCGCTTGAAACTTCACACAATTAGTTCTCAGTGGTCACACTCTAGTTTCTTTCTTTTGAAAGTAGGCTAAAGATAAAGCATACAAAAGAAACTGTATCTGAGAGCTCTTAAGAATAAAACAAAGAAACATGTATGTACTGAAATATGTATGTCTCCCAACAATTTGATCAGATGTCTTTGATACAGGACAGTATTCATCTTTTAGCTTACTGCACTAGGCTCCCCAAGGTTGGCACTTCTATGATCAGTGGTTCTCTAAACAGGTAAGTTTAGTGTTATGGTTAGGGTTAGGGCTAGCTTTAGAGCTAGTGTTAGGGTTAGAGTTTGTTTTGTTCAAATTTCTTGGATACTGGGAAGATTTATATTTTACTTAGCCTTACTATGTGCCCCAGTTTAGGGCCTTCTCGGTTCAATGGTTCACTGTTGGAAATAGTTTGTTTTTAATGTCTCACTTCATTTTGAACTATATGGGCAAATGAGAATGGAGCTGGAAATCAGAGGGTTGATGCCAGCTCGTTGAAACTTCACATACTCAATCAGTTGTATGTCTGCACTCTGGTTTCTTCCTTGTAAAAGTAGCGATAAGCTTAAGCATGCAAAACAAGTTTATCTAAGAGCAATTTAGGAGAAAACAGGGCTATATGCATGTACTGAAATACCTCCCCCAATTATTTGGTCAGATTTCTTTGATACTTTGCAGGATTCATATGTAAGCTTGCAAGATTCATATGTAAGTTTAAAACTTTTATGATCAAAGGTTCTATTAACAGTTTAGGCTTAGGGCTATGGTTAGAGTTATGGTTAGAACTAGTGTTAAGGTTAGAGTTAATTTTTTTCAACCTTTTGGACACTGGGCAGGATTTACCTTTTTCCTATTCTTAGTATGCTCCCCAAGTTTGGGCCTCCTAGTAAAAGGGTTTGCTCTTGGGAGTAGTATTAATTTTCATCTTTCACCTCGTTTTGCCCTATAGGGGTGAATGGAAATGGAGCTGGGGTCAAACAGGGTTTGGGCTAGCTGCTTGAAACTTCACACATTCAAGCTGTTCTCAGGGCACATTCTCTCTTTTTTTTTTCTTGTGGGAGTAGCCCAAAGCTGAATTAGAACAAAACAGCTTTATCTGTGAGCACTGTAGGAGCAAGTTTCAAATATTTTTGCATGAATTACTTTGATATTATATAGGATTCATCCTTTCCTAATCTTAGTAGAATCCCCAAGTTTGTGTTTTCAAGGTTTACCAGTTCACTGTCAGGAACAGTTTGAATTTTTAGATTTCACTTTATTATGGACTAAACCATATGGATCTGGAAATCAAACAGAGTTAGTACTAGCTGCCAGAAATTTCACACAGTCGATCAGCTCTCTGTGAGCACTCTCTGGTTGTTCCTTGTGCAAGTACCTTAAACTGAAGCGAGAAAAAAAATAATTGTTCCAAGAGCAAATTAGGAGAAAACATGGAAATATGGACTTACTAACCCCCCCCCCTCAATATTTGGTCAGATTTCTTTGACACTGCACAAGATTCATCTGTTAAGTTTTGCTGCTAGGCTCCCCAATTTTTGGACTTCTATGATCATAGGTACTCTAAACAGGTAACAATTAGGTTAGGATTGGTTTAGATATAGTATTAGAGTTAGAGTGAGTTTTGTTCAAATTCATTGGCATAATTTGGCATAATTTATCTTTTACCTAGCAATATGATTTCCCCCAGGTTTGGGCCTTATCCCTTCAATGGTTTCCTTTGAGGAACAGTTTGTATTTTAAGGTTTCCTTCATTTTGACCTATAGGGGTAAATGGAAATGGAATTTGAAATCAAACAGGGTTGGTGGTTGCTGCTTAAATCTGCACACACTCAGTCAGTTCTATGTGGGCACTCTGGCTTCTTCCTTATGCAAATCCCCTAAAGCTGAAGCATGCAAAAACATCTTTATCTGAAAGTACTGTTGGAGACAACAGGGAAATATACATGTACTGAACTACCTCCCCAAATTAGTTTGTCAGATTTCTTTGATACTCCCTAAACCTAACAGAAAAAGTACCCGTAATCTGTCTTAACCCAAGATGTAAACCTAAACCTAAACCTAGCTGTAACTGTATCACTTAAACTAAGCCAAACCCTATCCATAATGCTAAACTTAGTCCTAATTCTAATCAATAGCCAAATCCAAACCATAACCATATTACTAGTCCTAACCCTAGCCCTCATTCTAGATCTAACCCTAACTCATATCATTACCCTAACACAAACCCTCAGTCTAAATCTGACCCTAACCCTAAACCAGACAATAAAACTAGCTCTACCAGTAAAATTATACGGAAACCTAAGCCTAACACTAGCCCTAGACCTAAGCCTAATCCTCCATATAGCCATAATTATAGACCTAGACCTAAAAACCTGAGCTCTAGCCCTAACATAATCCATTACCTAAAGCGAACAACAACCTTATCCCTAGACCTAAACCTAGTCATAATTCTGGCTTTCAACCTAAACCTAACTCTAACCTCAACCATCACCAAAACACTGACACTAAACCTAGCTCTAAACCTGAACCTAACACAAAACCTAAAAGTAACACTAGACATAGCCATAACCCTAACCCTAAATCTAGCTCTAATCAGAACCCTAGAACTTACATTACACATAGCCTTAAACCTGGGCCTGAACCTAACACAAAATCCAGCACTATTCTGAGGCCTAATCATTCCCTAAAAATAACCATAATCCTAAATGTAACCCTAACACTAACCCTCACCTTAGACATCACCATAGCTCAAAGCCTAAATCTTAGCCTAAACATAACCCTAGCCCTATTCGTAAACATAAACCTAACTCTATCCCTAATCCTTAGTACTAACCCTAGCTCTAAATCTAACATTACCCAAACCCTAACCCTAATAATAACCCTAGGCTTAACCTAACCCTAATCATAACTCTAATCTTAAACCTAACCCTCAACTTAACCCTAAACCTAACCCTTTTCATAAAGCCCTAAACCTTACCATAAATAAAAACTAAACCTATCCCTGAACCTAAATTTAACCATAACCAAAATTTAACCCTAAACCCAATCTTACATCTAATCCAATACATTACTGTAAAACTAACCCTAAACCTAATGAAAACCCTAGCCATAACCCAAACCCTAACCCTAATCATAACCATAACCCTAACCTATACCTAACACAAAACTTAACACTCACCCTAGCCCTAACAATACCTTTAACCCTCACCCTTACACTAACACTAACACTAGCCCTAGCCCTAATTATATCCCAAACTCTAGCCCTAACCCTAATATTAAACTTAGCCCTAATCCTAGCCCTAAAATAGCCCTATTTGTAACCCTAACTCTTACCCTATAATTAAGACTAACTATAAATCTAACACAAGACCTATCCCTATTATAACCCTACACCTTACCATAACCCTAACACAAATCCAAACCCTAGTCTTAACCCTTGCCCTAGCACTAATTCTAGATCAAAATCTATCTCTAAAACTAAACCTATTCCTTATGATAACCCCAAACCTAGCCTTAACCCTAGTCATAATCATTAGCTCTAGCACTTACCTATCTCTAAAGCTAACCCTAAACTGAGGCCTTAGCCTAATCCTGAAATTAGCTGTAACCCTAATGCTATTCCTAAAATTAGGCCTAATCCTAGCCCTAGCCCTAAAAAAAACTGAGCCATACCCCTAACACTAACCCTTACCCTAGGCCAAACCCTAACCCTACACCCACCCTAACCCTAGCCCTAATTTGAAACCTAACCCTAACCCTAAACCTAACCATGACCCTGACTCATATCCAAACACTAAACCTAGCTCTAAACATCACCCTAACCTTAAACCTAACCCTAAACTAGGCTTAGCCCTAAACTTAACCCTAAAACTAAACTTAATCATAAACCTAATCATAACCCAAAACCTAACCCTAATCAGAGCCCTATCCCTAGTTTTAACCCTAACCTAACTCTAACACTAGCCCCAACTGTAACCATAAATTTACCCTTAAACTCATGTCTAACTCTATACATTAATTTAACCATAATCCAATCCTTAATGATAACCCTAAGCATAAACATATCCCAATCCCGAATCCTAACACTTCCATTACTCTGAACCTAGCCTGAATTGCATACCTAACCCTATCTTTATCCTAACCCTAATCCTAAAACTAATTCAAGCCCAAAATTGAAACCTTAACCTATCTCAAACCCTAACTCAGACCTTGACCCTAATAAT
The DNA here is from genome assembly GCF_021218885.2 of Marmota monax. Lineage (NCBI taxonomy): Eukaryota > Metazoa > Chordata > Mammalia > Rodentia > Sciuridae > Marmota > Marmota monax. The sequence goes on along the minus strand of NW_026695179.1, from coordinate 1,630,921 downwards.
ATCCCTAGTTCTAAATTTGACCATAACCCAACACCTAACCCTTAGCCTAGACTTAGTCATAAACCTAAAACTAAAATTTTCTTTAACCATAATTCTGGACCTGAAATTAGCCCCAGCCCTAATCCTAGACCTAACCCTATAAACACACCTATCCCTCATTCTTCTCCTAAACCTAGCCTTAATCATAACCCTATCTCTAGTCCTACACCTAACCCTAATTCTAACCCTCACCCTACTTCTAAACCTAGCTATAATATCATCCCTTACCCTAAATTTAAACCTAACCCTAACCCTAACCCTAGGCTTAAACACAAAACCTAGCCCTAATCCTAGCCCTAATTTAGCTCTATCTCTAACCCTATCCTAACCCTAGCCATAAGACTAATTCTAACTCTTGCCCTAGCCCCAGCTCTAGTTCTATCCCTATCTGCTACCATAAACCTAACACTAGCCCTAACACTTGTCTGAAAGTTAGTCCCAGCCCTAATCATTACTCTAAATCTACCCTTAAACCCAATCCTAAACCTAACACTAATACTAGCTCTAATGTTAATGATAATAGAAAAACTAGCCCTAACCCAATCCTAGCAGTAAACCAAAACTGAGCAATAGCCCTTACCCGAAACGTAACCCTAACTCTAACCCTCACCCTTTTCATCACAGTTGGCCTACCTTTAGGCCTAGCTTTAACACTAGATTGAAACCTAACTTTAAATCTAACCCTAACTCAATGTCTGAGTTTAAAACTAGCCCTTACTCTGAATCTAATTATAGAACTACCTCTAATCATAACCCTAAACCTAACCATATTAACCTAATTCTAAAACTAAACCTAACACTAACCCTAACAATAACCCTAAACCTATTCCTAATACTATCCGTAACCCTAACCCTAACCCTAACACAAAACCTAATGCTAACCTTAACAATAAACCTAAACACAACCCTATCCCTAACCCTAAATCTAACACTACCCCTAATCCTAACCCTAACTTTAACTCTAACACTAACCCTAACACTAAGCCTCACCTTAACACTAACCCTAAACATCACCCCTACCCTAATCCTAACCCTAACTCTAACACAAATGCAAAACCAAACTCTAACCCTAAGCGAAACATTAATGATAACCCGAACCGTAACCCTTATCATATCACTAACCGAACACTAACTGAAAATTTACACCTAACCCTAACAATAAACCTAGCCCTTACCCTAACACAAACCCTAACCAGAACCCGAACTGTAACCCTAACTAAAACCCACACCCTCACCCTAATCCTAACACAAACCCTAACCCAAACCTACCACTAAACCTAGGTCTAACCCTAACACCAAACCTAACCCAAAATTTACCATACTCCTATCCCTAGACCTAACTCTAAACCAAACTGTCAGCCTAGCACTAAGCATAGCTCAGAATCTAACCCTTATGCTAAACATAACCCTAAACCCAATCCTAGTTCTAACCCTCAACTTAACTCTAACACAAGATCTAATTTTTACCATTACCCTAGCCCTGACCTTAACTCTAACTGTATCCATTACCCTAATCATAAAACTTACCTAATTCTAATACTAGGCTTAACCTTAATCCTATCACTTTTCCCAAACCTATCAATAACCCTAACCTACCCTGAACCCTAAACTTAATCCAATTATTACCCTAAGTCCAACTGAATGCTAATTCAAGCCCTAACCCTAAACTCAAACCTAAACCAAACCCTAATATTATCCATGACCCTAATAAATCCCCTAGCTACAAACCACAACCCTAACCCTTACCCTTACCTAACCCTATCCCTAACCATACTATAACACTAACCCTAAACCTAACACTAAACTTAATCCTAACCCTAACCCTAACCATAACCATAACCATAACCATAACCGTAACACTAACCCTAACCATAAACCTAACCCTAATTCTAACCGTAACAGTAACCCTAATCCTATCCCAAACTGTAACTCTGACACTAATCTTAACCCTAAACCTAACCTAACACTAACCCAAAGCCTAAGGCAAATCCTAACAGTAACACTAACACTAACCCTAACCCTAACACTAACACTAAACCTAAATCTATCGCAAATCCTAACACCATATCTAAACCTATCCATAACTCTAAACCTAACACTAACACTAAACCTATCCCTAACCCTAACACTAACAGTAACCTTAACCTAACATGAACCCTAACCCTAACGGTAACACTAACAGTAATCCTAACTCTAACCAGAAACCTAACATTAACCCTATACCTAACCCTAACCAAAACACTAACCATAACCATAACCCTAACCCTAAACATAACCCTAACACAAACACTAACCCTAAACCTAACACTAAAACTAAACCTATCTGTAACCCTAACACTAACTCTAACACTAAAACTAACATTAACCCTAACACTAACCCTACCCTAACCCTAACCCTATCACTAACCCTAATCTTAACCTTAAAACTAACACTAATCCTAACTACAACCCCAAACCTTACCCTAATCCTAACTGTAACCGTAAACCTAACCCTAACACAAACCCTAAAACTAACCCTAGCACTAATTGTAACCCTAACCCTAATATTAACACTAAAGCAATCTCCAACCCTAACCCTGACCCTAACACTAACCCAAAACCTAACTCTAACTTTAACTCTAACACTAACCCTAAACCTAACAGTTACTCTAACCCTAACACTAAAACTAACAATAACCCTAACACTAACCCTAAACCTAACAAAACTCTAACACTAATTATAAGCATAACCCATAAACCTAACTTTAATCCTAGTGAAACACTAACCATAACCATAAACATAACCCCAAACATAACACTAACTGTAACTCTAAGCAAAAATTTAAACCTAACCCTAACATTATACCTAGCCCTAAACCTAACATGAACCCTAACCGTAACCCTAACAGTAACCCTAAGAGTACCCCTAACAGAAACAAACATGCTAACCCTAAACCTAAGGAAATACTAACCCTATTCCTAACCCTAACACAAACCCTAACCCAAACCACAACCCTAACCCTAACCCTTACCTTACTCTAACCCTAATTCTAAAACTAACACTAACAATAAACCTAACCCTTACCTTAAGACGAAATCTAAACCTAACCCTAACCCTAACCCTAACAGTAACACTAACATTAACCCTAAGCCTAAACCTAACTCTATCTCTAACCAAAACCTTATTTGTAACTCTAGCCTTAACCATAACCTTAACACTAACAAAAACCCTAAACCTAACACAACCCTAACTCTAAAACTAACACTAAACCTAATAGTAATGCTAACTCTAACCATAACCCTAACTCTAAATCTAACACTAACCTTAAACTAAAACCTAACCGTAAACCTAACCCTCACACAAACACTAAAAATAACCCTAATACAAACCCTAATAATAACCCTAAACCTAACACTAAACCTATCTCTAAACCTAATCTTTACAGTAACCCTAACCCTTACCCAAACCCGAACCCTCACTTTAACTCTAACACTAACCCAAAACCTAACACTAACCTTAAAATCTATACCTAACTCAAACCCAAATCCTAACCCAAAGCCTGACCTAACCCTAACACTAAACCTTGAACTAATTATAAACCTAAACCAAACACTAATGGTAACCATATCCCTAAGCCTAACATTAAGCCTAACCCTAACCCTAATCCTAAACCTAACCTATTTGTAACCGAAAGTTAACCTTAACATGAATCCTAATTGTAACTGTAACCCTAATCTTAACCCTAACATTAAGCCTAACACAAACCCTAACACAACCCTAACACTAACCATAACTGTAACCCTAAACTCAACCTAACCCTAACCCTAACACTAACTCTTTTCATAACCCTAAACCTAGCTCTAAACCTTACCCTAACCCTAACCCTACCACTAACACTAACTAACAATAACTGTAACCCTAACCCTTACGCTAACTTAACACTAACCCTAACCCTAAAACTAACATTAACCTTAACACTAAAACTAACCAAAACACTAATACTAACTGTAATACTAACCCTAACACAAACTGTAACCCTAACACTAACCCTAACCCTAACTCTAATAGGACCTCTCACCTCAAACCTAACACTAACCCTAACCGCAATAGCAACCCTAACTTTATACTAACCCTAACCATAACATTAACCCTAGCCCAAAACATAACAAAAATGCTAATACTAACACTAACACTAGCCCTAATGAAAACCCTGAACCTAACAGTAAACCTAACCCTAATCCTTACACTAACACTCAACCTAATGCTTACCCTAACCTAATATTCATCCTAACCCTAACTCTAACAAGAACCCTAACACTAAACATAACCAAAACACTAATACTAATTATAAGACTAAGCCTAAATCTAACTCTAACCATAACAATAACCATAACCCTAAACATAATAGGAACTCTCATCCTAACCCTAACACTAACCCTAACCCTAAACCTAAATCTAAACATAAAAGTAACCCTGACACTAACCCTAAAGCTAATCTGAAACCTAACCCTAACCCTAACTCTAACCTATCACTAACCCTAACCCTAAATGTAACCCTAATCCTAATTCTAATCTTAACCGTAAACCTAATCATAACATTAGCACTAATCTAACCATAACATTGACCCTAATCCTAACCCTAACCATACCCCTAACCAAACACTAACCCTAACACTAAAACTAACCCTAACAGTAACCCTAGCCTTAAAACTAACCCTATCCTTAACCTAACCCTAACCCTAACTGTAACCTAACCCTAACACTAACCCTAACACTAATCCTAACCCTAACCGTAACCCTAACTCTAACTCAATCCCTAACCTGGAAACAAACCGTAATCCAAATGATAAACCTAAACCAAATCAAACTCTAACCCTAAACCTTACGTAACCCTAACCCTAACCATATCACTAACCTTAGCACTAATACTAATCCCAACACTAACCCCAACACTAATCCTATAACAAAACCTAAACATAACCTTTATGCTAAACCTAACATTAGCCCTAAAAGTAACCCTAATAGTAACCCTAACACTAACCCTAATTTTACCCTTAACCCTAAAACTAACACTACACTTACCCTAACACTAACTCTAAACCTCATCCAAACATAACCCTAACCCTAAGCCTAACACAAACCCTAACCCTAATCAAAAACTAACCCTAACTCAAACCATAATCCTAAACTTAAACCTATCCCTAACTCTATCCCTAACTCAGACACTAAGCCTAAACCTAACCCCAAACCTAACCCTTACCTTAAGACTACCAATAACCATAACCCTAAGCCTAACAATAACCTAACTCTAATTCAAAACCTAATCCTAACATTAACCCTAACTCTATCCCTAAATCTAACACTAACCCTAAAATTAACCCTAATCCTAACACTATCCGTAACCTGATCCCTAATCCTAACAATAACACTAACCCTAACCCATACCCTAACTTTAACACTAACACTAACACTAACCCTTACACGAAACCTAACACTAACGATAACACTATCCCTAAACGTAACCCTAAACCTAACCATAACATTAACCCTAAACCTAAACATAAATCTAACACTAACACTAACACTAACCCTAAACTTAAACCTAACACTTATCCTAAACCTAAGCCTAACCCTAACACTAACTCAAAACCTAACCCTAACAGTAAACCTAATCCTAACCTTAACCCTAACCCTAATGGTATCCTAAATCAAAACCTAACCCTATAACTAACACTAACCCTAACAATAACATTAACATTAAACCTCACCATAAACGTAAACTTAACCCTAACACTTACTCTATACGTAACCCTAACACTAAACCTAAACCTAACTCTAACACTAACCCAAACAATAATCTTAACCCTAAACTTATCCCTTACTATAACAGAAACCACCCTAATCCTAACCGTAACTTAAATGTAATCCTAACACTAACCCTTAACTAACTCTAACGAGAACCCTGAACCTAATTCTAACTGTAACATGAACCCACACCTTAACACCAACCATAACACAAACCCTTAACCTTACACTAACCCTAACACAAACCCTAACTAAACCCTAACCCTAATCCTAACCTAACCCTAACCCCTACCTAAACCTAATTTTAAATCTAATCCTAACCTTAACACTAAACCTAACCACAAACTTAACCCTAAACCTAAACCTAACACTAACCCTAATTCTAACCATAACCCTAACACTAACCCTAATTCTAACTCTAATCTTAACCATAACCCTAATCATAACCTTAACCCTAACCCTAACTCAAACACTAACCCTACTTGAACACAAACCTAACACTAAACCTAAAGCCAACTGTAACCCTAACTCTAAAACTAACCTAACCGTAACCTGAACCCTAAGCCTAAAGTTAACCCTATCACAAACACTAACCCTAACCCTAACCCTAACCCTAACCCTAATACTATTCCTAACCCATAACCATTACCCTAATCTTAACTGTAAAACTATGTCTAACCCAAACCCTAAGCCTAACACCAGTCCTAACACTAAACCTAACACTAACTCTAACGCTAACCCTAACCCTAACCCTAATCCTAAATCTAACTCTAGACCAAACCTAATCCTAATAGATTCATAAATCTAGCTATAGCCGTAAACAATAAATAAATAAATAAATAAATAAATAGATAAATAAACTTTACCTAGCCCTAAAAATAACTCTTAATCTAACACAAAATTAACCCTATCCCTAGACCCAATGCTATTTATAATTATGGCTCTAACAATGACCTAAACATTGACGCTTACCCTAACATAATCACTAGCTCTAAAACTTAACCTAACACAAAACCTAACACTAACACTAGACTTATCCATAATCGTAACCCTAAAAATATCCATAACCATAACACAAGCACTTATATACCCATAGCCCTAACACTAGCCATAAACATCATATAACCTAGCCCTTATCCTAGCCCTAACCTAGCTCTAATTGTAATTCTAACCATAACCGTAAACTTAACCCTAACCCTAAACCTTCCCTAGTTCTAATCCTAGCTAAAACTCTAACAATTTCCCTAATCATAAAACTAACCCTAACCCTAAGGCTAGCTCTGACTCAAACCATAACCTTTTCCCTAGACCTAACCCTAGCTCAAACACTAATACTTACCCTAAACTTAGCCCTGACACTAACCCTAGGCCTAACCCTAACCCTAGACATAAACTTATCCTTAACCCTAGCCCTAACCTTAGATCTAATCCTATCCATTACCCTAAAGATAAGCCTAAATCAAATGCTAACCCTATGCCTAACAATAACTATCGCTAACAATAACCATATCCATTACTCTAAACCTAATCTGAATCCTAAACCTAACCCTATCCATTACCCTAAGTCTAACCCTAACCCTACCACTAATTCAATCCTTAACTCTAAATCTTAAAATAAACCAAACCCTACCCAGACCCTGATCCTTATACTACATCTAGCTCTAAACCTGACCCTTACCCTAAACATAATCTTTACACTAGACTTAGCCACAACCCAACCTTAAAACTATCCCTAACAATAACCCTTGACATGACATTAGCTCTCACTCTAATCCTAGTCCTAGCACTAACACAAACCCTCAAACCTAGCCCTAAATTTAGCCTTAATCATAACCCGAACCCTAACCTAGTCTTAACTCTAATTCTAAAACTCGCCCATCCCTAAACCTAGCTTTAACCCCATCCTTTTCCCTAAACCTCACCTATCCTTAACATGAACACTAACCCTAACCCTAACCCTATCCCTAACCCTAGCACTAATCCTACCCATAATTTAGACCTAACCTTATACCCACCTCTTACTCTAGCTCTAAGACTATCTCTAACTCTCACCCTAGCCCTATTTCTAGTTCTAACACTATCTTGTATCATAACCGTAACACAAACCCTAAATTTAGCCCTGACCATAGCCCTAGGCCTAAACCTAGATATAACCATAAAAATTAATATAAGATTAAACCTCACCTTACTACTAGCCCTAATACTATTGCTAATCCCAAAACTACCCCTAACCATAGCCTTACCTCTAAAACAAAACTGAGCCATAGCCTCAACCCTAACCCTAACCTAAACATAACCCTAGACCTGACATTAGTGCTATCCCTAATTCTTACCCTAACCCTAACACAAATCCTTACCCTACACCTAGCCTTAACCCTCGACCTAATTCAAGTCTTATCCCTAATCCTAAAAGTTACACTGATCCTGACTCTGACCCTAAAACTAACCCTATCTCTAATCATCTCACTAAACCTAAACCTAATATAAACACTAGACCCATTCCTAATGCTAACCCATATACTAGCCATAATCATAACCATAGTTATTACATTAGCCGTAGTCCTACAGTAGCCCTATCCTAACCCAAAACCTACCCCTAATCTGGGCCCTAATCCTAGTTTTAATCGTAGCCCTAGCACTATCTTTAGCCCTAACACTTAACCTAAACCTAACCCTAAAACTAACCTTGTCCTAACCCAAAACATAAACTGAACCATAACCCTATTCCTAACCATAACACTACCTTAAACCTAGATATAATTTTATCCATTACCCTAACCATAACTCTAAGCAAACTCTAACCCTAGGCCTAACACTAACCATAGTCCTAACCTAACCATAACCTTAATCCTAACTGTAGCTCTAATCCTATCAATTACCTGAACCATATTTTAAGCAAACTCTGTCCCTAGGCCTAATTCTAACCCTATGCCTTACCCTAACACTGTCCATTATACTAAACCTAACTTGAACCTGAAACCTAACCATATCCATTACCCTAAACCTAAGGCTAAATTTAGCCCTCATCCTAAACCTTAACCTAACCCATACCCTAACCCTGACTCTGACCCTAATAACATCCCTAGCAGTAAACCTGTCCATAACCCTCAACGTAATACTAACAATAGACCTGGCCATAAACCTAAACCTAAAACTATCCCTAACCATAACCTTAGAATTGACATTAGCCTTAGAACTTATCCTAGCTCTTACCTTAGCACAAACCCTCCCACTAATCCTAGCCCTAAGCCTAGTCTTAATCCTAATCCTAAACTTAAACGGAACCCTAACCCTAATTTTATCCCATGCCCTAGCCCAAAATGTAGCTGTAGCAACATACCATACCCTAACAGTAACACAAATCATAACCCTAGCTCTAACTCTATGGCCAAAATCTAACACTAACCTTAGAGCTAATTCTAGCCCTAAATTAACCCTAATCCTAAACCTAATCCTTTCCGTAGCCCTAAGAGTAACTCTAACTCTCACCAAAGACCTATTCTTAGTTTAAAACCTATCCCTTAAAATAACCCAAAACCTAACCTTATCCCTAGCCCCAATTCTAACTCTAAATATCACTGTAGTGCTAAACCTGGTTTTAAACCCTAATCTTAAACCCAAACCTCACCCAAACACTAGACCTAAATCTAATGCTAAATTGGAAAACTAGCTCTAACCCTACCCTAGCCCTAAAACAAAACCAAGCCATAATCCTAACTCTAACCCTTAACCTAAATGAAACACAAATCACAAAAATTAGCCCTAATTTGAGTACTAACCCTAACCATAGAAATAACCCTGACCGTGAGTCAGACCCTAACAGTAACCATAGCTCTAAACATTTGCCTAACGCTAACCCTAGAACTAGCCCTAATCAGAAAACTAATTATTTCATTAGCTGTAGCCCTAATGCTAACACAAACCCTAGACTAATCCGAGCCCTGACTCTAACACTTATCCTAACCGTACTTCTAACCCTATCACTTACCCTAAGCCAAACCCTCTCTGTAATGCTACTCTAGTCCTAAACTTAATCTTTAGCCTACTCCAAATTCTAACACTATTACTAGTCCTAAACCTAGCCCTCATTCTATGTTTATCCCTAATCCTAACCCTGAACCTTATTCTGATCCTAACACTAGCCCTGGATCTAAACCTGACCCTAACCCTAAACCGAAACCTAACATCACCCTTACCAGTAAAGCTTTACTTAAACCTAACAGTAAAAATAGGACTAGAGTAAACCTAATCCTAAATATAGTCATAAATCTAGCCTTAGCCCTAAAAAAACCTAGCACTAGCCCTAAAAATAACCTTTAACCTAACCTAAAGACTAAACCTATCACTAGACCAAATGCTAAATCCTAATTGTGACCCTAAGCATAAAAATAAAGCTAACCCAACAATGACCCTTACCCTAATAGAAACCCCAGCTCTAAACCTTATCCTAAACCTAAACTTAACCCTAACACTAGACTTATCCATAACTCTGACCCTACCACTAGCCATAACAATATTCCTAGCTCTTACATTATGCATAGCCCTAAGGTTAGGCCTAAACATAACACAAAACCTAGCCCTTATCCTAGCTCTAAACCTAACCCTAATCATAACCCTAACCATAACCTTAGACCTAAACCTTATGCTAATCTTGCCCTAGCCCTAAGCCTAGCTCAAACTCTAATCCTCAGTCTAAACATAATCCTAACCCTAAACCTAACCCAACCCCTGACTCAAACCCTAACCCTTGCCCTAACCCTAGCTCAAATGCCTACCCTTACCCTAAACCTAACCCTAACATTAACTCTAGGCCTAACCGTTACCCTACCTCTAATACTGACCTTAAAACCAGCCCTAACCTTAGCTCTAAACTTATCCATTACCCAATAGATAAGCCTAACCCAAATGCTATCTCTAGGCCTAATGATAACCCTATTGCTAACAATAACCCTATTCATTACTCTAAACCTAACTGGAACCATAAAACTAATTTTTCCATTACCATAACCCTAATCCTAACCCACTGCTAATTCAATCATTAACCCTAAATCTTAACCTAAACCAAACCCTATCTGGAAATTGACCCTAATAATATACCTAGTTCTCAACCTGACCCCTACACTAAACCTAACCCTTATAATAGACATAGCTATAATCTAACACTAAAACTGATACTATCCATAAACCCAGACCTGACATTAACCATAGCCCTAATCCTAGCCCTAGCCCTAAAACAAAACCTCAGCTTAACCCTAAATCTACTCTTAATTCTAACCCATAATGTAACATTATCTCTAACCATATCTCTAATCCTCACCATAGCCCTAAAGCTAGCTATAACCCAATCCCTTCCCCTAAATCTAATCCTAACCATAACACTAACACTATCCCTAAACTTAACACTAACACTAGCACTAATCCTAGCACTAATTTAGCCCTAACCCTAAAACTACCCCTAACCCTAGCCCAAAGACTAATTCAAACTATTGTCCTATCCCTATTTCTAGTTCTAACCCTCTCTGTTACCATAACCCTAACACTAGTCCTAACCTTAGCCCTAACCCTTACCATAGCCCTAAACCTATATCTAACCATAACAATAAATCTAAGTCTAAACTTGACCCTACCACTATTCCTAACACTATCGCTAATCATAAAACTAGCCCTAACTGTACGCCTAGTTCTAAAACAAAACTGAACCATGGCCCTATGCTTAATCCTAGCCTAACTTTAACCCTAGTCCTGACATTAGCCCTATTTCTATCTCTAATCCTAGTTCAAAGCCTAGAATTGATCCTAACCCTAATTTTAACCCTGGCCCTAACCCTAAATTCATCCCTTATCCTAGCACTAAACACAGCTGTAACAACACACCTTACACTAACCCTAATGCTAATCCTAACCCTAGCCCTAAAACTAGGCCTAAATCTAACACTAAACCTACCCCAAACCATATATCTATTACTAGTCCTAAACTTAGCCTTCATTCTAGCTCTAACCCTAACTCTAACTATGTCCCTTTTTCTGAACCTAACACTAACCCCAGGTCTAAACCTGACACTAACCCTAAAGCAACCACTAACCCTACCCCTACCGGTAGACCTATACCTAAATCTAACAGTAACACTAGCACTAGTCCAAACCTATTCCTAAATAGAGTCAAAATCTAGCCTTAGCCATAAATAAAAACCAGCACTAGAGCTAACAATTACCATTAACCTGACTTAAAGAATAAGTCTATCTCTAGACACAATGCTAGCCATATATCTGGCCCTCATCCTAAACCTAACCCTAACCCGACAATGACAGTTACCCTAAAACAAACCCTAGTTCTAAATCTTATCCTAACCCAAAACCTAACTAGAACACTGGACTTATCCATAACCCTAATCCTAAAACTTGCCATAACCATATCCTTATCCCTTACATTACCCATAGCCCTAATAATAGCCATAAACCTCACACAAAACATTGCCCTTATCCTAGCTGTAAACCTAACCTAAAGACTAACTCTGTTGTACCCCTACCCATAAGCCTAGACCTAACCTTAAATCTAACACTCGACCTAACCCTAATTCTAACTCAAACTCTAACTTTAATCTAAACATAACCCTAATGTTAAACCTAAGATTAGGCCTCACTCTAACCCTAACCCTCACACTAGCCTTGATCCTAGCTCAAACGCTAACACTTACCACAAAACTAACCCTGACACTAACCTTAGGCATAACCCTAACACTATTAATAATTTTAACCTTAACCCCAGCCGTGAACTTACCTCTAAACCTATCCATTAACCTAAAGATAAGCCTAACTCAAATAATAACCCTAGGCCAAATGCTAAACACTATTGCTAACACTAACCCTATCCATTACTCTAAACCTAACCTGAACCCTAAACCTAACCCTATCAATTACCCTAACCAAGACACTAACCCTAGCCCTAATGCTAATTCAAGCCTTAACCCTAAATCTTAACATAAACCAAACCCTACTCAAACCCTGACCCTAATAATACACCTAGATTTAAAACTGAGCCTTAACCTATACTTAAGCCTTACACTAGACCTAGTCATAATCTAACCCTAAAACTAACCATAACCATAAACCCAGACCTGAAATTAGCACCAGTCCTAATCCTAGCCCTAACACTAACATGAACACTAGTCATCATCTTAGGTCTATACCTAGCCTTAATCCTAACCCAAACCTTAACCCTTGCCCTATCTCTAATTTTAAAACTCACCATAGACATGAACTTAGGTATAACCCCATCATTTCTCCTAACCCTATCACTAAACCTAACCCTAACACTATCCATATCTCTAGCCCTAACCATAGGCATAACCCTAACACTAAACCTAGCACTAATCCTAGTCCTAAGTCTACTTAGACCAAAGAAAACCCCTGAGCCCTAGGACTAACATAATCCTTAAGCTAAAGCAAACACTAACACTATCCCTAGACCTACCTCTAGTCCTAATTCTGGCTTTCACCTTAAACCTAACTTGAACCTGAACACTGACGCTATCACTAACACTAAACCTAGCTCTAAACCTGAACCTAACCAAAAACCTTAACCTAACACTTGACATAGCCATAACTCTAACCCTAAAACGAGCTCTAACCAGAAGCCTAGATCTTTCATTACACATAGCCTTAACCCTGGGCCTAAACCTAACACAAAACCTAGCCCTAATATGAGGCCTAAAACTACTTTAAGCATAACCATGGTCCTAAATGTATTCCTAACCCTAACCCTCGCTTTACACATAACCCTAGCTCAAAGCTTAACCCTAAGCCTAAACATAACCCTAGCCCTATTCCTAAACAAAAACCTAACCTTATCCCTAATACTAACCTTAAACCTAGTACTAACACTAGTTCTAACCCTAAAATTACCCTAACCCTAACCCTAATAATAACCCTAGCCCTAAACCTAATCCTATCCCTAACCCTTATCATAAATCTAACCCTCAACCTAGCCCTAAACCTAAACCTTGCCATAAACTTAACCCTACACCTTACCAAAAATCAAAACTAAACCTATCCCTAAACCTATATTTAACCATAATCTAAACTGAACCCAAAACCTAATCTTACATATAATCCAACACATTACTCTAAACCTAAACCTAACCCTAATGAAGACCCTAGAACTAAACCCAACCCTAACCCTAACCACAACCTTAAACCTAACCAGACCTAACACTAAACCTAACACTTCCTCTAGCCCTGACCATGGCTTAATCCCTAAATATTACCCTAACCCAAACACTAGCCGAATCCCTAACCAAAACACTAACTCTAGCCCTAACCCTAACACTAAACCTAGCCCTAATTTAGCCCTATTCTTAACCCTAATCCAAACCCTAGAATTAAGAGTAACTATAATTCTCAGACAAGACCTATCCCTATTTCTAAACCTATCCCTTACCATAACCCTAACCCAATCTCCAATCCTAGTTATAACCCTTGCACTATCCTTAACCCTAACACTAACTCTAGATTGAAACCTTTCTCTAGAACTAACCCCAAGCCAGAGCCTCAGCCTTACCCTGAAACTAGTTCTAATCGTAATGTTAATTCTAAAATATTCCTAACCCTAGCCCAAGCCCTAAAACAAAAATGAGCCATACCTCTAACACAAACTTTGACCCTAGACCAAACACTAACACTACACCAGCCATAAACCTAGCCTTAATTTTACACGTAACCCTAACCATAAACATAACCATGACCCCGACTCATATCCAAACACTAAACCTAGCTCTAAACCTCACCCTAACCTTAAACCTAACCATAACACTAGATCTAACCCTAAACTTAACCCTAAATATAACCCTAATCATAACACTAGTTCTTACAATAGCCATAACCATAACACTAGCCCTAACCCTAATACAAAATTAGCCCTAATCCAAGGCTTAACACGAGCTTTAAACCTAAACCTAGTCCTAACCGTCGTGTTAACTCTATTTCTCAACCTAAGCCAAAATTCACCCTAATGCTAACCGTATTCTATCATTAATCCATAGCCTAACCAAAACCTAACTCTATAACTAGTCCTAACCATAGCCTTCATTCATGATCTAAACATAACTCAAACCCTAACCCTATCCCTGACCATTATTCTGACCCTAACACTAATATTAGGTCTAAATCTAAACCTAGCCCTAAACCAAACCCCAACACTAGCCCTACTGGAAACCTTATATCTAAAATTAACCCTAACACTTCCCTAGACCTAAACCTAATCCTAAATCTAGCCATAACTACAGCTTTAGTCCTAAATACAAACTAGACCTACCCTTAACAATAACACTTAACATAACCCAAATTCTAACCCTACCTCTAGACCTAACCATGGTCCTAATTCTGGCTTTAACCATAACCATTACCCTACCCGAGCACTGTCAGTAAAACTAACACTAACCCTAGCTCTAAACGTCACTTTAACATTAAAACTAACCCTAAAACTACACCTAGCGCTAGCATGAACCATACAACTATTCTTAATCATTATAATAATTCTTACATTAGCCATTGCACTAACCTAGTCACAAAACCTATCCCTAATCCAAGACCTACCTTAGCTTTATCCCTAAATATAACCCTAAAAATAACCCTAGCCCTAACCATAACCCTTAGCCTAAACTAAACCAAATCCTAATCATAAACCCAGCCCTAACCCTAGCTCTAACCCTATTCATTACTCTAAGATTACTATAATCCTTATGCTAACCCTAGGCGGAACCCTAATCATAGCACTAGCCTTAACCCTCTCCATTAACCTATACCTAACCTGAACCCTAAACCTAACTGTGTCATTACCGAATCCCTAAACATAAAACTAATTTGAGCCCTAAACCTATACTTAACATAATGCAAACCCTAACCTTAACTTTGACTCTGATAATATCCATAATTCTAAACCTGACCGTAACAAGAAACCTAACATTTACAAGAGACCTAGCCATAAACCTAATGCTGAAACTATCCGTAACCGTACCCTAAACCTGGCATTAGCCCTACCTCTAATCCTAGCCCTAACCCTAATACATAACTTAGCCCACATCCTAGCCATGAATCTTGCATTAATCAAATCCCTAACCCTAATGTTAACATTAACCATAATCCTAATTCTCACCCTAGTCCTAAAAGTAGCTATAATCCCATCTCTTACCCTAAACCTAACCATAACCCTAAACCTAACAATAACTCTAGCCCTAACCCTAGGCCTAACCCTAACACTAATCCTAGCCCTAATCCAAGCCCTAATTTAGACCTATCCTTAACCCTAATCCTAGCCCTAAGAGTAACTCTAACTCTCACACTAGACCTATACCTAGTTCTAACCCTATTCCTTAGCATCATCATACACCTAGCTCTAAACATAGGACTACCCTAGCCCTATATATAGCCCTATCTCAAAATCTAAATAAGAACCTAACTCTAAATTTAACAAAACCCTAAGATTAATCTAACCATAACTCTACTCTTATCCCTAATCCTTTATGTAAGTCTAAATCTCACACTTACGCTAGCCCTAACCCTAAGACTAATCTTAAAACTAGCCCTAACCCTACCCTTAGCCCTAAAATAAAACCAAGTCATAGCCCTAAACTTAATCCTTAACCTAAACCAAACCCTAATCATACACCTTGCCCTAACCCTATCACTAATTATAGTCGAATCTTAACCCCAAACTAACATTGACCCTGACTCTGACCCTAACACTAATCCTGGCTCTAAACATCAACATCACTGTAAACTTAACCTTAAAATTAGACCTAGACATAACTGTAACCCTATAACTACATGTAATCATAAACCTACATCATACATTATTGGTAGCCTTAACCCTAGCTCTAAAGTAACCCAAAACCTAGGCTTAATCCGTGTCCTAAACATAGCTTTATTCCTATACTTAAACCTAACACTAACCCAAACACTAGCCCTAATCCTATCATAACCCTAGCCCTAAACCTAGGGCTAACCCTATCCATTACCTTAATGATAAGCCTAATCTTTCTGATAAACCTAGGCCTATCCCTAGCCATATACATTACATTAAACCAAAACTAAACCCTAAACCTAATCCTGTCTTTGTCCTAAGCCTAAATATAACACTAATTTGAGCTCTGCACCCTTAACCCAAACCCTAAACCTGACCGTGATTCTAAAAATATTCCTAGATCTAAAATTGACACTAACCAAATCCTAACCCTTACACTGGGCCAAGCCATAAATCTAACACTAAATATATCCCTAACTGTAACCATAGACCTGATATTAGCCATAGACCTAATACTATTCCTAACCCTGAAACAAATCCTAGTCCTCATTTTAGCCCTAAACATAGCCTTAATCATAACCCTAACCCTAATCCTACTTCTAACCCTAATACTAGCTTTTGACCTTGCCCTATACCAAGGTATAAACCCATCCTTACCCTAAACTGAACCCTGACTCTAACCCTAAACCTAAGGGTAACCCTTGCCTTATTCTTAGCCCTAGCACTAATCCTAGATCAAAACCTAACTGTAAATCTAACTCTAACTCGATGTCTAAGCCTATTGCTAAAACTAACCCACACCCTAGCCCTAACATAACCCTAGCTGTAATTTAGCCCTATCAATAAACCTAACCCTAACCCTAGCCCTAAGATTAACTCTAAATCAAACCCTAGCCCTATCACTCGTTCTATACTTTTCCCTTACCGTAACCCTAACCCTAGCCCTTACCTTAGTGCTAACCCTTGCCCTATCCTTATCCTTAGCACTACCCTTAAGCAAAACATAACTCTGATTCTAGCCCTAAACCGAAGCCTAAGCCTAACCCTAACAGTAGCCCAAACCATAACACTAATTCTAAAATGAGCCCTAACTTTAGCCCTAGCTCTAAAACAAAATCGAGCCATCGTTCTAACACTAAACATTAACCTAAACCAAACCGTAACCTTACAAATAGACCTAATCTAGCTCTAATTCAAGTTGGAATCCAAACCCTAAAACTAACCTTGAACCTGACAGTGACCCTACACTTCTAGCTCTAAATATCACCCTAACCCTATATTAACCCAAATATAAAACATAGCACTAAAACCGTAAAAATAGCCCTAAATGTCAACCTAGTGCTTACATTAGCTCTAACCCTAACCCTCGCCCTAACATAAACAAAAACCTAACCCTAACCCTAACTTTAAACCTAATGTAACCCTAACACTATACCTAATTGTACCCATAACTTTATCCTTAAACTGATCTCCAACTCTATCCATTAATATAACCTTGAAACTAAGCCTCACTCTGACTCATATCCTAACACTCACCTAGTTCTAAACACCGCCCTAAACTCAAACCGAACACTAACCGTAACAATAGCCCTAATTTGACTCTTAACGCTAACCCTAAAACTAACTCTGACCCTGACTCCAATCCTAATAATAACCGTAGCTATAAATATCACCCTAAACTTAAACCTAACCCTAGCACTCAAACTACCCCTAATCCATCCTAAAACTAACTCTAATAGTAAACCTAGTTCTTATATTAGCTGTTGCCCTAATCCTAGCCCTAAACCTAACACAAAACTAGCCCTAAACTGAACCCTAAACCTAGCTTTAACTCTGACTGTAACCCTAACGATAACCCTAACCCTAGACCTAAATCAATTTCTTACCATAAGCGAAACCCCAAACCTATGTGTAACCATAGACCTATCCATAGTCCTCAGACTAACCAAAATCTAACCCTATTAATAGTCCTAACCCTAGCCTCATTTTAGCTCCAACACTATGTCAAACGCTAACCCTAACCCTGACCCTTATTCTGACCCTAACACTAAACCTAGATCTAACACTAATCCCAACCCTAAACCCAAATTTACCATAATCCTATCCCTAGACCTTACTCTGAACTTAACTCTCAGCCTAGCCATAATCATACATCAGAACCTAACCCTTACACTAAACATAACACTATACCTAATCTTGGTTCTAACCCTCAACTTAACCCTAACACAAGACCTAATCCTAACCATAACCCTAGCCCTAACATTAATTTTAACTGTATCCATTACCCTCAAAACAACCCTTACCATAATGCTAACCCTAGGCTTAGCCCTATCACTATCGCTTTCCCCAAACCTATCAATTACCCTAAAGCTACCCTGAACCCTAAACCTAACCCAATCATTACTGTAACCGTAACCCTAATGCTAATTTGAGCCCTAACTAACCTCAAACCTATACCAAATTCTAAAGCGGACCGTGATGCTAATAACTCCCCTATCAATAAAGCTGACTCTTACCCTACCTAACCCTAACACTAGACCTAGCCTAGACCTAACCCTAAAATTAATCCTAACCTTAACCCTAGACCTCATATTTACACTATCCTTAATCCTAGCCCTAACCCTAACACAAACCCTAGCCCTTATCTATCCCTGAACATAGCCTTAATTTTATCCCTAACCCACACCCTAGGACTAACCCTAACACAAACCCTAGCCCCAATCTTAGCCCTAATTTAGCCCTATCCCTAACCCTAACCCTAAGTCTAACCAAAAGACTAACTCTAACTCTCACCCTAAAACTAAACCTAGTTCTAACTCTATCCCTTACTATAACCCTAATCCTAGCCC
Organism: Marmota monax; assembly: GCF_021218885.2. NCBI lineage: Eukaryota > Metazoa > Chordata > Mammalia > Rodentia > Sciuridae > Marmota > Marmota monax. The sequence goes on along the minus strand of NW_026695179.1, from coordinate 1,611,450 downwards.
TAACCCTTGGTGTAACCCTAGTCCTACTCACAGCCCTGGCTATATCCCTAGATCTAAACCTAACTATGAATCTAACCTGAACCCTACGCCTAAATCTAAACCTAACACTAGCCTTAATGCTAAAGCAAATCCTAAAACTAGCTCTAAACCTAGCTCTAGTCCTAAAAGAAACTGAGTCATAGCCATAACCCTAAACCTTAACCTAAACCAAATCCTAACCCTACACCTAGGCCTAACCATATCCCTAAATCTAGTCCTAAACCTAACCTGGAAACTAACCCTGACCCTGACTCTGACCCTAACAGTAACCCTGGCTCTAACCATCATCTTCACCATAAACCTCAACCTAACACTAGACCTAGCCCTAACCCTAAGCCTGTAACTAGTGCTAATCATAACCATATTTCATACATTAGCCGTAGCCTTAACCCTAGCCCTAACCTAACCCAAAACCTAGCCTTAATCCGTGTCCTAAACCTAGCTTTAACTCTAAACTTAAACCTAAGCCTAACCCAAAACTAGCCCTAATCCTATATATAACCCTAGCCCTAACCTTATGTCTAAAACTATCCATTACCCTAACAATAACCCTAACCTTAAGCTAACCCTAGGCCTAACCCTAACCCTATCCATTATACTTAACCCAACCCAAATCCTAAACCTAACCCTGTCGTTACCCTAAACCTAAACCCTAAACTAACCCAAACCCTAACCCTGACCCTGACTCTAAAAATAAACCTAGATGTAAACCTGAATCTTACCCTAAACCTTATCCTTACACTGGACCAAGCCATAAACCTAACACTAAATGTATCCCTAACTATAACCCTAGACCTGACATTATCCCTAGCCCTAATAATATCCCTAATGCTAACACAAACCCTAAACATTATCCTAGCCATAAACTTAGCCTTAATCATAACCCTAACCCTAACTCTAGCCCTAACCCTAATACTAACCCTTGCCCTAGCCCTAAACCTAGCCAAAACCACATCGCTTACCCTAAACTTAACCCAAACTTTAACCCTAACCCTTGTTTTCACAATTGCTCTATCCTTAGCCTCAGCTTTAACACTAGATTGAAAACTAACTTTAGGAGATCCAACATGGCAGCGGGCGTGTAGACATCAAGTCTCTGACCTCTTCAGCTGTGCGGGCATAGGGGGTCTTAAACCGTCTAAATGCTGTTTGCTCAGGATCACTAGGCAATGCTGAGCTAACGCGGATCTGGCACGAACAGTCTGCACCTCTGAGAACACACACTGAGCCTGGATCAGCTGAATTCAGGCTCCCATTCGCCTGTGTCTCACAGACAAACCACTGTGACTCAGGGCTAAACGATCCTGCTGAAACAATTTGTCGGTTTTTCCTGATCCTGTGACGGTTAACACGAACCAAGCCTTCATAGGTAGTGGCCACAGGATTGAGACGGGCTTGGGAGAGCAGGTCAGGACCCACCCGTTGCATCGGTCACCCAACAAAGGGAATGAACTGCTGCCATTCTCATGGGATACCACCATGGCAGAGAACTGACGTCACCAGAATGTGGCGGAGGAGATAACTTCTTTGAAACCAGAAGCGGCAGGTGTGTAACCCCCTAGCCTTCAAACTCCACACAGCGGGTAAACCTCAAGGGCCCCTCCCAGCTCTCCCATGAGGGTGATAGTCCTACTGAGGGAATCAAGAGCAGTGCGGGACCCACGGCGCTGGATCCCCGGCTACCGCTCCCACCAGCGCTGACAACTGAGGTCTCGTGCAACAGCTACTGGGGGCGTAGCTAGCAGAGGGCAAGCAAAATACGCTGAGGGTTCTCAGGCCCAAGCTCCACTATCTTAGGGTCTGTGGGAATGGTAAACAGGGAGAGTGTGCCCAGTCATTCAAGAAAATAGGGCTCCCAGGAGAAGCAGACCTGGCGTGTAGCCAGTATTGTGGTGAGCATCACCGGTGAGCATCACCGGTGAGAGGGGCCTGGCTGGAGAAAAAGTGGCTAAGTGACTAGACACAAGAAAAGGCCTTAGGCACTCAGGATTGGAGACCTGCCCAGTAGGGGAGGAGGAACTGCTTCACAGTGATTGGTTCCTGCATATTGAGAGGAGAAGCTTGGCCTGGTGGGCATAGCTCCACCTACTGGAAGAGAAGTTAATAGAACTCTAAGACTGCATTTTTTAATTTTTTTAATTAGTTGTTTTTTTTTTAATTTTTATTTTTTTTTAATTTTTAAATTTTTAAAATATTTTTATTATATTTATATTTTTATTTTTTGATTATTTTTTGTTTTTTATGTCTATTTTTTTGCTTTTGTCTTTTCATTTCATTTCAATTTCCTTAATTCTCCTTTCCTTGAATTCTACCTGTTTACTCACATTCTCTTTAATGACTTCTTCCTTTCCCTTCTAATACCTTTCCTCCCAAGCATCATGATGCTGTTTATGTGTAATTTACTAAATATGTATAGGTCAATGTCCCGAGCTGTTATATAGTGCTACGAAGTCCCTAGCTACCCCCAAATACTCCAGACCATTCTCCTGTTAATATCCCTCCACAGTAGAGCAACTCTCCAAGGTTGCCAAGAGATACCAACCTCAATACCATCACATCATTCAACCCAAATATAAGTCCAAAAACCAAACTGCAGACCGCTATATGCCATCAGAATGTGTACACAGTTTAGGAAATGAATGAATCTACATTAAAGTACAACAAAACTCACCATCTCTACTCATACTCATAGTCTCCCAACAAAAAAGAGAGACCCCAGAGACACACAAAACTAAATAAATTTATAGGAGTAAACAGTAACACAGCAGTCAAACAGAACAAAAAGTAACATGAACAGCATAAAAAAGCAAGGAAGAAAAGGAGTACAAGCAATGCAGGACAGCCTAAATATTCAGGAGGACCTAGAGGCATCAGAAAAATGGTCAAATAAAGAACTCAAGGAATACCTTAGACAAATGGAATGGAATCTTAAAGAGGATATGAGACAGCAAATTCAAACAATGAAAGAACACATTGAAAATGAATTACATAAACAGATAAAAGAAGCAAATAAGCATCTTTATCAGGAGATAGAGATTATAAAATAATTAGCAATAATTCTAGAAATGAAGAAAACTGTAAACCAAATTAGTGATACTCAAATGAGAGTATCACTAACAGAGTGGAGCAAGTAGAAGCCAGAACATCAGATAATGAAGACAAAATATATCATCTTGAAAAGAGTCTAGCCAATTCAGTAAGACTGGTAAAAAAATCACTAGAAAAACATCCAAGAGATATGGGATAACATGAAAAAAAAAAAAAAACTTAAGAATCATCGGGTTAGAGGAAGATATAGAGGTTCAAACCAAGAGAATGAGCAACCTTCTGAATTAAATAATTATAGAAAACATTCCAGAAATAAATAAGGAAACGGATGTACATATTGTAGATGCATACAGGACACCGACATACAATATCACAATAGACCAACGCCAAGACACATTATTATGAAGATATCCAATATAAAGAACAAAGAGAAAATATTAAAAGCTACAAGAGAATGGATGCAGATTACATTCAGGGGTAAACCAATAAGGTTAAAAATGGATTTTTCATCACGGACGCTGAAAGCGAGAAGATCCTGGAACAACGTATTTCAAACACTGAAAGACAATGGATGCCAACCAAGAATTTTGTATCCACCAAAATTAAGCTTCAGGTATGACAACAAAATAAAAATCTTTCATAATAAACAAAAGTTAAAAGAATTTGCAACCATGAAACAAGCATTGCAAAGCATCTTGAGCAAAACACTACATGAGGAAGAAATGAAAAACAATAACTAAACCAACAGTAGGAAGTACCTCAATAAAGCCAGAGGGTGGGGGGGAAAGCTAATCATGGACAAACAAACCAAATTTAAAAAAAAAAAAAGATAAATAATCAAACATTGCTGGAAGTACAAACCATATATCAATAGTCACTCTAAATGTTAATGGCTTAAACTCACAAATAAAGCAACATTGGCTGGTAACATGGATTAAAAAACAAATCTAACAATATGCTGACTCGAGGAGACACATCTGATTGGAAGAGACATACACAGGCTGAAGGTGAAAGGTTGGAAAAAAACATACCACACACAAGGTCCTTGTAAGCAAGCAAGGGTGGCCATCCTCATATCAAATAAAATCGACTTCAAGACTAAGTTAATCAAAAGGGATAAAGAAGGACATTATATATTGTTAAAAGGAACCATTCACCAACAAGACATAACAATTATCAATATTTATGCACCAAATAATGTTGCTGCAATGTTCATAAAACAAACTCTCCTCAAGTTCAAGAATCAAATAGACCACAACACAATAATTATGGGTGACTTCAACACACCTCTCTCACCATTGGACAGATCCTCCAAACAAAAGTTGAATAAAGAAACAATACAACTCAATATCACAATCAATAACCTAGACTTAACAGACATATATAAAATATATCAACCATCATAAAGTGGATATGTTTTTTTTTTCTCAGTATCACATGGATCCTTCTCAAAAATAGACCATATATTATGCCATAAGGCAGCCCTAAGTAAATATAAAGGGGTGGAGAAAATACAATGCATTTTATCTGATCATAATGGAATGAAACTGGAAATCAATGATAAAAGAAGGAAGGAAAAATCCTATATCACTTGAAAAATGAACAATATGTTACTGAATGATCAATGGCATACAGAAGACATAAAGGAGGAAATCAAAAAATTCTTAGAGATAAATGAAAATACAGACACAACATATTGGAATCTATGGGACGCAATGAAAGCAGTTTTAAGAGGGAAATTCATCGCCTGGATGTCATTCCTCAAAAAAAAAAAAAAAAAAATGAGCTCACACTTCATCTCAAAGCCCTACAAAAGGAAGAGCAAAATAGCAGCAATTATAGCAGAAGGCAAGAAATAATTAAAGTCAGAGCGGAAATCAATGAAATTGAAACAAAAGAAACTATTGAAAAATTGACAAAATTAAAAGTTCGTTCTTTGAAAAAATAAATAAGATTGACAGACACTTAGCCATGCTAACAAAGAGAAGAAGAGAGAGAACTCAAATTACTAACATACGGGATGAAAAAGTCAATATCACAACAGATGCTTCAGAAATACAGAAGACAATTAGAAATTATTTTGAAATCCTATATTCCAATAAAACAGAAGATAGTGAAGTCATCAATAAATTTCTTAAGTCATATGATTTGCCCAGACTTAGTCAGGAGGATACACACAATTTGAACAGATCAATATCAATGGATGAAATAGAAGAAGGAATCAACAGACTACCAACCAAGAAAAGCCCAGGACCGAATGGGTATACAGTGGGGTTTTAAAAAACCTTTAAAGAAGAATTAATACCAATACTTTTCAAGTTATTTCAGGAAAGAGTAAAAGAGGGATCTCTTCCAAATTCATTCTACGAGGCCAATATCACCCTGATTCCGAAACCAGACAAAGACACCTCAAAGAAAGAAAACTACAGACCAATATCTCTAATGAACCTAGATGCGAAAATCCTCAATAAAATTCTTATGAATCGGATACAAAAACACACCAAAAAAATTGTGTACCATGATCAAGTAGGATTCATCCCTGGGATGCAAGTATGGTTCAATATATGGAAATCAATAAATGTTATTCACCACATTAATAGACTTAAAGATAAGAACATATGATTATCTCGATAGACGCAGAAAACCATTCGACAAAGTACAGCAACCCTTTATGTTCAAAACACTAGAAAAACTAGGGATAACAGGAACTTACCTCAACATTGTAAAAGCTATCTATACTAAGCCTCAGGCTAGCATCATTCTGAATGGAGAAAAATTGAAGGCATTCCCTCTAAAATCTGGAACAAGACACGGATGCCCTCTGTCACCACTTCTATTCAATATACTTCTGGAAAAACTGGCCAGAGCAATTAGACAGACAAAAGTAATTAAAGGCATAAAAATAGGAAAAGAATAATGTAAATTATCACTATTTGCAGTGGACATGATTCTATACCTAGAAGACCAAAAGGGTCTACAAAGAAACCACTAGAACTAATAAATGAATTCACCAAAGTGGCAGGATACAAAATCAACATGCATAAATCAAAGGCATTTCTGTATATAAGCGACAAAACTTCTGAAATGGAAATGAGGAAAAACACCCCATTCACAATATCCTCAAAAAAAACAAATAAAATAAAATAAAATACATGGGAATCAACCTTACAAAAGATGTGAAAGATTTATACAATAAAAACTGCAGAACCCTAAAGAGAGTAATAGAAGATCTTAGAAGATGGAAAAATATACCCTGTTCATGGACAGGCAGAACTGACATCATCAAAATGGCGATATTACCAAAAGTTCTCTATAGGATTAAAGCAATGCCAATCAAAATCCCAATGGCATTTCTTATAGAAATAGATAAAGAAACCATGAAATTCATATGGAAAAAATAAACGACCCAGAATAGCAAGAGTAACTCTAAGCAGGAAGTGTGAATCATGCGGTATAGCGATACCAGATTTCAAACTATACTACAGAGCAATAGTAACAAAAACAGCATGGTACTGGTACCAAAACAGCCGTGTGGACCAATGGTACAGAATGGAGGACACAGAGACTAATACACAAAGTTACAACTATCTTATATTTGATAAAGGGGCTAAAGGCATGCAATGGAGAAAGGATAGCATCTTGAACAAATGGTGCTGGAAAAACTGGAAATCCATGTGCAACAAAATGAAACTGAATCCCCTTCTCTCACCATGCACAAAAGTTAACTCAAAATGGATCAAGGAGCTTGATATCAAATCAGAGACTCTGCATCTGGTGGAAGAAAAAGTTGGCTCTGATCTACATATTGTGGGGTCGGCTCCAAATTCCTTAATAGGACACCCATAGCATGAGTTAATCAAAAAGAATCAACAAATGGGACTTACTCAAACTAAAAAGTTTTTTCTCAGCAAAAGAAACAATAAGAGAGGTAAAAAGGGAGCCTAAATCCTGGGAACAAATTTTTACTCCTCACACTTCAGATAGAGCCCTAATATCCACAGTATAGAAAGAACTCAAAAAATTAAACAATACGATAACAAATAACCCAATCAACAAATGAGCCAAGGACCTGAACAGAGACTTCTCAGAGGAGGACATACAATCAATCAACAAGTACATGAAAAAATGCTCACCATCTCTAGCAGTCAGAGAAATGCAAATCAAAACCACCCTAAGATACCATCTCACTCCAGTAAGATTGGCAGCAATTATGAAGTCAAACAACAAGTGCTGGTGAGGATGTGGGGAAAAGGGTACACTTGTACATTGCTGGTGGGGCTGCAAATTGGTGCGGCCAATTTGGAAAGCAGTATCCAGATTCGTTGGAAAGCTGGGAATGAAACCACCATTTGACCCAGCTATTCCCCTTCTTGGACTCTTCCCTAAAGACCTTAAAAGAGCGTACTATAGGGATACTGCTACAATGATGTCCATAGGTGTAATGTTAGGTTTTGGTTAAAATTAAGGGTAAAAATGAGAACATTGACAGTAACATTATCCACAAAATTTACTAAGCACTCCACAAATATTAATTTACTTCTACAATTATATTAACAAGCAAGTTGTATCAATTTCACAGATAATATGACAATGAAAGTGATACAAATAAAAATTGAAATGTGCTAGAAAAAAAAAGGGTTAGGGTTAGGGCTGTGGCTTGGTATTGTTGTAGGGCTTGAACTAGATTAGGGCTACTTTTAGGATTAGTGTTAGTGTTAGGGCTAGTGTTAGTGTGAGGTTTTGGCTTAGGGCTAAGATTGGACTTAGAGATATGGTTAGTTCTAGGGTTAGGGCTACAGCTAGTGTTAGTTCTAAGGTTAGGGCAAGTGTTAGGGTTATGATAAGGAATAGGGTTAGATCTAGGATTAGGGATAGGGTGAGAGTTAGAAATAGTCTTAGTGCTAGTGGTAGGCTTAGGGCTAAATTAGGGCTAGGATGAGGTCTAGGCTTAGTGGAAGTGTATGTCTAGAGTAAGAGTTAGGGTTAGATTTGGGAGAAGGGATTGGGTTATAGCAAGGTTCAGAACTAGGGCGAGGGATAAAATTATGGATAGGGCTAGAGTTTGGATTTGGGTGAGGATCAAGGCTAGTTATAGGGCTAGGATGTGGGCTAGCATTTGTGTTAGGGTTATGGCAAGAATTAGAGCTAGTGCTAATATCAGGTCTAGGGTTATGGTTAGGAATAGATTTGGGTAAGATTTATGGCTAGGTTTAGTGTCAGAGTTAGGATTAGGGTGAGGTTCAAGTTGAGAGCTAGCGGTATTTTAGTTGTCAGAGTCAGATTTTTGATTTGAGTTAGGTTGTGGTTTAGGGTTATGGCTCAAATTAGCATTAGGTTTGAGTTAGATTTAGGATAATGTATAAGGTTAGGTTTAGGCTTCAGGTTTGGTTTAGGGCTCAGATTAGGTTTAGTATACTGGATAGGGTTAGGGTTAGTCCTAGGATTAGCATTAGGTTTATGGTTATCATTAGGGTAATGGATAAGGTTAGAGCTAGTGTTAGGGTTAGGTTTATGTTTAGGATTAGGGCTAGATTTATGATTAGGGATAGGGTTAAAGGTATGGTTAGGTTTACGGTATGTGTTAAGGTTTGAGCTAGGGTTAGAGCTAAGGATATGTTTATGTTTAGGATTAGGTCTAAGGTTAGGATTATGGTTATCCTTAGGGTTAAGGTAATGGACAGGTTTAGATATCGGGTTAGCAGGATTAGGGTTATGTTTAAATTTAGGATTAAGGTTAGTGTTAAGTTTACCATAATTCTTAGGGTTTGAGCTATGGCTAAGTGTATGGCAAGGTTTAGGTTTATGGTTAGGTCTAGTGTTAGGTTCACAGTTAGAGTTAGAGTAGGCTTAGGGTTAGGACTAAGGTTATTGTGACACTTATGGTTAAGCTCAGGGTAATTGATGGGGTTAGATCTAAGATTAAGCCTAGTTTTAAGTTTAGGATTAGGGCTAGGTTTACGGTTAGGGTTAGGTTTAGGCTTATCATTTTATTATGGTTAGGTTAAGGGTAAGGGTCACGGATTGAGTAAGTATTAGGGCTAGGTTGAGGCTTCATGTTAGAATCAGGCCTAGGGATAGAGTTAGGGTTAGGGTTACAGGTAGGGCTAGGTTTAGCATTAGGTTTAGGGTTATGACCAGGGTAATGGTTAGAGTTACAGCTGGAGTTTGGGCTATGGTTACATTTAGGAATCGGGCTAGGATTGGGGTTAGTGTTTGGGCTAGGGTTATGTTTAGGGTAACGGCTAGGTTTTGAGCTAGTGTCAGTGCTATGTCTAGGTCTATGATTAGGTTCAGACTTAGGTCTAGGGAGAGTATTATGGTAGGTTTAGGGTTAGAGTTAAGTTTAGGGCTAGGGTTAAAATTAGGGTTAGGATAAGGGTTAGGGTAATGGATATAGTTAGATGTAGGTTTAGGTTTAGGGTTAGATTTAGTTTTAAGATTAATGTTAAGGATACCGTTATGTTTAGGTTTATGGTATGGTATGGGGTAGGTTTTAAGCTACGGTTAGGGCTATGGCGAGTGTTACTTTTAGGGTTAGGTCTATTGTTAGTTTTCTGGTTAGGGTTAGGGTTACGTTTAGTGTTAAGACTAGGGTTATCAATACAGATAGGTGTAGGGTTATGTAAGGTGCATGTTTAGAGCTAGGTTTAGGACTAGGGTTAAGTTTAGGGTTAGTGCTAGGGTTAGGGTTTAGAGTATGGTATAAGTCTAAGTTTATATTTATGGTAGGGTTAGGCTTTGTGTAAAGTTTAAGACTAAGGCTAGAGTTAGGTTTAGGGTTAGGTTTAGGGCTACGGTTAGGGTTGGGTTTATGCTTAGGGCTAGATTTAGGCATAGAATTTGCTATAGGTTTTGTGTTAGGTTAAGGCATAGAGTTAGAGCTATGGGTAATATAAGAGCTAGGATTATGATTAGAGCTAGTTGTAGGGTTAAGGTTATGGCTATGTCTAGTGTTAGGTTTAGGTTTTTGGTCAGGGTAAGTTTTGAGAGAGATTTAGTGTTAAAGGCAGGGTCAGTGTTCAGTTTATAGTTAGCATTAAGGTTAAAGCCAGAATTGGGACTAGGATTATGTCTAGGGGGAGTTTTAATCATTGCATTATGTTAAGGGTTATTGTTAGGGCTAAGGCTAGGTTTTGTTTAGGTCTAGAGCTAGAGTTAAGGCTAAATTTAAGTTTAGGTTTAGGCCTAGAGCTAGTGATAGGTTCTGGTTTAGGTATATGTTTACTGGTAGGGCTGTTGTTATGGTTTGGTCTAGCATTAGAGTCAGGTTTAGACCTAGGTTAGTGTTATGATTAGAATAAGGGTCAGGGTTATGTATAAGGTTTGGGATAAGGTTCGAGGTAGAATGAGGGCTCGTGTTAGGACTATTAATATGGCAAGAGTTTTAATTACCCTGAGGATTAGGGGTAGGTCTAGGGTTTCCATTAGTGTTAGGTTTTTTCTTAGGTTTAGGGATAGGGTTAAACCCAGTGTTAGGGGTAGGGGTAGGGTTAGGTTGAGTGTTGAAGCTAGGTTTAGGGTTCCAATTGGGGCTAGTTTTTGCGTTAGTGTTAGGGCTAGAGTTAGGGCAACAGGTAAAGTAAGAACCAGGGTTACAATTAGGGTTAGCTTTAGAGTTAGGGTTAGGGGTAGTTCTAGTGTTAGTATTAGATTTACAATTAGGGTGATATTTGGAGCTAGAGTTATTTTTAGGATAAGATTCAGGGTCAGGGTTAGTTTTAATGTTTGATTTAGGACTCAAATTAGGGGAGGTTTACTATTAGGACTTGGTTTAAGGTTAGCGTCATGTTTAGAGCTAGGGTGATTGTTAGGATATAAATCATGGTCAGGGTTATCTTTAAGGTTATGGTTAAAACTCAATTAGGGCTCGGATTAGTTCTTATAGTAGTTTCAGGTTTGGTTTAAGTTAAGTTTTAGGGTTAAGTGTATTGCTCGGTTTTGTTTTGGTCCTAGAATTAGGGTTAGGGCTAGTTTTACATTTAGTATTAGGGTTACTGCTAGTGTTAGTTTTAGGCTTAGCCTTAGGGTTAGGGTTATACTTATAGTTAAGTTTAGATCTAGGATTAGGCTAGAATTAATGATGAGGCAAGGGTTAGGGCCAGGGTTAGAGTTATGGTAAGTGATAGGGATAGAACTAGGGATAGGGGTATTGTGAGAGTGATAGTGATAGGTCTAAAATTAGAGTTAGGGTTTTGGATAGGGTTAAATTAGGACTAGGATTAGGGCTATGGTAAGTGTTCAATTTAGGCCTAGCGATAAGGATAGGATTAAGTTAAGTTTAGGATAAGGAATGGTGTTATAGTTAGGTTTATACTTATGGTGAGGGTTAGAGTTAGGGTTAGGGTTCAGGCTGGTATTAGGGTTATGATGAGGCCAGGTTTAGGGCTAGGATAAGGGCTAGTGTTTGTTTTATATTCAGGTCTAGGATTAGTGCCAGGGCTAATATCAGGTCTAGGGTTATGGTTAAAGGTAGTTTTAGGGTTAGGCTTATGGCTATGTCTAGTGTAAGGGTTAGGTTTAAGGTAAGGGTCAGGTTTAGAGCCCAGGGAATTATTAAGATAAGGATTTGGCTTAGGTAAGGATTTAGGTTTATGTCTCAAATTAGCATTAGGGTTAGGGTTAGGGTATGTTAGTGTTTGTTTTAAGGTTCAGGTTTGGTTTAGGGTAATTGATATGGTTAGCATTAGTGATAGGGTTAGTTTAAGCTTAGGGTTAGCATTAGGGTAAGGGTTATGGTGAGGGTAATTGATAGGGTTAGAGCTTAGATTAGAATTAGAGTTATGGTTAGGAATAAGCCTTGATTTATGGTAAGAGTTAGTGTTAAAACTAGGGTTATTGTTAGTTTTAGAGTTATGTTTACCATAAAGGTTAGGTTTTGAGCTAGGGTTATGGCTAGGTTTAGTGTTAGGTCTAGGGATTGGATTAAGGCAGGTTTAAGATTAGGGTTAGAGTTAGGGCTAGGGTTATGATTAATGTTAGGTTTAGGGTTATGGTAACAGATAGGGTTAGTTTTGGTTTAGATTTGGTTTATAGTTAGAATTATGGCTGGGTCTATAATTAGGTTTAGGTTTGGTTAGTTTCAGGTTTAGAGGTATGTTTAGTGTTAAAGGCATGGTCACTGTTTGGGTTAGAGTTAAAGTTATGGTTTCAGACAGAATTAGGACTAGATTTAGGTCTAGGGCTAGAGTTACTGTTTGGGTTAGGTAAAGGTTTTTATTAGGACTAGTGTTAGGATTTTGTTTAGGTCTAGAGCTAGAGTTCAGCTAGATTTAAGATTAGGTTTAGGTCTACAGGTAGTGGTAGGGTTAGGTTTAGGCATAAGTTTACAAGTAAGGCTAGTGTTAGGGTCTGGTTTAGGGTTAGGGTCAGATTTAGCTTTAGGGTTTATATTGTGGTAAGAATAAGAGTCAGGGTTAGGGTTCGTGTTTGGGATAGCATTAGAGCTAGAATGATATCTATGGTTAGGACTATTAATAGGATTAGGATTTGGTTAGCCTAAGGATTAGGGATAGGTCTAGGGTTACCATTAGGTTTAAGGTTTTGCTCAGGGTAAAGCATAGGGTTAGGGTTAGGGTTAGGTTAATGGTTAGGGTAAAATCTAGGTTTAGGACTCAGATTAGGACTATTTTTTGTGTGAGGTTTAAGGCTAGGTTTAGGGCAATGGATAATATAAGAACTTGGGTTACAATTAGGGTTAGAGGTAGGGATAGGTCAAGTGTTAGGGTTAGGTTTAAGATTAGGGTGATATTTATAGCTAGGTTTAGAATTAGGATATCAGTCAGGTCAGGGTTAGTTTTAGGATTAAGAATAGGACTCGAATTAGGGCTAGGGTTACTCTTAGGGTTCAGTTTAATATTATGGTGGTGTTTAGAGCTAGGGAAAGTGTTAGAAAATAATTCAGATTCAGGGTTATTTTAAAAGTTATGATTAGGACTCGAATTACGGCTGGGGTTAGATCTAGGTGTAGTGATAGTGTTTTATTTAAGTTAAGGTTATTGTTAGGCCTGATGCTCGGTTTTGTTTTAGTGCTATGGTTAGAGTTAGGGCTAGGTTTATGATTAGCTTTAGGTTTAGGGATAGGGTTATGGTTAAGTTTAGGATTAAGGCTAGATTCAAGGATTAGGTCTAGGTTTTATGTTAGGTTTAGGGCAAGAATTAGGGCTTGGTTTAATGTCAGGACTATGTTTATATTAAGTGATATTTTTAGGGATAGGTTTATGGCTATGTCAAATTAAAGTGTTAGGTTTATGGAAAGGATCAGATTAAGAGCTGGGGTATCATTAGGGTCAGAGTCAGGTTTCAGGTTTGGGTTAGGTTAAGGTTTAGGGTTAACGCTTGAATTAGCATTAAAGTTAGAATTAGGGTTAGGGTTATAGATATTGTTAGGTTTAGGGTTCAGATTAGGTTTAAGATATTGGTAGATTTAGGTTTATGCTTAGGGTTTGCATTAGGGTTATGGTTATCATTAGGGTAATTTATAGGTTTAGAACTTGTGTTAAAGCTCGGGGTTTAGGTTATGATCAGAATAAGTGTCAGGGTTAGGGTTTGTGTTTAGGATAGCATTAGAACTAGAATGAAATCCAGGGTTAGGACTATTAATAGGGTTAGGATTTGGTTAGCCTAAGGATTAGGGATAGATCTAAGGTTACCATTAGGTTTAAGGTTTTGCTCAGGGTAAGGCATAGGGTTAGATCTAGGGTTAGGTTTATGGATAGAGTTAAAGCTTGGTTTACGGCTCAGATTAGGACTAGTTTTTGTGTGAGGTTTAAGGCTAGGGTTAGGGCAATGGCTAATATAAGAACTAGGGTTACAATTAGGTTTAGAGGTAGGGATGGGCCAAGTGTTAGGGTTAGGTTTAAGATAAGGGTGATATTTACAACTAGGGTTAGCATTAAGATATCAGTCAGGAGGGTTAGTTTTAGGGTTAGCGTTAGGACTCAAATTAGGCCTAGGGTTACTGTTAGGGTTAGGGATAGATTGAGGGTTAAATTTATGGCTAGGTCTAGTGTAAGGGTTTGGTTTAGGGTAAGGGTCAGGTTTTGTGCTAGGTGTATTATTACAGTTAGAATTAGGTTTAAGGTTAGGGTTTAGGTTTAGAGCTTGAATTAGCATTAGGTTTTGGTTAGGGTAATGATAGGTTTAGATTTCGGATTCATGGTAGGTGTAGGGTAATTGATAGGTTTAGAGTTAGCAAAAGGGTTAGGCTTAGGCATAGGGTTATGTTTGTATTAGGATTAAAGCTAGATTGGGGAATTGGATGAGGGCTAGGATTTGTGTTAGGGTTAGGGAAAGTTTTAGAGATAATGATGATGTCAGATTTAGGGTTACAGCTATGGATAGTTATATGGTTAAGTTCATGGCTATGTCTAATATTAGGTTTAAGGTAAGGGAAAGGTTAAGGGTAAGGTGTATTTTTAGGGTCAGTGTCATGTAAGGTTTCAGTTTTGTGTTAAGAAATTATTAGGATTATGGCTCAAATTAGCATTAGGGTTAGAATTAGGGTTAGGCTAATGGATAGGTATAGGTTTAAGATTCAGGTTAAGATTAGGGTAATTGGTAGGGAGAGGGTTAGTGATAGGTTTAGGGTTAGGCCTAGGGTTAGCATTTGGGTTAGGGTTATTTTTAGGGTAATGAATAGCATTAGAGCTAGGGTTAGGCCTAGGGTATTGGAGAGGATTAAGGCTACAGTTAGAGTTATGATTAGGGCTGGGGCTAGGGTTAGGGTTTGCGTTAGGTTATGGTACAGGTTATGTTTAGATCTAGGGTTAGATCTAGGGTGAGGGTTAGGTTTGGGATTATGTCTAGGGTTAGATTTATGGTTAAGGTTAGGGTTAGTGTTGGGGTTAGGGCTAAGGTTATATTTAGAGTTAGGTTAATGGATAGGGTTAGATGTCAGGTTAGGTTTAGACATAGTTTTAAGTTTAGGATTAGTGTTATGGTTAGGGCTAAATTTATCATGAAAATTACGGTAATGGATAAGGTTAGATTTCAGATTAGGTTTAGCGGTAGTTTTAGGTTTAGGTATAGTGTTAGGGTTTGGGCTAGTGTTAGTGTTAGATTAAGGGTTAGGGTTTTATATAGGGTTAAGGCTACAATGAGGATTGGGTTTAGGGTTAGGTCTAGGATTAGGTTTACATTTAGGATTAGATATAGGGTTATTATTAGGGTTAAGGTTCAGTTTAGGGTAATGGATAATTTCAGAGATAGTATTAGGGCTAGTGATAAGGGCAAGGATTAGCATTAGGTTTAGCGATAGGGCTAGGGTTATATTTAGGGTTCGGTTTTGGGTTTTATCTAGGGTTACGTCTAAGGCGAGTATTAGTGTTAGCGTGAGGGTTAGTCTTATGTTAAGGAATAAGGTTAGGTTAGGGTTAGTGTTACACTTTGGGCTAGTTTTAGGCATAGTATTAGGGCTAGGTTTTGTGTTAGGTTTAGAGCTAGTTTTAGTGCTATGGTAATGTAAGGGTTATGTTTACAGTTATGGCTAGGTCTAATGTTAGGATTAGGTTTCGGTTAGGGTCAGTTTTATAGCTAGGGTTAGTGTTAGTGTCAGGGTCTGTGTTTGGATTAGGGTTAGGGTTAGGGCTAGAGCCAGAATTATGATTGGTTAGGTCTAGAGGTAAGGTTAGTGTTTGCCTTAGGTTAAGGGTTATTATTAGAGCTAAGGTTAGGTTTTTGTTTTGGTCTTGGTTAAAGATATGGTTAGATTTGGGATTAGGTTTAATATAGGTCTAGTTTTAGGGTTAGGTTTAGATATAGGGTTGTGGGTATGGCTAGTTTTAGAGTTTGGTTTATATTCAGTGTCAAAATAAGGTTCAGGGTTAGGGTTAGGATTTGGGTTATGGTTATAACAAGAATGAGGGCTAGGGTCAGGACTAGTAATAGAATTAGGTTTTGGGTTAGACTAAGGATTAGTTTTAGGACTAAGGTTAGCAAAATGGTTGGGTTTTGGCTAGGGAAAAGGATAAGGTTAGAGCTAGTTTAGAGCTAGCATGTGGGATAGGGTTAGGGCTAGTGTTCGGGTTACTTTTAGGTTGAAAGCTAGGGTTAGATATAAGATTTGATCTAGAATTTGTTTAGCATTAGTTTTAAGATTATGGCTAGTGTATGATCTAGGGTCGTGATTAGAACTAGTTTTAGAATTAGGGTTAGGACTAGGTTCAGTGTTAGGGTAAATTTTAGGTTTAGGTTGTTTTTAAGAGTTATAGTTAGTGTTAATGTCAGAGACAGGTTCAGGGGTAGTTTTAGGGTTAAGATTAGGACTCCAATTAGGGCTAGGCTTAGGGCTAGAGGTAAGTTTAGGGTTTGGTATAGGTAAAAGTTTATGGTTAGTGTTATGGTTCAGTTTTGTTTTAGGGCTAAGCCTATGGATAGTACTTGTTTTAGGTTTAGCATTAGGGTTAGGGATAGTTTTAGGGTTAGGTTTAAGTATAGAATTAGGTTTAGATTTAGTTTTAGGTTTAGATCAATGGTTAGGGCAAGGTTTAAGTTTAGGGCTAGTGTTATCCTAGACTATGGCTAGGAATAAGGTTATGGTAAGTGATAGGTTTGAATCAGGGCTAGGGCTAGGGCAGAGTAGTATTGAACTAGGGTTAGGATTAGATTTTGAATTAGTGGTAGGGTTAGTGTTAGGGTTAGTCCTAGGGTTAAGTTTAGGGCTAGAGTTAGTGTTAGGGTTAGGGTTTTGTTAGGTTTAGGGTAAGCAATGGGGTTATAACTAGGTTTAGGGCTAGGGAAAGGGTAAGAATTAGGGTTAGGTTTATGATTGAGGCTAGGTTATGGGCTAGGATAAGAGTTAGTGTTCATATTAGGGTTAGGTCTAGGAGTAGGGCTAGGGCTAATGTCAGGTCTAGGGTTACAGTTAGGGATATATTTTGGGTTATGTTTATAGTTAGGTATAGTGTAAGGGTTGGATTTAGAATAAGAGTCAAGTTTACAGCTATGTGTATTATTGGGGTCAGTGTACAGCTTAAGGTTTGGTTTAGGATAAGGTTTAGGTTTAGGGCTTGAATTAGCATTAGTGTTAGGGTTAGGGTTATGGTAATGAATAGGCTTAGGATTAGGGTTCAGGTTAGTTTT
Source organism: Marmota monax (assembly GCF_021218885.2). NCBI lineage: Eukaryota > Metazoa > Chordata > Mammalia > Rodentia > Sciuridae > Marmota > Marmota monax. The sequence goes on along the minus strand of NW_026695179.1, from coordinate 1,594,284 downwards.
AGGGCAAGGGATAGGTTTAGGGATTGCATTAGGCTTAGGGTTAAGTCTAAGGTTAGTATTAGGGTTAGGATTACAGTTAGGGTAATGGATAGAATTAGAGCTAGGTTTACGGCTAATTTTATGGTTAGGATTAGTGCTAGGGTTTGGGTAGTGGATATAATTAGAGCTATGGTTAGGGCTATAGTTAAGTTTAGGATTAGGCCTAGTATTAGGTTAGTGTTTGGGATAGACCTTGGCTTATTTTAAGGGTAAATGTTAGGCTTTGAGCTAGGGTTAGGTCTAAAGCAAGGCTTAGGGTTAGGGTTAGGGCTAGGGTTAGATTTAGGGTTACACATAGGGCTATGTTCAGGCCTAGGATTAGGGCTAGATTTTGTATTAGTTTAAGCCTAGGTTTAGGGTCATGGGTAATGTGAGAGCTAGGGTTATGATTAGGGCTAGTTTTAATGATAGGGTTATGGCTAGGTGTAGTGTTATGATTACGTTTTGGGTTAGGGTGAGCTTTGGAGCTAGGATTATGTTAGGGTCAGTGCCATTGTTCAGGTTAGAGTTAGTGTTGGGATTAGTGCTAGAATTAGGACTTGGGTAAGGTCTAGGTTTAGGGATAGCATTTGGGTTAAGTTAAAGGTTATTGTTAGGGCTAGGGCTGGGTGGTTGTTCAAGTCTAGGTCTAGAAATATGGCTAGATTTAGAATTAGGTTTAAGTCTAGGGATAGTTTTAGGCTTAAGTTTAAGTATAGAATTACCAATAAGACTAATACTAGTGTTCGGTTTCAGGTTAGGATCAGGTTTAGACCTATAGTTAGTATTGGGCTCATAATAATTTTCAGGTTTAGGATTTGGGTTTGGGTTAGCATTAGAGCTAGAACGAAGGTTAGAGTTAGGACTAGTAATAGGGTTACTATTTGTGTTAGTCTATGGATTAGGGTTAGGACAAGGGTTAGCATTAGACTTAGGGTTTAGGTTAAGGTAATGGATAGGGTAAGAGCTAGGATTAAAGCTATGATTAGGGTATGGGTTAGGGCTAGTTTTAGGGTTAGGGTTAAAACTAGGGTTAGTGCTCAGATTAGGGCCAGGTTTTGGGTTAGGTTGGAGCTAGTGTTAGGCCTACAACTAATGTATAAACTAGGGTTATGATTAGGGCTACTTTTTGGGTAAGTGTTATGGCTAGATCAAGTGTTAGGTTTAGGGTCACTGTTAGCGTGATGTTTAGAGCTAGGATTAGTTTTAGGGCCAGGGTAAGTGTTCAGGTTATAGTTATGGTTAGGGTTAAACCCAGAATTATCACTAGAGTTAGGTATAAGTGTAGGGTTAGGTTTATGGCTAGATCTACTATAAAGCTTAGGTTTAGGGCTAGGGTCAAGTTTAGAGCTTGGCATATTATCATAGGAAGGGTGAGAGTTATGATTTGGATTAAGTTAAGGTTTTGGGTTAGGGCTCGAATTAGCATTAGGCTTAGGGTGAGGGTAGTGATAGGGTTACATTTAGGGTTCAGGTATGGTTTAGGTTAATGAAGTAGGTTAGGGTTAAGAATAAATTTAGGTTTAGGCGTAGAGTTACCATTGAATTATGGTTATGGTTAGGGTAATGGATAGGGTTAGAGCTAGTGATAGGGCTAGGGTTATGGTTAGAATACTGGTTAGTGTTAGGTCAAGGTTTAGGGCCTATATTCTGGGTTAGCATTAGGTTTATTTTTTGGGTTAAAACTAGGATGAAGGCTCGGATTAATGCTTGGTTTGGTGTTTGGATAAGGCTAGGGTGTGGTCTATGGCTAATGTATTAACTAGTGTTACAATTAGTGCTAGTTTTAGGGTTAGGATTAGAGCTAGGACTAGTTTTACAGTTAGGTTTAGGGTTAGAGTGATGTTTAGAGCAAGGTTTATTGTTAGGATCAGTGTCAGAGTCACGGTTTGTTTTAGGGATTTTAGAACTCGAATTAGGGCTAAAGTAAGTACTAGTTGTATGGTTAGAGTTTGGTTCAGGTTAAGGGTTAGGAATATACATTGGTTTTGTGTTAGGGCTAGGGCTACAATTATGGCTATATTATGGATTAGCATCAGGGTTAGGGCTAGTGTTAGGTTGAGGTTTAGGCTTAGAGTTAGGGTTAGATTTAGAGTTAGGGTTAGATCTAGGGTTAGGGCTAGGGTAGAATGCGGGTTATTGTTATGGTAATGAATATGATTAGAACTAGGGATATGGCTAAGGTGAGAAGTAGAGTTAGTCTTAGTAGTAGTCTTAGGGATAGGGTTATGTTTAGTGCTAAATTAGGGCTAGGGTTAGGTCTATGTTTAGTGTTAGGATCAGGGCTGAATTAGGGCTACGGTTTGGGTTAGAGTTAGGGTTATGTTTAGGGCTAAATTCGGCTTAGGATTAGGGGTATGATTAGTGTTAGTGTTAGGGCTAATTTATGGCTAGAATTAAAGTTAGGGTTAGTGTTGGGGTTAGACCAAGAGATTGGGCTAGAGTTAGAATTAGCATTGATATTGAGGTTAAGTTTAGGGGAATGGCTGGGGTGATAGCTAGCTTTAGGACAAAGGTGAGGGTTAGAATTAGAATTAGGCCTAGGGTTATTGTTCAGTTAAGGATTAAGGGTAGGTTTAGGGCTAGGTTAAGGGCTAGGGTTTCTTTTAGTTTTATGGCTAGGACAAGGTCCATGGCTAATATTGGGTCTAGTGTTAATGATAAGGATAGTTTTAGGGTTAGGTTATGGCTAGGTGTAGTGTAAGATGTAGGTTTAGTTTAAAGGTCAGCTTTAGGGTTAGGGTTATTATTAGCTTAAGGGTCAGGGTCAGGGTATGGTTAGCATTTGGTTTAGCTAATGTTTTTGGGTTAGGGCTTGAATTAGCATTAGGGTTAGGTTATGGTTAGTGTAATGGATAGGGTTTAGTTTAGGTTTCAGTTAAGGTTTAGGGTAATTGATGGGTTAGGTTTAGCAATCAGATAAGGGTTAACATTAGGATTAGGGTTATGTTTAGTGTAATGGATAGGTTTAGAGCTAGGGTTAGAGCTAGGTTATGGTTTGGATTAAGTTTAGGTTTAGGGCTATGTTTAGGTATATGGCTAGTGTGTGATTTAGGGTTTGTTTTAGGGTTAGGGTAAGTGTTAGTTTTAGGGCTAGGGTTATGGTTAGGTTAGGGTAAGGTTTAGTATTTGAGCTAGGGTTACGGCTATGGTGAGGGTTAGGTTTAGGTTTATTTCTAGGTTTACATTTATGGTTAGAGTTAGGTTCAGTGTTAGGTATAGAGTTTTAATTAAGGTTAGAGTTAGGGTAATGGATATCAATAGAGCTAAAGTTCAGGCTAGGTTTAACATTAGGATCAGAGTTAGGGTTAGGGTTAGGGTTAGGGTTCAGGACAGAGCTAGGGTTATGTTTAGTGTAAAGGTTAGGCTTTGTGCTAGGGTTAGGTATAAAGCGAGGCTTAGGTTAGTGCTAAGTTTAGGGCTAGGGTTAGGCTGAGCATTACGCTTAGAGCTAAGTTTAGTCCAAGTATTAGGGCTACGTTTTGTGTTAGGTTTAAGACAATGCATAATGTAAGAACTAGGGTTATGTTTAGAGCTAGATTTAGGGTTAGGGTTATGGCTAGGGCTAGTGTTATGCCTAGGTTTTGGGTTAGTGTCAGATTTAAATCTAGTTTCAGTGTTAGAATCAGGGTCAGTTTTTGAGATAGGGTTAGGGTTAGGGTTAGAGCCAGAATTAGCACTAGGTTCAGGTCTAGGAGTAGGGTAAGTGTCCGGTTTATGGTAAGAGTTATTGTAGGGCTAGTGCTAGGTTTTTGTTTAGGTCTAGGGCTAGAGTTATAGCTATATTTAGGATTAGCTTTGGGTCTATGTCTAGTGTTAGGCTTAGATAAAGGTATAGGGTTACCAGTAGGGCTACTGTTAGGATTTGGTTTAGGTTTAGGGTCAGGTTTAGACCTAGGGTTACTGTTAGGGTCAGATGAGTGTGAGGGTTAGGTTTAGAGGTAGAATGAGGGGTAGGGTTAAGACTAATAATACAGTTAGAATTTAAGTTAGACTAAGGATTATGATTAGAACTAGAGTTAGCCATTGGGTTAGGGTTTGGCTTAGTGTAAGTAATAGGGTTAGAGTTAGGGTTAGGGCTAGTGTTATGGTTAGAGTTAGGCCTAGTATTAGGGTTAAACCTAGGGTTAGAGCTCGGATTAGGGTTAGAATTTGTGTTAGGCTTAGGGCTATAGTTAGGACAATGACTAATATATGAACTAGGTTTTTGATTAATGCCAGTTTTAGGGTTAGGTTAAGGCTAGATATAGTGCTGAGTTAATTTAATGTTAGGGTGATTTTTAGAGCTAGGATTAGTGTTACAGTCAGTGTCAGGGTTAGGGTTAGTTTTAGACTTAGTTTTAGGGCTAGTTGTAGGGTTAGCATTTGATTTAGGTTAGGGGTTAGGTTTAGAGCTATAGCTTGGTTTCGGTTTATGGCTAGGACTAGGGATAGGGCCACTTTTAGGATTAACATTATGGTTAGGGGTAGTGTTAGGTTTTGGTTTAGCATTATATTTACAGTTAATTTTAGAATTAGGTTTAGAATTAGACTCAGGCTTAGATCTAGGGTTAGGATTAAGCCTAAGGATAGAACTAGGACTAGGGTTAGGACATAGAGTTAGTCTTATGGCTAGATTTAGAGTTAGGTTAGGATTAAATAAAGGCTAGGATTAGCACTAGGCTTTGGTTAGGCCTATGATTAGGGCAAGGGTTAGAGTTAGGTTCTGTGTTAGGGTTAGTGCTAGGATGAGGGCAATGGTTAATGTAAGAACTAGGGTTACAATTAAGGTTAGTTTTAATGTCAGGGTATGGATTAGGTTTAGTGTTAGGGTTAGGTTTAAGGTTAGGGTGATATTTATAGCTAGGTTTCATGTTAGGATAGTAGTCAGGGTCAGGTGTAGTGCTAGGGTTAGAATCAGGACTTGAATTAGGGCTAGGGTTAGTGTTAGGGTTCAGTTTAAGGTGAGGGCAGTGTTTATAGCTAGGGTGTGTGTTAGGATATGAGTCAGGGTCAGGGTTGAATTTAAGGTTAGGGTTAGGACTCGAATTAGGGCTAGGTTTGGGTCTAGTTGTAGTGTTTTGGTTTGGATTAAGTTATGGTTTAACGTTAGGTCTAATATTCAGTTGTGTTTTAGTCCTAGGGTTAGGATTAGTGGTAGTGTACGTGGTAGGCTTAGGCTTTGTGATTGAGTTAGGGCTAAATTTGGAAATAGGGTTAGATCTAGGGCTAGGGATAGAACTAAGGATAGGGCAAGCGTTATGGCTAGGTTTAGGGTTATGGTAAGGGATAGGGTTAGAATTAGCAATAGGGCTAGGGCGAGAGTTCATCTTATGGCTAGAGTTAGGGTTAGGGTTAGAGATAAGGCTCAAATAGGGCTAGGATTAGGGCTAGGTTTAGTGCTTAGTTTAAGCCTAGGGTTAGGGTTAGGGTTAGGGTTTAGAGTTAGAGTTTAGAGTTTAGGTTTAGATTTAGCGCAAAGTTTGGGGTAAGGGATGGCAGTATAGCTATGTTTAGTGGTAGCATGAGTGTTATAATTAAGGTTAGGACTGTGTTTAGGCTTAGGGTTATGATAAAGGCTAGGTTTAGGGCTAGGATGAGGGCTAGAGTTTTTTCTTTTTTTTTTTTTTTTATGGTTAGGGCTAGGATTATTTCTAGGGCTAATTTCAGGTCCAGAATTATGGTTAAAGATAGTTTTAGGGTTAGGATTATGGGTATGACTAGTTTAAGGGTTAGATTTAGGGTTAGTGTCAGGTTTAGAGCTAGGAGTATTATTAGGGTCAAGTTCTGGTTTAGGGTTTGGGATACGTTAAGGTTTAAAGTTAGGGCTCGAATTAGCATGAGGTTTAGAGTTATGGTTATGGTAATGGATAGAGTTAGAAATCAGTTCAAGGCTAGGGTCATGGTTATGATTATGGCTGGGTTTTGGGTTAAGTTAGTGCTAGGGTGAGGGTTATGACTAATGTAAGTACTAGGGTTTTGATTACGGCTAATTTCAGTGTTTTAGGGCTAGGTTTTGTATTAGGTTTATGTTTAGAATTAGGGTGATGTTTAGACCTCAGGTTAGTGTTATAGTCAGAGTAAGAGTCAAGGTTAGTTTAAGGGTTTGGCTTAAAACTTGAATTAAGCCAAGGTTTAGGGCTAGGTGTAGGGTTATGGTTTGGTTTAAGTTAAGGTTTAGGGTTAGAGCTTTGGCTCGGTTTAGATTTAAGACTAGGGTTAGGGTTAGGGCAAATTTAGGATTAGTGTTAGGGTTAGGGCTAGTCTTAGAATTAGGCTTAGGCTTCTGTTTAGGATTAAATTAAGAGTTAGGTTTTTATCTAAGTTTTGTGCTAGGGCTAAAGATAGGGCAAGGGTTAGGACTAGGATTTGGCCTAGGGTTAGGTTTATGGGAAGGGAGAGGATTAGAATGAGTGATAGGGCCAGTGTGAGAATTAGAGTTATTCTTAGGGCTAGGGTTAGGATTAGGGTAAGGGATAGGGCTAAATTATGGCTAGGGTTAGAGTTAGGGCTAGGGTTAGAGCTAGTTTTAGAATTAGCATCAGCATTAGGGCTAGTTTTAGGCTTAAGCATCAAGTTAGGGTTAGATTTAAAGTTTGTTTTTTTTTTTTTTAATTTTTTTGATTATTAGTTGTTCAAAACATTCAAAGCTCTTGACATATCATATTTCATACATTTGATTCAAGTAGATTGTGAACTCACATTTTTACCCCATATACATATTGTAGAATCACATCTGTTACACATCCACTTTTTTACATACTGTCATACTATTGTATGTTGTATTCTGCTGCCCTTCCTATCCTATACTATCCCCATTCCCTTCCCGCCCCTCCCCTCCCATCTTCTCTCTCTACCCCATTTACTGTAATTTCTGTCTCTTTTTTTCCCCTTTCCCCTCACTTCCTCTTATATGTAATTTTGTATAACTATGAGGGTCTCCTTCCTTTACCATGCAATTTCCCTTCTCTCTCTCTTTCCCTCCCCTCTCTCTTCCCTGTTTAATGGTGATCTTCTTCTCATGCTCTTGCTCCCTATTCTGTTCTTAGTTGCTCTCCTTATATCAAAGATGACATTTGACATTTGTTTTTTAGGGATTGACTAGCTTCACTTAGTTCTAGAGCCTTCCATTTCCCTGCAAATTCCATAAATTTGTAATTTTTTACTGCAGAGTAATAATGCATTGTGTATAAATGCCACATTTTTTCTTATCCATTCATCTATTGAAGGGCATCTAGGTTGTTTCCACAGTCTCGCTATTGTGAAAACTTAAAGCTAACACTTGACATATGTATAATCCTAACACACACAGAAAAAAAACTAGCCATAACCATAACCCTAGCTCTTACATTATCCATAGCCATAACACTAGCCATAAATCTCACACAAAACCTAGCCCTAATACAAGCCCTAAACCTAGACCTAAGCATAACCTTAACCCTAACCCTAGCACAAACCCTAAACCTAATGCTTTCCCTAGATCTAACCCTAGTTCAAACTCTAACCCTTACTCTAAACATAACCATAGATCTCAAACTAACTCTAACCCTATCCTTCATCCTAACTGAAAATATAGCCCAAATCCTAGCTTACCATTATCCATTACCTTAAACATAACCTTAAACCTAATGCTAACACTAGTGCTAAACCTAACCCTAACCCTAACTATAGCCCTGATTCTAAACATAAAACTCGCCCTAATCCTAACCCTAGCTCAAACCCTAACACTTACCCTAAACCTAACCCTAACACTAGCCCTAGATGTAACCCAAACCCTAGCCCTAATCCTAACCTTAATCTAAGACCTAACACTAGCACTAAACTTATTCATTACACTAAATATAAGCCTAAACAAAAAACTAACCCTAGGCCTAAACCAAACCCTATCCCTAACACTAACCCTATACATTACTCTAAAAATAACCTGAACTGTAATCCTAAGTTTATTCATTACTCTAACCCTAACCCTAACGCTAATGCTAATTTGAGCCCAAACCTTAAAACATAACCCAAACCAATTCTTAACCCATAGTCTGACCGTAATAATAACCTAGCTCTACACCTGACCCGTATGTTAAACCTAACTCTTACACTAGATCTAGCCATAAACCTATCCATAACACTATCCCTAACCATAATTCTAGACCTGACATTAGACCTAGCCCTTATCCTAGCCCTAACCCTAACACAAACCCTAGCTCTCATCCTAGCCATAAACCTAGACTTAATCCTAAATGAAACCCTCACCCTAGACCTATCCTTAAATATAACCCTCGCCCTAGCACTGAACCTAGCTATATAACCCCATACCTTCCCCTAAAACTAACCCTAACCTTAGCACTAACCATACAACTAACCATAACACTAATCTTAGTGCTAATCCTAGCCCTATTTGAAGCCTAACCATAATCCTACCCCTAACCCTATCCCTAAGACTAACTCTAACGCACAAACTAGCCCTATTTCTATTTAAAACTCTATTCATTACCATAACCCTCACAAGAGCCCTAACCTTAGTCGTAACACTAGCCATAGCCCTAACCCTAGATCTAACCATAACTATAAATGTAACCCTTATCTTAAGCCAAAACCTCATTCTACAACTAGTTCTAACACTATTGCTAATCACAAAACTAGCCCCAATCCAAGCCCTAGCCCTAAAACAAACCCAAGCCATTGTTCTATCCCTAAAACTTAAACTAAAGCAAACCCTAACCCATAAATAGCCATATCCTGAGCTCTAATTCGATTCCTAGGCCTTTTTTTTTAAAACTAACTCTACCTTGATTCATATAGAAACACAAACCTTAGTTCTAAATATCACCCTAACCCTAAAACTAATGCTAACACTAGACCCTGACAAAACCCTAATGCGAATACTAACCCTAATTGTAACCCTAGTATTACATTGGCCTTAGCCAAAACCTAGCCCTAACTCTAACAAAAAATAGCCTAATGTGAGCCCTAATACTGGATTTAACCCTAAACCTAACCCTAAAACTAACCTTAAATCTAACCCTAATCCTAGCCCTAACCCTAGCTCAAATCCTATCCATTACTCTAAGCCAAACCCTATTCATATTGCTAACTCTAGTTCTAAACCTAATCCTTAGCCAAACCCCCCAAAATAACCATATTACTACTCTTAACACTAGCCCTCATTCTAGATCTAACACTAACCAAAACCTCACCCTAACCTTCAAATTTGTTCTGACCCTAAAACTAATTATATGTCTAAATTTCACCCTAAACCAAAACCAAAACTTGAAAATGGCCCTACAGTAAACTTATACCTAAACCTAAACCTAACACTAGCCCTAGACCTTAACCTAGTAATAAATTTAGCTATTACTCTAGCCCTTGACCTAAACAAAAACACAGTCCTAGCTCTAACAATAACCCTTAGCCTAAACCAAATGCTAACCGAACCACTAGACCTAACCCTAGTCCTATTATGGCTTTCACAAAAACCCTAATATTAACCTGAACACTGGCCCTGACACTAATGTTAAACCTAGCTCTAAACCTGACCTTAACCCAAAACCTAAACCTAACACTAGACCTAGCCATAACCCTAACCCTAAAACTAGCTCTAAGCAGAACTCTAGAACTTGCATTACACATAGCACTAACCCTAGGCCTAAATCTAACACAAAACTTAAATAACCCTAACCCTAATTGACGCCTAAACCTACCCTAAGCATAACACTCACCCTAACACTAACCCCAGTTCTAATGCTAACCGTAACCCTCACCTTAGTCCTAACCCTAGCTCAAAGAATAACCCTTAGCCCAAACATGACCATAGCACTACTCCTAAACATAACCCTAACCATAGCCCTAATCCTAACCTTAACCCTACATCTAACACTAGCTCTAACCCTAGGAATTAGCCTAATGCTAATCCTAACCCTAATGATAACTTTATCCCTAACCATAACTGAAACCATAACCCAAACCATAAACCTATCCTAGACCTAACCCTAAACCTAAACCTTGCCCTAGCCTTAACCCTAACTCAAACCCTAACTTTTACCTTAAAACCAAAAGTAAACATAGACCTAAAACTAAATTTAAACCTAAACCTAACCTTAACCATAAAGCTTACCTTACATATAACCCAATCTATTACCCTAAACCTAATGCTAACCCTAATGAAAACTCTAGCCCAAATCCTATAGGTAACCCTGACCATATCACTAAACCTAACCCTCGCCTTGACCTAACCCTATCACAGAACCTAACCTTTACCCTAAATTGAACACTTACCCTACCCTAAGCTAGGTTTACTAGTCCTAATTCAAAACCTAACCTAACTCTAGCCCTAATCCTAACATCAACCTAGCCCTAACCATAGCTCTAACCCTATAGATTATCCTTATGATAACCCTAATTCTATTGCTAACCCTAGGCATAACCCTAAACGTTTTGCTAACCCTAAAATTCTCCATTGTCCTAAACGTTCCCTGAAACCTAAACTTAACACAATCAATTACCTTAACCCTAACCCTAACTCAAAGGCTCATTTGATCCCCCTCCCTAAACCTTAACCTAAAACAAACCCTAACCCTGATCCTGACCCTAAAAATACACCTAGCTCTAAACCTGACCCTTACATAAGCCTAAAACTTACACAAGACCTAGACATAAACCTAACCCTAAATCTATCCCAAACTGTAACACTAGACCTGACATAAGCCCTAGCCCTAATTCTACACCTAAACTACAACTAACCCTAGGCCTCATCCTAGCCCTATGCTTAGCATTAATCATGACCATAACCATAACCCTAGTCCTAACCCAAATTCTAACCCTCATCCTAACTCTAAACCTAGCTATAACAACATATCTTATCTAAAATTAACTATAAACCTAGCCCTAACACTAGGCCTAAGCTGAACACTAACCCTAGCCTTAATCCTATCCCTAAATTAGCCCTATCCCTAAAATTAACCAAAACCCTAGGCCTAAGACTAACTCTAACTCTATCCCTAGTCCTAGCCCAAGTTATAACCCTATCTGTTACTGTAACCATAATCCTAGCCCTAACCCTTGCCCTACATATAGTTAGACTTAGCTGTAATCCAGATCTAATGCTAAATCCAAATCTAACTGTAAACCAAAGCCTAAGCCTGACACTAATACTAGCTCTATCCCTAATGCTAATATTATACCTAGCTCAAACCCTAAACCTAGGACAAAAACAAAACTGAGCAACAGCCCTAACCGTAAACCTTAACTTAAACCAAACACTAACCCTATACCTAGACAAAATCCTAGCCCTAATTTGAGTCCTAACCCTAACCTTAAAACTTACCTTGACCCTTACTCATATTCTAAGATTGATCCTAGCTCTGAAGATCACCCTAAACTTAAAAAAAAAAAAAAAAAAAACCTAAAAGTCAACCTAACCCTAATTCAAGTCATAACCCTAACCTTAAGGCAAACCCTGACCTGACGGATATCCTAAGAGTCATCCTACCTCTAAATGCAGCTCTCACCTTAAACCGAACCATAACCCTAATCCTTATTTGAGTGCTAATCCTAACCCTAAAACTAACCTTGATGCTTTCTCATATCCTAACAATAACCCTAGCTCTAAATATTACCCTAACCTTAAACCTAAACCTAACACTAGACGTACCCCTAACTCTAACCCTAAAACTAATTCTAATTGTAACCCTTGCTCTTACATTAGCCAAGGCTCAAATCTAGCACTAATCCTAACACAAAACTAGCCCTAAAACGAGCTCAAAATTTCTATTTAACCCTAACCCTAAACCTAACTCTAGCATTAACCCAGCTCTAAGGCTATCCCTTAACCTAAGAAAAACCCTAACCCTAATAGTAACCCTAGATGTATCTCTAATCCTTAGGTTAACTAAAACTCTAACCCTATTAATAGTCTTAACCCTAGCCCTCATTCTAGCTCTAACACTATCCCAAACCCTTTCGCTAACCATGACCCTTATTCTCTCCCTAACCCAAGGTCTAAAACTGACCCTAACCCTAGACAAAACCCTAACACTAGTCCTAGACCCAAACCGAATCCTATATCTAGCCTTAAATCTACCCCTAGACTTAAACATAATCTTAGCCTTAGCCCTAAAAATAATCCTTACCTAACTCAAACACCAACCTAACTCTAGACCTAAACATAGTCCTAATTCTGGCTGTAACCCTAATAACTCTAACACAAACACCGACCCTGCCTTTAGAGTAAACCTTTCTCTAAATATGACCCTACCTGAAAATCTAAACCTAACACTAGACCTAGCCATAACCCTAACCCTAAAACTAGCCCTCAACATAACCCTAGCTCTTACATTACTCATAGCCCTAACCCTAGGCCTAAATCTAACACAAAACCTACAGCTAATCCTAAGCCTAAATCAAGCCTTAAGCATAACCTTAACCCTAACCCTAGCCCTAACACTAACCTAACTCTCACCTTAGACCTTATCGTAGCTCAAATCCTAAACATTATTCTAAACATAAACCTACACCTATCCCTCAATCTAACCCTAACACTAGCCCAAATCCTAACTTTAACACTAGCCTTAAACCTAGCTCTAAACCTAGCGATTACTCTAAACCTAAATCTAACCTTATTGATAAATCTAGGCTTAATGCTAAACCTAAACCAAACTGAAAAACTAACAATACACCTAACCTTAAATCTCACACTTACCATAGACCTAAGCGTAGCTCAAACCTTAAACCTTACTATAAACCTAAACATAAATATAGCCCTAACTCTAAGCATAAACCTCAAACTGACGTTAAACATAGCCCTAAATCTACATGTAATCATATACATTACCCTAAACCTAACCCTATCCCTAATGATGTCACTAGCACTAATCCTAACCCTAACCCTATGAGTATTATAATCTTATTCCTAGAAGTAACCCTAAACCTAATCCTCACTCTAACCCTAACCCTAGCTCAAAACCTAACCCTTTTTGCTAAATATAAACCTAAGCCTAAACCTAGTTTTAACACTAACCCTAACCATAATTAAAGACCTATTCCTAATCATAAAACTAGCCCTAAACTTAGTTCTAATTCCATCCATTATACTAACCATAACCTTACCCTAATGCAAACCCTAGGCCTAATCTTAACCCTATCACTAACCCTAACCCTATCAATTACCCTAAACCTAATGTAAACTGTAAACCCTATCAGTACCTAATCCCTGACCTTAAAACTATCCCCAACCAACCTGATATTAGCCATAGCCCTAATCCTAGTTCTAAACCTACCACAAACCCCAGACCTTATCCTAGCCCTAAATATAGCCTTAATCCTAGTCCGAAACCTGACTTCAGGGCTAACCCAAAAATTAACCCGAGGCCTAGTGTTAACACTAATTTAGACCTATTTCTAACCGTAGCCCTAACCCTAGCCCTAAGACTAATTCTAGCTCCCACCCCAGCCCCATCCCTAGTACGAACCCTATCCCTTACCAGAACCCTAATCCTAGTCCTAAACCTAGCCCTAATCCTAGCCCTATCATTAGCTCTAGCCCTAACCTATATCTAATTTTAACTCTAAATCAGAACCTAATCCTAAGTCTAACCCTAACTCGAATTCTAACACTAGTTCTAAAACAAAACCGAGCCGTAGCCCTAAACATAAACCTCATACGAAACCAAACCTTAAACCTAACCATAAACTTAGCTCTAATTATATTTTTAAGCTGAAAACTAGAACTAACAATAACCCTGACTGTGACCATAATTCTACCCCTAGTCTAAACATCACCCTAACCCTAACCATAAACTTAACACTATACCTAGCACTAGCCCTAACCCTAAATTTAACCCTAATTGTAACCCTGGTACATACATTAGCCTTACCCCTAACCCTAGAACTAAGTTAACCCCAAACCTAGCCAAAATCTAAGCCCTAACCTGAGTTTTAACCCTAAACCTAATCCTGAGCCTAGCCCTAATCAAAATCATAACCCTAGCCCTAACCCTATCTCTAACCCTATCCATTGCCTTAACCATAACCCTATACCTAAATTTAACCCTATCCCTAATCCTAAACCTATGCATTATTCTAAACCAAACCTAAAGCCTAAACCTCACCCCATAATTACACTAACACAAACCATAAAGATAATTTGAGCCCTAACTTTAAAACATTATCTATCTCAATTTTCTAACCCAGAACTTGACTCTAATAATACCCCTAGGTCTAAACCTGACCCTAAACCTAAACCTAAACCTAACCCTTTCATTACATGTAGCCATAAACCTAAACCTAAAACTATCTTTAAACATAACCCTAGATCTGATATTAGCCCCAGCCCTAATCCTAGCCCTAACACTAAAATAAACCATAGCCCTCATCCTTACCCCAAACCTAGCCTTAATCATAACCCTAACCCTAATCATAGCCCTAACCCTAATTCTAACCCTCATCCTATCTTAAAACCTAGCTATACTGCCATTCCTTACCCTAAACTTAACCCTAACCTTAACCCTAATACTAGGCCTAAGGTGAACGCTAACCCTAGCCCTAATTCTAGCCCTAATTTAACCCTATCCCTAACCATAACCATAAACCTAGCCCTAAGACTAACTCTAATGCTCACACTAGGCCTTTCCCTACTTCTAATATTATCCATTACCATAATCCTAACCCTAGCACTAATCTGAGCCCTAAACTTGGCAATAACCATTGCCTAAACTTTATTCCTAGTCCTAACTCTAGATCTAAACCTAACTCTAAATCTAACCCTAAACCTAATCCTAAGCCTAACATTAACACTAGCCCTAGCCCTAATGATAATCCAAAAGATAGTACTAATTCTAAACCTTGCAGAAAAACAAACCTGAGCAATAGCCCTAACCCTAAACCTTAACTTAAACCAAAACTTAACACTACACCTAGACCTAATCCTAGCCCTAATTTGAGTCCTAATATTAACATTGATACTAACCTTAATTCGGACTCATATCCTAACATTCACCCTAGCTCTAAACACCACCCCAAACCTAAAACAAACCCTTACAGTAACCCTAGACTTAATTTGATTCCTAACCCTAACCCTAAGAGTACACCTGACCATTACTATTAATATAACACTAACACAGCTCTAAATTTCACCCAAACCTCTAAACTAATCATAACACTAGAGGTTTAACCCCTAACCATCACCTAAATCTAACCCTAAAAACCATTGTTTTTACTTTAGTCATTGCTCTAACCTTAGACTTAAATTTAACAAAAAAACTAGCCCTAATCTGAGCCATAACCCAAACTTTAACTCCAACCCTAGACCTAATCCTAGCTTTAACCCTATCCCTTACCATATGCTAAACCCTAAACCTAATGCAAATCCTAATAGTAATCCTAATCCTAATTCTTAAACTAACTAAAACCCTAATGCTACTAATAGGGTTAGGGTTTGGGTTAGGTTAAGGACCAGGATTAAGATTAGGTTAGACCTAATACTTAAACTAACCCAAACCCTAACCCTAGTACTCATTCTAACTCTAACCATAATCCAAAACCTAACTCTAACCCTGACCCTTATTCTGACCCTGACACTAATGATACGTCTAAACCAGAACCTAACCCTAAATTGAACCCTAACACTAGCCTTGCTGGTAAACTTATACCTAAACCTAACCCTAACACTAGCCCTAGACCTAAACCTAATCCTAATCTATCCATAACTCTATGCCTAGAGGTAAAGAAAAACATAGCCATAGCCCTAATAATAACCCTTAGCCTAAAGCCAAAAACTAACCTTTCCCCTAATCTTAACCCTGGTCCTAATACTGCCTTTCACATTAACCATAACCCTAAACTGAACACTGACCCTGACACCAACACTAACCCTAGCTCTAAACAACACACTAATGCTGAAACGAACCCTAAAATTATAATTAGGTCTAACATTAACCCTAAAATAGCCCTATCTTCTTACATTTGCATTGTCCTAACCTATTGCAAAACCTAGCCCTAACCCAAGCCCTACCCTTGCTTTAATCCTAAAGCTAACTATAACCCTAACCTTAGCCCTAATCCTAAGCATAACACTAGCCCTATCACTCGGTCTAATCCTATCCATTACCCTAATAATAACCATAACGCTTCTGCTAACCCTAGGTTAAACCCTAATCCTATTCTTAACCCTAACCCTATCCATTACCCTGACCATACCTGAACTCTAAACCTAAAACTATCATGAACATATCCCTAACCATAATGATAAATCAAGCCTTATCCCTAAACCTTAATCTAATAAAAACCCTAAACCTGACCCTGACACTAATAATACCCATAGTTCTAAACCTGACCCTAACAAGAAACCTGACCATTACAATAGAACTAGCAATAAATCTAAACCTAAAATCTCTCCCTAAATGTAACCTTAGACCTGACATTAGCCCTAGCTCTAATCCTAGTCCTAATCCTAACACAAATCTTAGCCCACATTCTAGACATACCTCACCTTAATCATAAACATATCCCTAAACACAACCATATATCTAAATCTCACCCTAGTCATAAAAGTAGCTATAATCCAATCCCTGAACCTAAACCTAATCCTAACCCTAACTCTAACACTAAACCTAGCCCTAAATCTAGGCCTCCCTTTAACACTAACCCTAGTCCTAATCCAGGTCCTAATTTAGCCATATCACTAACTCATCCCTAACCAAACCCCAAGAGTAACTCAAACTCTCATGCTCACCTTATACCTAGTTCTAAATCTATCCCTTACCATCACCCTATACCTAGTCCTAAACTTATACCTAATCCTAGCCCTATCCTTAGCACTAGCTCAAAGCCGAAATCTAACCCTAACTCTAAATCTAACCCTAAACCTAAGCCTAAACCTCACACTAACACTAGTCTTAACACTAAATTTAATCCTAAAACTAGCCCTACCTCTAACCCTAGCCCTAAAACAAAACTGAATCATAACCCTAATCCTAACACTTAACCTAAATCAAACTCTAACCCTACACCTAGCCCTAAACCTATCTCTAATTCTAGTCCTAACAAAAACCTGAAAACTAATCTGGACTCTGACTCTTACCCTCTAAACATCATCATAACCAAAACCTTAACCCTAACAGTAGATTTAGCCCTAATCCTGACCCTATCACTAGCTCTAATCATCTCACTACTTTGTATATTAGCTGTAGCCTTAACCCTAGCCCTAAGGTAACCCAAAACCTAGCCTTTATCCGAGTCCTAAACCTAGTTTTGCTTAATATTTATTTTTTACATTTTGGTGGACACAACATCTTTATTTTATTGGTATGTAGTGCTGAGAATCAAACCCAGTGCCCTGTACATGCCAGAGGAGCACGCTACTTCTTGAGCCACATCCCCAGGTGCTAAACATAGATTTAACCCGAAACATAAATCTAACCATAACCCAAACAAAAGCCCAAATCCTATACGTAAACCTACCCCTAATCTTTGATCTAAAACTATCCATTACCCTAATGAAAACCCATTATGCTAACCCTAGGCCTATCCCTGTCCCTATCCATTACACTAAACTACACTTTAATCCTAACCCTAACCCTAAAAAAGCCCGAATCCTATACATAACCCTACCCCTAATCTTAGGTCTAAGCCTATACATTATCCTAATAATAACTCTTATGCTAACCTAGGCCTAACCCTAACCCTAGCCATTACACTAAGCCACACCTAAACACTAAACCTAACTCTTTAATTACCTTAACTCTAAACCCTAAAGATAATTCAAGCCATAAACATAAATCCTAACTTAACTCTAACCATCACTTTGATCCTGACCCTAATAATAACCCTAGCTCTAAAACTGACCCTTAGTATAAACCTAACCCTACACTGGACTAAGCCATAAATTAACACTAAGTCTATCACTAACTGTAACCCTAGACCTGATATTAGCCCTAGCCCTAATAATAACCCTAACCCTAACACAAACTTTAGCCCTCATCCTAGCCCTAAACTTAGCTTTAATCCCTAAACCTAAACCATAGAACTAACTCTAATACTAAACCTTGCCCTAGCCCTCAGCCTAGCTATAACCCAATACCTTACCCTAAACATAATCCTAACTTTAACCCTAACTGAAGGCCTAAACCTAATACTAACACTAGCCCTAATTTAGCTCTATCCATAACACTAACCCTAACCCTATCTCTAAGACTAACTCTAAGTCTCATACTATCCCTATCACTAGTCATAACCCTATACCTTACCATATTCCTAAACCTAACCCAAACCCTAGTCCTAATGATTGCCCTATCCGTAGCTATAGCCCTAACCATAGATCAAATCCTAACTCTAAATCTAACCCTTACCTGAAGCCTAAACCTAACCATTATAAATATATTTATATTTAGACTCTGTGTCTACAGATGTTAGCTTCAAATATTATTTAGAATATAGTCATTAGTTTAATAAAAGACATACCATTAATGGTGATGTATAGAGAACTGAGGGTCAGGGGTAGGATGCTATGTTAAGGGGGAAAGGCATAAGGTTATGTGATTAATATAACTTATCAATTCTGAAGGAGAACTCTAATGAATAGACAGGGGAAATTTATTGAAGATGTTATAAATTCAAACTCCTTATCTGTATTCATAAAATTACCCTATGCATAAATAGTGAAAGTTAGGAGGCAAAACTGGAATAGAGGGAGAAAGAAAAAAGAAGAAAAAATAACAAGGAAAGAAAGAAAGATAGGGAGAAAGAAGAGAAAATAAAGAGGTGGTGAGGTGGGGCCTATGCAATTCCTCTATATTATGCTATATTATAATATATTATATAGTCCAATTTCATGCAAAGTCTTTGGTTTCACATATGTTGACGTTGTGAGGACCAGAGGGGAAGAGTAGAGGAGAATGGATAAGAAGAGCAAGAAAAGAAAAGTAAGAAAAAAATCTCTCAGAACTCTGTTTTCTTTTCTTGCAGTAGGTGGAGTTGTCTATTCCTAGCTTGAGACTCTGTGCTCAGGGTGGTGGAGGTAGCCAGTGTGAGACAGCTTGAGTTTCTTCCTGGAGCCTCCCTACGGTTAGTCTCTGAATTGGAAACCAAGTGCCTGTACAGTTACTCTTTCCCATTGATAGCTACACCCCCCAAAACTTGTGAGAAAAATTTTGAGTTATCACAGCTGGAGGTAGGAGAGTTGGAAACCGCCTACCTGATAAGCTGCAGAACCGAGCTGGTAGCCACACCCACTGATAGATGGCGAGTACAGTTTTGCAAAAGAATTCCATCTATAACCCATGTATGGTGTTTGGTGAAGTGGGTGGTTCTGGAGTGACCTTGTGCTGTGTCCAGAGCTTGTTCTTGTGATTCTCAAGCAAAGTCTCTGTGTTCTGTGCTGCCTTCCATCTGCGCAGTGAGCGCCCATGCAGATGAGATTGCTATCTGGGCCCTGAGAAACTGCACAGCCTAGCCTTCCATCTGAGCTGATAGCACCCATGGGGCCCTAGTTCTCTTCAAACTTCTATGATACTGGGCAGGATTCATCTTTTACTTAGCTTTACTATGCTCCACAGGTTTGGACCTTCTCGGTTCAATGGTTCACTGTCAGAAACAGTTTGTATTTTAAGGTTTCCCTTCATTATGGCTTATTCATATGAATGAAAATTGAGCAGGAAATAAATCAGGGTTGGCAGGAGGTGCTTGAAACTTCACACAATCCATTCTCAGTGGGCACTCTCTGGTTTCTTTCTGTTGAAGGTAGGCCAAAAATGAAGCATGCAAAAGAAACTGTATCCGAGAGCACTTAAGGAGAAAACAGAGAAACATGTATGTACTGAAATAAGTCTCCCAACAATTTGATCAGACTTCTTTGATACTGCACAATATTTATCTTTTAGCCTGCTGCACTAGGCTCCCCATGGTTGGCACTTCTAGGATCAATGGTTCTCTAAACAGGTAAGGGTGAGTGTTACAGTTAGGGTTAGGACTAGTTTAGAGCTAGTGTTAGGGTTACAGTTTGTTTTGTTCAAATTTCTTTGAAACTGAGAAGATTTATATATTCCTATCCTTACTATGTGCCCCAGTTTTGGGCCTTCTTGTTTTAATGGTTTACTGTTTAGAATAGTTTGTTTTTAATGTCTCAATTCATTTTTACCTATATGGGTAAATGCAAATGAAGCTGGAAATCAGAGATTTGGTGCTTGCTGGTTGAAACTTCATATTCTCAATCAGTTCTATGTGGGCATTCTGGTTTCTTCCTTGTGAAAGTTTCCCAAAGCGGAAGCATGCAAATACATCCCTAACCCTAACTGTGACCCTACCCTTATCGCTAAGACTAACCATAATCCTAGCCCTAAAACTCACCCCAAATCACACCCTAGCCCTATCCCTAAACCTAATCCAAACAATAACCTAGACAAAACCCTAGTTCTAAACCTATCCATTACACTAAAAATAACTCAAACCCTAATGGTAACCCTAATCCAATTGCTAATCCTAACTCATCCATTACCCTAAATGTTATGTGAAACCTAAACTAAACCGTATTCATTACCCTAATCCTAAACCTAACCCAAATGCTAATTTGAGCCTTAACCCTAAAATTTAGCTAAACCAAATGCTAACCCTGATCCTGACCCTGACCCTAATAATAAACATAGCCCTAAAGTTGACCTTTAAACTTAAACTAACTCTTACACTACACCAACCAATAATGTAACCCTAAAACTATTTTTAATATTAACCCTAGAACTGATATTAGCCCTAGACCTGGTCCTAGCCATAACCCTAAAAGAAACCCTAGCCCTTAACCCAGCCTTATACATATTTTTTAATCCTAAAGTGAAACATAACCCTAGGCCTAATACTAATTTTAAGAGTCATCCTATCCTTAAAGCTATCTATAACCCCACCCATTCCCTTAACCTTCAACTTAACACCAATGCTAATCCTAAATCTAGCCCAAACCCTTAGTCTAACCATAAAACTAACCCTAGCCTTAATAATAGTCCTAATGTAGCCCCAACCCTAACACTAACACTAGCCCTAATCCTAAATCCTAATTTAGCTCTAACCCTAACCCTAAATCTAGCCCTAATCCTAGCCCTAATTTAGCCTTAACTCAAACACTGGAACTAGGCCTAATCCTAGCACAAATTTAGCCCTAACCTTAGCCCTAATCCTAGCCCAATTTAGCCCTAAATCTAACCCTAATCCTAAGACTACTACTATATCTAACTCTAATTCTCGCCCTAGCTGTATTCCTAGATCTTACCATATTCATTACAATAACCCTATCCCTAACTCTAACCCTAACCCTAGCCCTAGATCTAGCCCTAGCCCTAACCCTAGATCTAACCCTAACTCAAAATCTAACCCTAATCCTAAGCCTAAACCTTAACCTAACACTATCCCTAACCCTGATGCTAATTCATAATCTAGCCATAACCATAGTCTAAGCTCTAAAACAAAACCAACATATATCCCTAACCCTTATCCTAAACCAAACACTAACCATGCAACTAGTACTCCCTTTAGCCCTAATTCGAGTTCTAACACTCACCCTAAATCTAACCTTCACTCTGAAACTAACCCTAACTTAACTCTTGCTCTAAACATGACCCTAATCCTAAACCTAACCGTAACACTAGAATTAGCCCTAAGCATAACCCCCAAACTAGCACTAATAGCAGCACTAGTTCATAAATTATTGAAGCCATAATCCTAGCCCTAACCGAATCCAAAACCAAACCCCAATATGAGCCTTAACCGTAGCTTTAATCCTAACCCTAAACCTAACCCTAACCCAGAACATAGCCCTAAACTTTACCCTAACCCTAGCCAGAATTCTAACCATAATCCTCACCCTATCAGTAGATCTAACCCTATCAATTAGTATAACCATAACCATTACTCTAATGGTAACCCTAGCCATAACCCTAAACTTATCCCTAACCCTAACCTATTTCATTAACCTAAAACTAACTTGAAGCCTAAACCTAACCATATCATTTCCCTAACTCTAACCCTAATGTTAATTCAAGCCCTAACCCTAAACATTAACCCAAACCAAATTCAAACTCTGCCCCTTCCCATGATGATATACCTAGTTCTAATCATGACCCTACCCCTAAACCTAACCCTTATACTAGACTAGCCATAAACCTAACCTAGAACTATCCCCAGCCATAATCCTAGACCTGACATTTACCCTAGCCATAATTCTAGCCCTAAACTTATCACAAAAATACCCACAATCCTAACCCTAACCCTAGCTAATCTAATACATAACCCTAGACCTACATTTAGCTCTAACCCTATCAAATACCCTCAACATAACACTGAGTATAATGCTAACCCTAGGCCTAAATCTAACCCTATCCCCAAATGTGACCCTATCCACTATGCTTAATCTAACCTGGACCCTAAACCAAACCCTATCATTATGCTAACACAAACCTTAATGCTAATTTGATCCCTAAACCTAAACCCTAAACTAAACAAAACCATAAACCTGACCCTAACACTAATAATACCCCTAGCTCTAAATTTGACCCCTACCTAAAATCTAACACTTACACTAAACATAGCCATAAACCTAAGCCTAAAACTATCTCTAACCATAACGCTAGACCTGATATTCACCCTAACACTAATCCTAGCCCTAAACCTAACACAAACCCTAGCTCTCATCCTAGCCCTAAACTTGGCCTTAATCATAACTTTAATGAACCCCTAGCCCTAACCCTAATTCTAATCTTCAGCCTATCCCTATCCCTAGCTCTAACCCCATCATTTAAACAAAACCTAAGCCTAAGCCAAAAACTAACCCTAGGCCTAAACATAACCATAAACCTGGCCCTATTAATAGCCCTAATAAGTCCTATACCTAACCAAACACTAAGCTTAGACAGAAGACAAACTCTCACTCTCACCCTAGCCCTATTCCTACTTCTAACACTATCCCTTACCATAACCCTAATCCTAGCCATAAACCAAGAACTAACAGTAGCCCTATATTTAGCCCTAGACATGACCCTAGATTTAATTCTAAATCAAAACCTAACTTTAACCCTAAGCCTAAACCTAAGACTAACACTAGCCCTAAACCTAATTCTAAGCTTAAACCATAGCCCTAGGCCTAAAACACCACCAGGCCATAGCCCAAACTTTAAAGCTTAACCTAAACCGAAACCTAAGCCTACTCATAGCCCTAACCTTAGCCCTAATTCGAGGCCAAACCCTAATGCTAAAACTACTCTGACCTTGAATTTGACCCTAACACTAACCTTAGCTCTAAACGTTATACCTAACACTTCCACTAGAACTAGTCCGAACCCTAAGCCTATAAATAGCCCAAATCGCAACCCTAGTCCATACATTGGCCATAACTCTAAAACTAGCCCTAACTCTAACCAAAATCTAGCCTTAATGCAAGACCTAACCCTAGCTTTAACCTTAAAGTGAAACCTAACACTAGCCCTAATCATAACACTAAACATAGCCCTAATCCTAGCTCTAATCCTATCCCTTACCCTAAGCTAACCCTAAGTCTAATTGTAACACTAGGCCTAACTCTAAACCTTAGCCTAACTCAAACCTTCACCCTATTACAAGTCCAAACCCTAGCCCTCATTGTAGCTCTAACAATAACCCAAAACCCTATACCTAACCCTGACATTTATTCTGACCCTAAAGGTAACTGTATGACTAAAACTGACCCGAATCATAAACCAAACCCTAACACTAGCACTAGAAATAAACATATACATAAACCTAACCCTAACACTAGCTTTAGACCTAAACATAATCCTAACTCTAGCCATATCTCTATCCCTAGACCTAAACAAAACCTAGCCCTTAGCCTAATGATAAAACTTAACCTAACACAAACACTAACCCTACAACTAGACCTAACTCTAGTGATAATATTGTGTTTAAACCTAACTCTAACAACAACCCAAACACTGACCCTGACCCTAACACTAACTCTAGCTCTAAATATGACTCTAACGGTAACCCCAAACCTAACATTTGATCTAGCCATAACACTTACCCAAAAGTAGCCCTAATCATAACCCTGGTTTATACATTAGTTGTAGGCCTAACACTAGCCCAAACCTAACCTAAAACCTCGCCCTAAGCCAAGTGCTAACATTAGTTTTAACCCTAACCCTAAAACTAGCCCTAATCCACACCCTAACCCTAGATCTAACCCCAGTTTTAATCTATCCATTACCTTAAGCTAAATCCTAAACCTAATGCTAACCCTAGTCCTAACACTAATCCAGAGCCTAACCCAAACACTAACCCTATTATTACTCCTAACCCTAACCTGCGTTCTAGCTCTAACCTAACATAAACCCAAACACTAACCCTGACACTTATTGTGACCCTAACACTAACCGCAGGTATAAACCTAAACCTAACCCAAAACCAAACCCTAATATTAGCTCTACCAGTAATCATATATTTAAATCTAAACCTCACACTAGCAATAGACTTAAACCTAATCCTAAATATATCCATATCTCGAGCCCTAGACCTGAACACCAACCTAGCCTTAGCCCTAACAATAACCCTTAACCTAACCCAAACACTAACCCTAAGCCTAGACCTAACCCTAGTCCTAATTCTGGCACTAACCCCAGGACTAACTCTAACCTGAACAATGGCACTCACTCTAACATAATCTAGCTCCAAAGCTCACCTTTAACAAAACCTAATCCTAACACTAGAACTAGCCATAACCATAACCCTAAAACAAGCCCTAATCATAACCCTAGCTCTTACATTACCTATGGCGCTAACTCTAGGCCTAAACTAACATAAAAATAGCCCTAATTTTAGGCCTGAACATAGCCCTAAGTGTAACCCTAAACCTAACCCTAGTACTAACCCTAACCCTAAGCATCGCTTTAGACCTAACCATAGCTCAAAGCCTAACTTTTTCCCTAATCATAAACCTAGCCCTGTCCCAAAACCAAACCTAACACTAGACCTAATCCTAATATTAACCATAGCCCTAACCATAGCTTTAATTATATCAACTAAACTAATCCTAGCCCTAATCCTAACGATATACCTAGCCCTAACCCTAGCTCTAATTCTATCCATTAGTCTAACCATAATCCTAACCCTAAAGCTAACCCTAGGCTTAACCCTAACCCTATCACAATCCCTAAGCCTAACCATTATTCTAAAACTAAACTGAACCCTAATCCTAAGCCTATTCATTACCCAAACCCTAACTCTAACCCTAATGCTAATTTGAGCCCTAAACCTAAACCTTAACCTAAACCAAACCTTAAGCCAAACACTGACCCTAATAATACACATAGCTGTAAACTTGACCGTTATCCTAAATCTAACCCTTACACTAGACCTAATCATAAACATAAACTGAAACCTATCTCTAACTGAAACCCTAGACCTGACATGAGCCCTAGTCCTAATGCTAGCTATAAACCTAACATGAAAACTAGCTCTCATCCTAGCACCAAACCTAGTCTTATTAAAAACCCTAACCCTAATTCTAACCCTTTCCCTAGCCCTAAAACTAGTTATAACCACATTGCTCACCCTAATCCTAACCGAAACCCTAAACTTAACACTAAACCTATCCCTAACTTTAACCCTAGGACTAAACATAACACTAACCATAGCCCTGATCCTAAACCTAACCCTAATCCTTGCTTTAAGACTAACTATAACTCTCGCCCTAGCCCTATCTCTAATTCTAATCCTCTCACTTAACATAATCTTATTTCTAGCCATAGCCTAGAAGAACCCTAGCCCTAAACTTACACCTTTCACTAAACCTAGATCTAAACCTAACTCTAAACCTAACCCTAAATCTACAATTAAACCTAACCCTAACACTTGCCCTTACCCTAACGCTAATCCTAAAACTAGCCCTAACCATAGCCTTAGCCCTAAAACAAATCTGAGCCATAACACTAACCCTAAACTTGTACCTAAACCAAAACTTAACCTTTTATCTAGCCCTAAGCCTAGCCCTTATTTGAGACCTAATCTTAACCCTAAAACAACCCCTAAACCTGTCTCTGACATTATCACTAACCCTACCTCTAAACGTCACCCTAAACCTAAACCTTAACCTAACATTAGACCTGGTCCTAACCCTACTTCTAAAACTAGTTCTAATCATAACCCTAGATCATACATTAGCCGTAACCTTAAACTAATGCTAACCAAACCTAGCCCAATTCTGATACCTAGCCATAGTTTTCACCCTAACCCTAACCCTAACATAGCCCTAATGCTAACCCGAAACCTAGCTCTAACCCAAGCTCTAACCTTACACTTTACCCTAGCCAAACCCCAACACTAATGCTAATTCTAGTCCTTAAACTAATCCTTAGTCTAACCCAAATACTAACCCTATTACTAGTCCTAACCTTAGCCCTCATTCTTGTTATAACCATAACCCAAATTTTAACCTTAACCCTGATCCTTATTCTGATCCTGAAACTAAACAAAACCATAACACTAGCCCTACCTACACCCTATATCTAAACCTAACCCTAACACTAGCCCTAAATTAAACCTAATCATAAATATAGTCATATCTTTAACCAAGACCTAAACAAAAAACTAGCCTTGGCTCTAATGATAACCCTTTAACCTAAGCCATACACTAACCTTACTTCTAAACCTAACCAATTCTAATTCTGGCTCCAGCCCTTACCCTAACCCTAATTTAAACACAGACCCTTACATTATCACAAAACCTAGCTATAAAACTGACCCTAATCGAAAAATAAACCTAACACTAGACCTAGACATAACTGTAAACATAATCCTTACATTACAATTGCACTAAAACTAGCTCTAAACCTAACACAAAACCAAGCCCTAATTCTTGGCCTAAATCTAACCCAAATCTTAACCCTAACCCTAACCTAAACTTATCCCTTATCCTAAGCCTGATCCTCACGCTAACCCTAACACTCGCCTTAGACCAAACCCTAGATAAAACCCAAAACCGAATCCTAAACATAACCCTAGCCCTATACCTAAACCTATTGCTAATCCTAGCCCTAATCATAATGTTAACACTAGCCCTAATACTATCTCTAAAATTATCCATTACCCTAAACCGAACCTTAGCCTAATGATAACCCTACCTCTAATCCTAATTGTAAACCTAATCCTAGACCTAATCCTAAACCTAACCCTCATCATAGCCTTAACCCTAGATAAAACCCTAACCCTTAATGTAACACAAACCCTAGCCCAACCCTAACACTATCCCTAAGTCTAAAACTACCCCTTACCCTAACCTGACATCTAACCCTATCCATTACCCAAAATCAAATGATAATCTTAGCCCTAACCATAACACTAACCCTAAACCTAAACCTACCACTAACCCTAACCCAACATCTAACCCTGTCTTTTAAACTAACACTAAAGATAACCTTAGACCTAACCATAACACTATGCCACAGTCTGGCTGGGCACAAAATCACGAGCCACTCAAGCAGGAGCAAAGTTTATTTTTTTGAAACTGCTGCCAATGTCCGGTACCGCCCGGGAAGAATTTTTTTTTCCACCCACGCGGCCTCCTCTCGGACTGCAGAGAGAGCTCCTCCCCCAGAACTCCCTTCTACTGTACTTCCCCAACCAATGGGAACTCTCCAGGAGTCCCAAAGCCGGCCTAGGTGAACAGCAGGAGTCCAATATCCATATGAATGCAAATCTTAACATAATCATATCATCTCAATGGCTAGCTGGCATCACCTTTTGACCAAAAATGCCATGCATCATATACTTGGCTCTTAGCAACACTAAACACAACCTTAACTGTAAATCCAACCCTAGACATAAACCTAAAACTAACCCTCACTCTAGCACTAACCCTAGCTCAAAAACTAACCTGTACCCTAAACCTAACCCAAAACCTGACCATAGCCCTAGTCCTAACCCTAACTCTAGCACTCATACTATTCTAAACCCTATCACTAACCTAGCTCTAATACTATTCATTACCCTAAAAATATCCTTAACCCAAATGCTAACACTAGTTCTAACCCTAACCCTATCAAAACCCTAATCACACCAATTACCCTAATCTTAACCTGAATCCTAAACCTAAACCCTTCCATAAATCTAACCTTAATTCTAACCCTAATGCTAATTTGAGCCCTAACCCTAATCATTAAGCTAACACAAACCAGAATCCTGACCCTGACCCTAAAAATACACCTTACTCTTAACCTGGGCCTTACCCTAAACCTAACAATAGACCTAGCCATGAACATAACCCTATAACTATCCCTAGCTGTAACCCTAAACCTGACATTATTTACATCCCTAAAACTTGCCCTAACACTTACACAAACCCTAGCCCTTATTCTAACAACAAATCTAGCCTTAAATCTTACACAAACTTAACCCTACACCTAAACCTAATTCTAATCATTGCCCTTGCCCTAAACTTAGCTAACCCAAACCCTTCTCGTAAACCTAACCATAAACTTAATCTTAAACATAGCCCTAACTCTATGCCTCACCCTAACCCCAATCCTAGACATATTTATAGCCCTAATTTAGCCTTAAGCTTAACACTAACCCTAGCCTTAAGAATAACTCTGTCGCCCTAGCTCTATACCTAGATCTAATCCTATTTCTTACCATAACCAAAACACTAGACCTAACCTTAGCCCCAACCCTAGCCATAGCCCTAGCCCTAGAATTAACCATAACTCTAAATGTAATCCTAAGCCTATACTCACCATATCACTAGCAATAGCACTAACATTAATCGTAAAACTACACTTACTTTTAGCCTTAGCCCTACAACATAATGAGTCATAGAACTAAACCTAACCCTTAACCTAAACCAAATTGTAACCCTACATCTAGCACTAAGCCTACCACTAATTTAAGTCCTATCCACAACCCTAAAACTAACCCTGACCCTGAGTCTGAACGTAACACTAACCCTAGCTCAAAACATCAACCTGAATTTAAACTTAACCATAAAACTACACTTAGCCCTAACCGTAACCCTAAAATTAACCTTAATCATAACCCTAGTTCTTACATTAGCCCTTTCCCTAACACTACTCCTAATGTAACACAAAATCTAGCCCTAATGCGAGCCACAACCCTAGCTTTAACCTCAACCAAGTCCTAACCTTTACCCTAAAACTAACCCTAAATTTAATCCTTGAAATAACCCTAAACCTAACACTAACCCTAACACTAACACTAACCATAAGGCTAGACCTAACCCTAGCTCTAACCCTATCCATTACCCTAACCCTAATTCTAATCCTAACCATAATAACCCTCTGCCTAACCCTAACACATTCACTAACCCTAACCTATTTATTACCCTAAACATAACCCTAACCTTAAACCTAAAACCACTAAACCTAGACGAAACATAACCCTTAAACTAACCCTAATTGTAACCCTATTTCTTACATTAGCCTTAGCCCTAAAGCTAACACAAAACCTAGCCTAGCCCTAATCCAAGCTCTAACCCTAGCTTTAACCCTAACACTAAACCTAAACATAGCCCTAAACCTAAACCTAACCTGAGCCCTAACACTGGTGCTAACCCGATTCCTTACCCTAAGCCAAACTCTAACCCTAAATCTACCCTAGTCCTAAACCTAATTCTTAGCCTAAGACAAAACCTAACTCTATTACTAGTTCTAACACTAATCCTCAATCTAGCTCTATCTCTATCGCAAACCCTAACCCTAACCCGGACTCTTATTCTGATCCTAACACTAACCGTAGGTTATAACTATAGCCATAAAGCTAACCCGTGCTCACACCCTAACCATTACCCTAAATCTAAAACTAAGCCTATCCCTATTCCTAATCTTAAACCAAAACCTCACAATAACCTAGCCCTAACACAAAATCAAACACTATCTAATACCTTAAACCTAATGATAACCCTAGCCCTAACCTTAACACTAACCTTGACCCTAATCACAACTATAACTTAGACCTAACCCTAAACCTAACCCTTGCACTAGAGCTAACCCTAGCTCAAACACTAAACCATATCCTAAACCTGAACCTAACCCTAACCCTAGGCCTAACCCTAACCCTAGCCTTAATGAAAAACATAATCCTAGCCATAACCCTATCCATTTTCCTTAGCACAGCCATAACCTTAAGGCTAACCCTAGGCCTAACCCTAACCATTTTGCAAACTCTAACCCTATCAATTACCCTAGACCTAACATGAACCGTAAAACCAAACATATCATTACCCTAACCAAACCCTAATGCTAATTCAAGCTCTAAACCTGAAACCTAACCTAAACCAAACCTGAAACCTAATTCTTACCCTAATAATACCCCTAGCTGTAAAACTGACCCTTACCCCAAACCGAACTCTTAGACTACAGCTAGCCATAAAACTAACCCTCAAATTATTTCTAATGTAAGCCTAGACCTGACACTACCCCTAGCCCTAATTCTTGCCATAATGCTAAAACAAACCCTAGCCCTCATCCTAGCCCTAAACCTACCCTTATTACTAAACAAAACCATAACACTAGCCCTTTCTGAATTGTCACCTTTGACCAAGCCATAAAACTAGCTCTATCCCATGTCTTCCCCTAAACCTAACCCAATCCTTAAACATAAACCTAAGCCTAAAACTAGGCCTAACCCTAATACAAACACTACACCTAATCCTAGCCCAAATTTAGCCCCATACCTAACCTAACCCTAGCCCGAAGATTAACTCTAACTTTTGCCTTAGTACTATTTCTAGTTCAAAACCTATCCCTTACCATAATCCTATCACTTGCCTTTACATTAGCCCTAACCCTAACCTTGAACATAAAAAACAAACCCTAAGCATACACCTAGCCCTAAACCTAGCCCTAATTCGAGTCCTATCCCTAACCCTAAAAGAATCTCTGACCCTGACTCTGACCTTAACACTAACCCTACCTCTAAACATCACTTAAAACCTAAACCTAAACCTAAACCTACACCTAGACCTAGCCCTAACCCTAACCCTAAGAATACTTCTAAACATAACCCTAGTTCTTACATTGACTGTAGCCCTAAACCTAGCCCTAACCTAACCCCAAACCTATCCCTAATCAGAGCCCCAACACTACCTTTAACTCTAACCATAACTCTAATCCTAGTCCTAACACTTACACTAAAACTAACCGTAATCCTATCCCTTGACATAACCCAAAACCTAAGCCTAATCTCAGCCTTTATCCTAACAATAAAGCTAGCCCTAACCCCAGGTGTAACCCTATCCATTACCCTAACCCTAATCCTAAACCTAATGCTAACCCTAAGATAACCCTAAACCTATTCCTAACACTAAACCTATACATTACCCTAAACCTAACCTGAACCCTAAACCTAACCTGAACCCTAAACCTAACCATATCCATAATCCTAACCCTAACCCTAATAATATTAACCCTAAAACTCTCTGACCATAACCCTAGACCTGACATTAGCTCTAGCCCTAAAGAAGCCCTAAACCTTAAAAAATATCTAGCCCTAATCCTAGCCCTAATCTCAACCTCAATTCTAAACCTAACCCTAACCATAAACCTAACCCTAATTTTAAGCCTCATCCCAATTCTAAAGCTATTTATATCATCCTACCTAACCATAACCATAACTATAACCCTAGCCATAAACCTAGGCTCAACCTTAATACTAACCCTAGCTCTAATCCTCACCCTAATTAAGCCCTAATTCTAACCCTAAATCTAACCCTAACACTAACACTAACTCTACATCTCGCCCAGCTCTATACCTGTTTCTAACCCTATCACTTATAAAAACTAATCAAAACCTTAACCCAATCCCAAACCCTAGCTCAAACCCTACACATTACTCTAACCCTAAACTTAACCCTAATGATAACACTAGACCTAAAGCTAAAACTACCCTAACACTAAACATAAACCTAACCCTAGAACTAACAGTGAACTAATTTTAGGACTAAACCTAGCCCTAAGCATAACCCTAACCCTAACTCTAGCCCTATACATACCCGTAGCCCTCACCTTAGTCCTAAGATAGCTAAAAGCCTAATCCTAAACCTAAACATAATCCTAGAACTATACCAAACTCTCACACTAACCATAGCCCAAATCCTTAACTTAACCTAGCCCTCAAACTAGCTCTAAAGCTACCCATTACCCTAACCCTAAACCTAAACTCATTGATAAACCTAGCCCAAACCCTAATATTGTCCCTAACCCGAACCAGATAACTAACCAGACATAAACCTAAAATTAAACTCAACATAGCTCTAACTGTAGATCAAACCATAAACCTAACCATAACCTTAAACATGAGCATATCTCTAATCCTAACCCTATCGCTAATACTAACTCTAAAAAAAAATATAATCCTAACCTAACCCTATCCATTACCTGAACCCTAAACCTAATTTTAAAGATAACCCTAGCCCTAACTCTAACCCTAAACCTAAACCTACCATAATCCTATCCCTAGACCTATCCCTAAACATAGCCCTAACCCTAGCTCAAAACCTAAACTTTATGCTAAACCTAACCCTAAACATAGTTCTAACACTAACTCCAACCCTGACTATAAGCATATTCCTAACCATAACTCTAGTTCTAACCTAAGCTCTAAACCTATCAATTATCCTAAACATAACCAAATCCCTAATGCTAACCCTAAGTCTAAACCTAGCCCTATCATTAATACTAACCATACCAATTACCCTAAACCAAATCAGAACCTTAAAATAAACCCTAACTATATCCCTAACCTAAACCTAATGTTAATTTGAGCCATAAACCTAAATCCTTACCTAAGCCAAATCCTAATCCAAATAATCCCCCGAGCTCTAAATCTGAACCTTACCCTAAACCTAACACTTACACTAGACATAGCCATAACCTAACCCTAAAACTACCTTTAATCATAATCCTAGACCTGATATTAGCCCTAGCAATAATCCTAGTCCAGAATCTAATACAACCACTAGCCCTCATCCTAGCCCTAAACGTAGACTTAATCATAACCTTAACCCCACCCCTAGCCCTAACGCTAATTCTATCCCTCACCATATGTCTAAACCTAGCTATAACGCCATTCTTTATACTAAACTTAAACCTAAACCTATCCCTATCGCTAGGCCTAAGATGTACACTAAACCTAGTCCTAATCCTAGCCGTAATGTAAACCTATTTCAAACTTTAACTCTAATTTTAGCCCTATCACTAACTCTAACTCTCACACTGGCCCTGTGCCTAGTTCTAAACCTATCCCTTAACATAACTGTAACCTGGGCCTAACCCTTTCCCTATTCTTAATCCTAGTTTTATCCTAGGTCTAACATAATTATAAATGAAACCCTAACTGTAAGTCTAAGCCTAACACTAACACTATCCCTTATCCTAATACTAATTGTAAATCTAGCC
The DNA here is from genome assembly GCF_021218885.2 of Marmota monax. Lineage (NCBI taxonomy): Eukaryota > Metazoa > Chordata > Mammalia > Rodentia > Sciuridae > Marmota > Marmota monax. Next base: position 1,560,883 of record NW_026695179.1, on the reverse strand, counting down.
CTAACTCTAATCCTAGGACTAAAACAAAACCGAGCAAAAGAACTAACACTAAACCTTAACTTAAACCAAATCCTAAACTACTACAAAAACTAATCCTAGCTCTAATCGAGTCCTAACCCTAACATTAAAACTTACCCTGACCCTGACTCATATCCAACACTCACCCTAGATCTAAATATGACGCTAACCTTAAATCGAACCCTAACAGTAAACCTAGCCCTAATTCGAGTCCTAACACAAACCCTAAAACTAACCCTGACCCTTACTCCTATCCTAAAAATAACTCTAGCTCTCAATATCACCCTATCCTTAAATCTAACACTAACACTAGAACTACCCCTAACCCTAACCCCAAAGCTAACCCTAATTGTAACCCTGGTTCTTACATTACCTGTTGCCCTAATGCCAACCCCAACACTAACACAGAAATCAGCCCTAATCCGAGCCCTACACCTAGCGTCAACCCTAACCCTAACCCTAACCCTACACCTAACATTTGCTCTAACGCTATCCCTACCCCTAAGCAAAAACCTAACCCTAATTGTAACCCTAGATCTATTCCTATTCCTCAGCCTAATCAAACCTCTCACCATATTAATAGTCCTAACCCTAACCCTCATTATAGCTCTAACCCTATCCCAAACCTTAACGCTAACCCTGAACCTTATTCTGACCCTAACACTAACCTCAGTCTAAACCTGACTCTAATGCTAGACCAAATCTTAACACTTGCCCTACCAGTAACCTTATAGCTAAACCAGACCCTATCACTAACAGTAGACCTAAATCAAATCCTAAATCTAGAATTACCTTTAGCTCTAGACCCAAATAAAAACCTAGCCTTAGCATTAACAATAATCCTTAACTTAACACAAAATATAACCATACCCCTAGACATAAATCTAGTCCCAATTGTGGCTTTAACAGAAACTGAAACCTGAAACTACCCCTACCAGTAAACTTATACTTATAAACCTAAACCAAAGACTAGCCCCATACCTAAACCTAATCCTAAATCTAGCTATTACTCTAGCCCTTGACCTAAACAAAACTTAATGCTAGCCCTAAAATTAACCCTTAACCTAAACCAAACACTAACCCTACCACTAGACTTAACCTTAGCTCTATTCAGGATTTTTACCATAATGATAACCCTATCCATAACCCTAACTGAAACCCTAACCCTCACTGTAAACCTAACCCTAGACCTAACCCTAAATCTAAACCTTGCCACAGCCTTAACCCTAACCCAAACCATAATTCTTACCCTAAAACCAACCGTAAACCTAGCCCTAAAACTAAACTTAAACATAAACTGAACATTAACCGTAAAGCTAAACTTACATGTAACCCAATCTATTATCCTAAACCTAATCCTAACCCTAATAAAAACCATAGCCCTAACCCTAAACCTAATTCTGACCATAACACTAAACCTAAGCCTCGTCCTAGAACCAACCCCAGCTCAAAACCTAAACTTTACCATAAATATAACCCTAACCCTAACCTTGAGCTAGGTTTAATAGCCCTAACCCCAAACCAAACCTAATTCTGCCACTAATCCTAACCTAACCCTAGCCCTAACCATAGATATAACCCTATATATTATCCTTATGATAACCCTAATCCTAATGCTAATCCTAGGCATAACCCTAACCCTTTTGGTAACCATAAATCTCTCCAATCCCTAAACCTACCCTGAAACCTAAATCTAACCCAGTTAATTACCATAATCCTAACTCTAACCCTAATGTTCCTTCGAGCCATATCCCTAAACCTTAAACTAAATCAAACCCTAACACTGATCCTGATCCTAAAAATACACCTAGCTCTAAATGTGACCTTTACTGGAAGCCTAACACTTACCCTAGGCATAGAAAAAAACCTAAACCTAAATATACCCCAAACTTTAACACAAGACCTGACATTATCCCTAGCCCTAATTCTAGACCTAACCCTAAAACAAAACCTAGCCCTCGTCTTAGCACTTATCCTAAACTTAATAATAACCCTAACCCTAACCCTAACCCTAACCCTAATTCTAACACTCACTCTACCTCTAAACCAAGCTATGACACCATACCTTACCCTAAAATTAACTATAGCCCTAGCCATTACACTAGGGCAAAGCTGGACCCTAACCCTAGCGCTAATCCTAGACCTAACTTAGCCCTACCCCTAAAACTAACCAAAACCCTAGGCCTAAGACTAACTCTAACTCTCACCCTAGCCTTAGCCCTAGTTCTAACCCTCTCTGTTACCATAAACATAACCCTAGCCCTAACCCTTTACCTGAAATTTGACCTAGATCTAATGCTAAATCCAAATCTAAAACTAAACCAAAGCCTAAGCCTAACACTAACACTAGCCCTAACCCTAATGCTAATCTTATATCTAGACCGAAACCTAAACCTAGGACCAAAACAAAACTGAGCAACAGCCCTAACCCTAAACCTTAACTTAATCCAAATCCTAACACTAAACCTAGACAGAATCCTAGTCCTAATTCGAGTCCTAACCCTAACCTTAAAACTTACCCTGACCCTGACTCATATCCTAACACTGACCCTAGCTCTAATGACCACCCTAAACTTACACCAAAACCTAACGGTAACCTTAGCCCTAATTTAAGTCACAACCCTAATCTTAAAGCTAACCCTGACATTGACTGGTATCCTAACAGTCACCCTAGCTCTAAACACAGCCCTCACATTAAACTGAACACTAACAGTAACCCTAGCCCTTAATTGAGTCCTAAACCTAACCCTAAAACTAACCCTGATGCTGACTCATATCCTAAAAATAACCCTAGATCTAAATATTACCCTAACCTTAAACCTAAACCTAACATTAGACCTACCCCTTACCCTAACCCTAAAACTAACCCTAATTGTAACTGTGGCTCTTACATTAGCCAATACCCAAATCTAGCCCTAACCCTAACACAAAAACTAGCCCTAATCCGAGCTAAAAACCTATAATAACCCTAACCCTAGCCCTAACTCTAGCATTAAACCTAGATCTAAGGCTATCCCTTACCTAAGAAAAACCCTAACCCTAATTGTAACCCTAGACCTATCCCTAATTCTTAGGCTAACCAAACCCCTAACCCTATTAATAATCCTAACCCTAACCCTCATTCTAGCTCTAACCCTATTCCAAACCCTAATGTTAAACCTGAAACTTATTCTGACCCTAAAACTAACCCTAGGTCTAAATCTGACCCTAACCCTACAGCAAACCCTAATACTAGCACTAGACCTAAACCAAATCCTAAATCTAGCCTTAACTCTAGCTCTAGACCTAAACATAAACCTAGCCCTAGCCCTAACAATAATCCGTAACATAACTCAAAGACTAACCCTAACCCTAGACATAAACATTAACCATACCGATAAACTGAAAACTGACCCTGACACTAACACTTACCCTAGCTCTAAACATCACCCTAACCCTCAACCTAACCCTAAAACTATACTTAGCTTTAACTTTAACCCTAAAACTAGCCCTAATCATAACAAAGTTCTTACATATGCCATAGCCATAACCTATTGCAAAACCTAGCCCTAACCCAAGCCCTACCCTAGCTTTAAAACTAAAGCTAACCATAACCCTAAACTTAGCCCTAATTCTAAACCTAGGCCTAATCCTAGACCTAATCCTAAGCATAACACTAGCCCTATCACTAGCTTTAACCCTATATATTACCCTAATAATAACCCTAATGCTTGTGTTAACACTGATCCAAACCCTAATCCTATACTTAACCCTAACCCTATCCATTACCGTACACCTAACCTGTTCTTTAAACCTAAAATTATCATTAACCTATCCCTAACAATAATGAGAACTTGAGCCTTAATCTTAAACCTTAATGTAATAAAAATCCTATCCCTGACACTTCCCCCAATAATACCCATAGATGTAAACCTGACCCTAAAAAGAAACCTGACCCTTAAAATAGACCTAACTATAAACCTCCCTAACTGTAACCCTAGTCCTGACATTAGCCCTCGCTCTAATCCTAGTCCTAATTCTAAAAAACCTTAGCCCAGATTCTAGCTAAAAATCTTGTCTTAATCATAAATGTAACCATAACCAAAACCCTAATTCTAATCCTCACCCTAGTGCTAAATGTAGCTATAATCCCATCCCTTAACCTAAACCTAACCCTAACCCTAAAACTAACACTAACCCTAGCCCTCAACCTAGCCCTAACCCTAACACTAACCCTAGTCTTAATCCCAGTCCTAATTTGGCCCTATTCCTACCCCAATCCTAACCCTAGCCCTAAGACTAACTCAAACTCTCACCATAGCCTTATACCTAGTTCTAAACCTATCCCTTATCATCACCCTATACCTAAATATAGCCCTAATCTTAGCCCTAACCTTACCCCTAGCTCAAAGCCTAGATCTAAACCTAACTCTAAATCTAACCCTAAACCTAAGTGTAAACCTCTCACTAACACTAGCTCTAATTCTAAAACTAGCCCTAACTCTAACCCAGCCCCCAAACAAAACCGAATCATAACCCTATCCCGAAACCTAGCCCTAATTTTATGTCTAATTCTAGTACTAACCCTCACCTGAAAACTAATCTGGACTCTGACTCTGACCCTAACATTAAACCTCGCTCTAAACATCATCATAACCATAAATTTAATACTAACACTAGACATAGCCCTATTCCTGACTCTATTAGCAACTCTAATCATAACACTACTTTGTACATTAGCCGTAGTCTTAACCCTAGCCCTAACCTAACACAAAACCTAGCCTCAATCCAAGTCCTAAACCTAGTTTTTTTTTTTTAATATGTATTTTTCAGTTTTCAATGGACACAACATCTTTAATTTATTGGTATGTGGTGCTGAGGATCAAACCCAGCGCCCTGCACATGCCAGGCAAGCAGGCTACTTCTTGAGCCACATCCTCAGCCACTGAACCTAGATTTAACCCTAAACGTAAATCTAACAATAACCCAAGAAAATCCCTAATCCTATACATAACCCTACCATAATCTTAGGTCTAACACTATCCATTATCCTAAAGATAACTCATTTTGCTAAACTTAGGCCTAACCCTCACCTTATCCACTACACTAAATCACACCTGAATCCTAAACTAACACACAAAAAAGCCATAAACCTATATATAACCCTACCCCTAATCTTAGGTCTAACCCTATCCATTACCCTATTAATAACCCTTATGCTAACCTAGGCCTAAACCTAACCCTATTCATTACAATAAACCACACCTAAACCCTACACCTAACACTTTCATTACTTTAAGCAAAATCCCTAATGTTAATTCAAGCCCTAAACCTAAACTCTAACTTAACCCAATCCCTCACCTTGATCCTGACCCTAATAATAACTCTAGTTCTACATCTGACCCTTAATATACACCTAACTAAACACTAAATCTATCCCTAACTTTAACCCTAGACCTGACATTAGCCCTAGCCATAATACTAGCCTTAACACTAACACAAACATTAGTCCTCACCCTGGACCTGAACCCACTTTTAATCATAACCCTAAAACTAACCCTAGCCCTAATCCTAATACTAACCCTTGCCCTAGCCCTCAAACTAGCTATAAGCCAATACCTTAACCTAAATGTAATCCTAACTCCAACCCTAACCAAAGGCCTAAACCTAACACTAACTTTAGCCCTAATTTAGCCCTATCCCTAACCCTAACCCTAACACTAACCCTAAACTTAGACCTAAGACTAACTCACATACTTGCCCTATCACTAGTTCTAACCCTATCCATTATCAAAACCCTAAACCTAACCCAAACGTTAGTCGTAACCCTTGCCCTATCCTTAGCCCTAGCCCTAATCATAGATCAAAATCTAACTCTAAATCTAACCCTAACCTGAAGCCTAAGCCTAACCATTATAAATACATTTATATTTAGACTCTGTGTCTACAGATGTTGGCTTCAATTATTACTTAGAGTATAGTCGTTAGTTTCATAAAAGGCATACCATTTCTGGTGGTGTATAGAGAACTGAGGGTCAGGGGTAGGATGCTATGTTAAGAGGGAAAGGAATGAGGGTATGTGATTAATGTAGCTTAGCAACTTTGGAGGAGAACTCTAATGAATATACAGGGGGAATTTATTGAAGAAGGTATAAATTCAAACTCCTTATCTATATTCATAAAATTACACTATGTATAAATAGTAAAAATTAGCAGCCTGAATGTGGGATAGAGGGAGAAAGCAAACAAAAAAAAAAAAAAATAACAAAGAAAGAAAAGAGAGAGGTAGAAAGAAAATAAGAGCAAATAAAGAGGTGGTGAGGTGGGGCCTATGCAATTCATTTATATTCTACAATTCTATTGATTCAGTTCTTAAAGTTCAATTTCATGGAAAGTTCTTGGTTTCACATATGTTGAGGTTGTGAGGACCAGAGTGGGAAGTGTAGAGGAGAAAGGATGAGAAGAGCAAGAAAAGAAAAGTAAGAAAAAAAGTCTCTCAGATCTCTGTTTTCCTTTCTTGCAGTAGGTGGAGATGTCTATTCCTAGCTTCAGTCTCTGTGCTCAGGATGGTGGAGGTAGCAAGGGTGAGAGGGCTTGAGCTTTTACCTGGAGCCTTCCTACTCTTAGTCTCTGAATTGTAAACCAGGTGCCTGTACAGTTGCTGTTCTGCATTGATAGCTACATCCCCCAGAAGCTTGTGAGATAAATCTTGAGTTATCACAGCTGGAGGTAGGGGAGTTGGAAATCAGGTACCTGATACACTGCAGAACCAAGCTGGTAGCCACGCCCACTGATAGATGACGAGTAAGATTTTGCAAGATGGATTCCATATATTACCCATGTATGGTGTTTGGTGTGGTGGCTGGTTGTGGAGTGACCTTGTGCTGTGTCCAGAGCTCGGTCTGGTGACCTGCAAGCAAAGCCTCTTTGTTCTGTGCTGCCTTCCATGTGTGCAGAGAGTGCCTGTGTGGCTGAGACTGCTGTCTGCGCCCAGAGCAACTGTGCAGCCCGGCCTTCCATCTGCACTGAGAGTTCCCGTGTGGCCCTTGATTTTTTCAAATTTCTATGATACTTGGCAGGATTCATCTTTTACTTAGCCTTACTATGCTCCATAGGGTTTGGCCTTGTCGGTTCAATGGTTCACTGTCAGAAACAGTTTGTATTTTAAGGTTTCCCTTCATTATGGCTTATTGATGTGAATGAAAATTGAGCTGGAAATCAAACAGGGTTCGCCAGAGGTGCTTGAAACTTCACACAATTAGTTATCAGTGGACACTCTCTAGTTTCTTTCTTTCGAAGGTAGGCCAAAGTTGAAGTATGCAAAAGAAACTATATCCGAGAGCCCTTAAGGAGAAAACATGGAAACATGTATGTACTGAAATAAGTCTCCTAATAATTTGATCAGATTTCTTTGATACTGCACAGTATTCATCATTTAGCTTGCTGCACTAGGCTGCCCAAGGTTGGGACTTCTATTATCAATGGTTCTCTAAACAGGTAAGGGTTAGTCTAATTGTTAGGGTTAGGGATAGCTTTGGAGCTAGTGTTAGGGTTATAGTTTGTTTTGTTCAAATTTCTTTGATACTGGGAAGATTTATCTTTTACCTTGCCTTACTACATGCCTCAGTTTAGGGCCTTCTCAGTTCAATGGTTCGCTGTTGGAAATAGTTTGTTTTTAATGTCTCACTTCATGTTGACATAAATGGGCAAATGAGAATGGAACTGGAAATCAGAGGGTTGGTGCTAGCTGGTTGAAACTTCACATACTCAATCAGTTGTCTGTGAGCACTCTCTGGTTTCTTTTTTGTAAAAGTAGAGATAAGTTGAAGCCTGCAAAACAAGTTTATCCAAGAGCACTTTAGTAGAAAACAGGGCAATATATATGTACTGAAATACCTCCCCCAATTATTTGGTCAGATTTCATTGATACTGTGCAGGATTCATAAGTAAGCTACCCCACTAGTCTCCCCAAATTTAAAACTTTTATTATCAAAGGTTCTCTTAACAGGTTAGGCTTAGGTTTATGGTTAGAGTTAGGGTTAGAACTAGTGTTAGGGTTAGAATCAGTTTTTTTTTTCTATGTTGTGAATACTGGGCAGGATTTATCTTTTTTCAATTTTTAGTATGCACCCCATATTTGGGACTCCTAGTAAAAGGGTTTGCTCTTGGGAGTAGTTTTAATTTTCATCTTTCCCCTCATTTTGCCCTATTTTGCTCCACTTGGCTCCTTTATTTGAGGACTACTATAATCAATGGTTTTCTAAACAGGTTAGGTTAATTTTTTATATTAGTTTAAGGGTAAAGTAACAGATAATATTTTGTTAGTTTTAGTTTTGTTCAAATTTATTTGATACTGGGCAGGATTCAATTTTTACCTAGCATTACTATATTCTTTAGGTTTGGACAACTTAAGTCAGGGGTTTGCTCTCCTGGACAGTTTGCATTTTAAGTTTTCATTTCAGTTTGACCTATTTCTTTAAATGGAAATGGAGCTGGAAATCCAACATGGTTGGTGCTAGCAACTTCAAACCTCACACACTCAATCAGTTTTCTATGGGCATTCTCTGGTTTATTCTTTTTTTAAAGTAGCCCTAAGCTGAAGCATGCAAAGTAACTTTATGTGAGAGCACTTTAGGAGAAAACAGGGAAATATGCATGTACTACACTACCTCCCCAATTATTTGGTCAGACATCATTGATATTGTGAAATATTCATCTGTTCACTTATCCAACTTGGCTCTCCAAATATGGGACTTCTAGGATCAAAGGGACTCTAAACAGGTTAAAGTTATTGTTAGGGTTAGTGTAAGGACTAGGATTAGACCTAGTGTTAAATTTCACACACTAAACCAGTTATCAGGGCACATTCTCTCCTTTTTTTCAAATTTTTGTTTTCAAATTTCTAGGATACTCTGCCAGATTCACCTATTTCCTATTTTGACTATACTCCAAAAGTTTGGGCCACCAACATAAAGGGTTTGCTTTCATGAAAAGTTTCAATTTTCATGTTTCTCTTCTTTTCTCCATGTAGAGATGAATGGAAATGAAAGTGTAAATCAAACAGGGTTTGGGCTAGTTGCTTGAATCTTCACACACTCCATCAATTTTCAGTGAGCATAATCTGGTGTTTGCCATTTAAGTAACCCTAAGATGAAGTGGAAAGTAACAGCTTTATCTCTGGGTGCACTAGGAGCAAGCAGAATACACGTGTAATGAAAGAGCTTCAAATTTATTTGTTTGGATTAATTTGATACTCTACAGGATTCATCATTGATCTAGCCTTAGTAGGCTCCCCAAGTTTGGGCCTTCAATGTTCAATGGTTCTGTGTCAGGAACAGTTTGAGTTTTTAGGTTTCATTTCATTAGGGCATATAGGTGTGAATGCAATGGAGCTGGAAATCAAACAGTGTTGATGGTAGCTGCATGAAACTTCACACACTCAATCAGCTCTCTGGGGGCACTCATTGATTTTTTTTGTGTGTGTGTGTTTGAAAGCACTTTAAGCTGAAACATGAAAAACAATTTATCCATGTGCACATTAAGGAAAAAAAACTGGGAAATATGAATGTACTAAAATACCTCCCCAAATTTTTGATCAAATTTCTTGGATACTGCACAAGATTCATCTGTTTAGTTGTTCCTCTAGGCTTCCCAAATTTGGGACTTCTATGATCATAGGTACACTAAACAGGTTAGACTTAGTTTAGGGTTGGGTTAGATATAGTGTTAGAGTGAGTTTTGTTCAAATTAATTTGATACTTGGCATAATTTGTATTTTACCTAGCCTTACTATTTTCCCCAGGTTTGGGCCTTATCCCTTCAATGGTTTGCTGTCAGACACAGTGTGTATTTTCAGGTTTCCTTCATTTTGAACTATACGGGTAAATGGAAATGGAACTTGAAATCGAACAGTGTTGGTACTCGATGCTTAAAACTGCACACACTCAATCAGTTCTATGTGGGCACTCTGGTTTCTTCCTTGTGAAAGTTTCCCAAAGCTGAAGCATGCAAAAACATCTTTCTCCGAAAGTACTGTTGGAGACAACAGGGAAATATACATTTACTGAACTAGCTCCCCAAATTATTTGGTCAGATTTCTTTGATATTCCCTAAACCTAATAGAAAAACTAGCATTAATCTGAGTCGTAACCCTAGATGTAAACCTAAACCTAAACATAGCCCTAGCCCTAACCCAATCCCTAATCCTAGCCCTAACCGTAGCTCGAACTCTATCACTTACTCAATGCCAAACCCTATTCATGATGCTAAACTTAGTCCTAATTCTAATCCATAGCCTAATCCAAAACCAAACCCTATTATTAGTCCTAATTTTAGCCCTCATTCTAGCTCAAACCGTAACTCAAAACATTACCCAAACACAAACCCTCAGTATAAATCTGACCCTAACCCTAAACCAGACCCTAAAACTAGCTCTACCAGTAAACTTATACCTAAACCTAAGCCTAACACTAGCCCTAGACCTAGGCCTAAACTTCAATATAGCCAAAATTTTAGACCTAGACCTAAAAAAACCCTGATCCCAAGCCCTAACATAATCCTTAACCTAAAGTGAACACTTACCTTATCCCTAGACCTAAACCTAGTCCTAATTCTGGTTTTCACTCTAAACCTAACTCTAACCTGAACACTGACCCTAACACTAACACTAAACCTAGCTCTAAACTTGAACCTAACCAAAACCCTAAAACTAACACTAGACATAGCCATAACCCTAACCCTAAATCTAGCTCTAATGAGAAACCTAGATCTTATATTACACATAGCCTTAACCCTGGGCCTAAACCTAACACAAAACCTAGCACTATTCTGAGGCCTAATCCTACCCTAAAAATAACCATAATCCTAAATGTGGCCCTAGCCCTAACCCTCGCCTTAGATATAACACTAGCTGAAAGCCTAACCCTTAGCCTAAACATAACCCTATCCCTGTTCTTAAATGTAAACCTAACCCTAGCCCTAATCCTGAACTTAACCCTAGTACTAACCATAGCTCTAAACCTAACATTACCCTAACCCTAACCCTAACCCTAATAGTAACCCTAGCCCTAAACCTAACCCTATCCATAACCCTAATCTTAAAACTAACCCTCGACTTTACTCTAAAGCTAACCCTTGCAATAAACTTAACCCTAAATCTTACCATAAATAAAAACTAAACCTATCCCTGAACCTAAATTTAACCATAACCTAAACTTAACCCTAAACCCAATCTTACATCTAATTTAACACATTACTCTAAAACCCTAACTCTAATGAAAACCCTAGCCCTAAACCCAACCCTAACCCTAATCATAACCATAACCCTAACACAGACCTAACACTAAACCTAACACTCCCCAAGCCCTAACCATAGCTTAAACCATAAACCTAGCCCTAGCCCTAATCATATACCTAACTCTAGCCCTAACCTTAATATTAAACCTAGTCCTAATCCTAGCCTTAATATAGCCCTATTCCTAACCCTAACTCTTACACTAGAATTAAGACTAAGTATAATTCTCACACAAGACCTATTCCTATTATAAACCTATGCCTTACCAAAACCCTAGACCAAGCCCTAACCCTAGTCATAACACTTGCCCTAGCACTAATTCTAGATAAAAACCTATATCTAAAACTAACCCTATCCCTTACCGTAACCCTAAACCAAGCCCTAACCCTAGTCATAACACTTAGTATTAGCACTTACCTATCTCTAAAACTAACACTAAACTGAAGTCTCAGCCTAACCCTGAAATTATCTCTAACCCTAATATTAGCCCTAACCCTAGCCCTAGCCCTAAAACAAAACTGAGCCATACCCCTAAAACTAACTCTTACCCTAGACCAAACCCTAAACCTACACCAGCCCTAACCCTAGCCCTAATTTGAAACCTAACCCTAACCCTAAACCTAATAATGACCCTGACACATATTCAACCACTAAACCTAGTTCTAAACAAAATTCTAACCTTAACCCTAACCCTAACACTAGGCCTAGCCCTAAACTTAACTCTCAAACTTACCTTAATTGTAAACCTATTTCTTACAATAGCCATAACCATAACACTAGCCCTGGACCTGATACAAAATTAGCCCTAACCCAAGCCCTAACATGAGCTTTAACAATAAACCTAACTCTAACCCTAGTCTAAAATTAGCTCTAACCCCATTGCTTACCCTAAGCCAAACCCTCACCCTAATGCTAACCGTATTCTTAGCACTAATCCTTAGCCTAACCAAATTCTAACACTATAACTAGTCCTAACCCTAGCCTTCATTCTTGATCTAAACCTAACCCTAACACTAGAACTAGTCCTAAACATAATCCTAAATCTAGCCACAACTATAGCACTAGCCCTAAAGACAAACCAGATCTAGCCTTAAAAATAACCCTTAACCTAAACCAAATTCTAACCCTACCTCTAGACCTAACCCGAGTCATAATTCTGGCTTTAACCCTAACCATTACACTACCTGAACACTGTCCCTGACACTAACACTAACGCTAGCTCTAAATTTCACCCTAACCCTAAAACTAACCATGAAACTACATGTAGCCCTAACATTAACCATAAAACTAGTCTTAATCATTGCAATAGTTCTTACATTAGCCATAGCTCTAACCTATAACAAAACCTAGACCTAATCCAAGCCCTACCTTAGCTATAACCCTACAGCTAACTTTAAAAATTACCCTACCCCTAAGTATAACCTTAAGCCTAACCCTAATCCTAATCCTTACCATAACACTAGCCCTAACCCTAGCTTTAACCCTATTCATTACCCTAAGATAACTATAATCCTTATGCTTACCCTAGGCCGAAAGCTAATCCTCGCACTAGCCTTAATCCTATCTATTAACCTAAACCTAACCTAAACCCTAAATCTAACTCTGTCATTACCTGATCCCTAAATATAACACTAATTTGACCCCTAAACCTAAAACTGAACCTAATCCCAACCCTAAACTTGACCCTGACTTTCATAATACCCATAGCTCTAAACCTGACCCTAAAAAGAAACCTAAACTTTACAATAGACCTAGCCCTAAACCTAACCCTAAATCTATTCCTAACCATACCGTAGACCTGACATTCGACATAGCTCTAATCTAGCCCTAATACTAATGCAAAACTTAGCCCGCATCCTAGAAAGGAACCTCACCTTAAACATAACCCTAACCCTAATGTGAACCATAAATGTAACCCTAATAATCACACTAGTCCTAAAACTAGCTATATTGCCATCCCTTACCCTAAACCTAACCTAACTCTTAACCTAACACTAAATCTAGCCCTAAACCTAAGCCTAATCCTAACATTAACCCTAGCCCTAATCCAAGCCCTAATTTATCCCTATCCCTAACCCTAATCCTAGCCCTAAGACTAACTCTAACTCTCACACTAGGATTTTACCTAGTTCTAACCCTATCCCTTACAATCACCATATACCTAGCCCTAAACATAGCCCTACCCTAGACCTATACTTAGCCCTATCATAAAACCTAGATCTAAACCTAACTCTAAATTTAACCCAAACCCTGTGTCTAAACCTAACTACAACTCTACTCATATTCCTAATCCTTAACCTAAGCCTAAATCTCACACTTACACAAACCCTAACCCTAAGACTAATCATAAAAATAGCCCTAACCCTACCCCTAACCCTAAAGCAATACCGAGTCATAGCCCTAACCTTATCCCTTAACCTAAACCAAATCCTAACTCTACACCTAGCCCTAACCCTATCCCTAATTATAGTCTAACCCTAACCTGAAAACTAACCCTGACCCTGACTCTGACCCTAACACTAACCCTGGCTCTAAACATCATCATCACCATAAACCTAACATTAACACTAGACCTAGAACTAACTCTAAACATATAACTAGCTCTAATAATAAACCTACTACATATATTAATGTTAGCCTTAACCATAGCCCTAACCTAACCCAAAACCTAGCCTAAATCATAGTCGTAATTTAAATTTAACCATAAATATTAATCTAACCCTAATGCAAACACTAGCCCTAATCTTATACAAAACCCTAGCCCTAACCTTAGGGATAACCCTATCCATTAGCCTAATGATAATCCTAAACCTTCTGATAACCCTAGCCTAATCCTAACCCTATAAATTACACTAAACCAACCTAAACCCTAAACCTAACCCTGTCATTACCCTAACCCTAAATCTAACACTAATTCGATCCCTGCACCTAAACACTAACTTAACCAAATCCTAATCCTGAACCTGATTCTAAAAATAACCCTAGATCTCAACCTGACCCTAACCAAAATCCTAACCCTTACACTGGACCAAGATATAAACCTAACACTAAATCTATCCCTAATGGTAACCCAAGACCTGACATTAGCCATAGCCCTAATACTATCCCTAACCCTAAAACACATCCTAGTCCTCATCTTAGCCCTAAACATAGCCTTTATCATAACCCTAACTCTAACCCTAACCCTAGTTTTAACCCTAATACTAACCCTCGCCTTTGCCCTAAGCCTAGTTATAACCACATCCCTTACCCTAAATTAAACCCTAACTCTAACCCTAACCCTAGTGGCAAACTTTGCCTTATCCTTAGCCCTAGCACTAACCCTACATCAAAACCTAACTCTAAATCTAACCCTAACTCGATGCCTAAGCCTAATCCTAAAACTAGCCCTAACCCTAGCCCTAACATAACCCTAGCAGTAATTTAGCCATACCCGTAAACCTAACCCTAACTTTAGCCCTAAGACTAACTCTCTCATACTAGGACTATCACTCATTCTAACCCTATCCCTTACCATAAACCTAACCTTAGCCCTAACCCTAGTGATAACCCTTTCCCAATACTTATCCCTAGCACTAACCTTAGGCAAAACATAACTCTAAAACTAGCTTTAAACCGAAGCCTAAGCCTAAACCTAAAACTAGCCCAAACCATAACACTAATCCTAAAATGAGCCATAATGCTAGCCCTAGTCCTAAAACAAAACTAAGCTATAGTTCTAACCCTAAACATTAACCTAAACCAAACCCTAACCTTACACCTAGACCTAAATCTACACTTATTTGAGTTGGAAGCCATACCCTAAAACTAACCCTGATCCTGACACTGACCCTAACCCTTCTAGCTATAATCATCACCCTAACAGTAAACCTATCCCTAACACTAAACCTAGCACTAAAACCCTAAAACTAGCCCTAAATTTAAATCTAGTACTTACATTAGCTGTATGCCTAACCCTAACCCTAACGTAACCCAAAACCTAGCCCTAATCAGAGCCCTAACCTTAGCTTTAAACCTAACCTAACACTAACACTAGCCCTCTTGCAACCATAACATTAGCATTAAACTGATCTCTAACTTTATTCATTAACATAACTATAACCAAAACCTTAATGATACCTCTAAACATAAAGCTAACCCTATCCCGAATTCCTAATGCTTCCATTACCCTAAGCCTAACCTGAATCCTAAACCTAACTCTATCATAACCATAACCCTAATCCTAAAACTAATTCAAGCCCAAAATTGACACCTTAAGCTATCTCAAACCCTAATCCAGACCTTGACCCTAATAATACCCCTAGCTCTAAACTGGACCATAAGCCAACACCTAACCATTAGCCTAGACTTAGCAATAAACCTAAACCTAAAATTATCCTTAACCATAATTCTGCACCTGAAATTAGCCCTAGCCCTAATCCTAGACCTTACCCTATAAACACACCTATCCCTCATTCTTGTCCTAAGCCTAGCCTTTATCATAACTCTATCTCTAGCCCTACATTTAACCAAAATTCTAACCCTCACCCTACCTCTAAACTGAGCTATAATGTCATCCAGTATCTTAAATTTATACCTAACCTTAACACTAACCAGAGGCTTAAGCTAAACACAAAACCTAGCCCTAATCCTAGCCCTAATTTAGCTCTATTTCTAACCCTATCATAACTCTAGCCCTAAGACAAACTAAAACTCATGCCCTAGCTCTAGCCGTAGTTCTATCTCTATCTGCTATCATAAACCTAACACTAACCCTAACATTTCCCCGAAAGTTAGTCTCAGCCCTAATTATAACTCTAAATCTAACCTTAAACCTAAACCTAAGCCTAACACTAACACTAGCCGTAACACTAATGATAGTAGTAAAACTAGCCCTAACCCAATCCTAGCAGAAAACCAAAACTGAGCAGTAGCCCTAAACCTAAACCTTAACTTAAACCAAAAACTAACACTACACTTAGGCCTAAACCTAGCCCTAATTCGAGTTCTAAGCATCACACTAAAACTAATTCTGACCCTGACCACATCCTAACACTCACCCTAGGTCTAAACACTGCCCTAAACTCACACCGAACACTAACATTAACAATGGACTAATTCAAGTCTTAACGCTAACCCTAAAACTAACCCTGACCCTGACTTCGATCCTAACACTCACCCTAGATCTAAACACCGCCCAAAACTCAAACAGAACACTAATATTAACAATAGCTCTAATTCGAGTCTTAAAGCTAACCCTAAAACTAACCCTGACCCTGACTCCTATCCTAAAAAGAACTGTAGCTATAAATATCACCTTAACATAAAGCCTAACACTAGCACTCAAACTACCCCTAAACCTAACCCTAAAACTAACCCTAATGGTAACCCTAGTTCTTACATTAGCCATTGCCCTAATCCTAGCCCTAACCCTAACACAAGAACTAGCCCTTAACCAAGCCCTAAACCTAGCTTTAACATTAACTCTAACACAAACCACAGCACTAAATCTAGATCTAAATAAATCCCTTACCCTAAGCGAAATCCTAAACTGAAGAGTAACCCTAGACCTATCTCTAGTCTTTAGACTAACCAAAATCCTAACCCTATTAATAGTCCTAACTCTAGCATTTGTTTTAGCTTTAACACTGTCCCATAACCTAACCCTAACCTGATCCTAATTCTGACCCTAAGACTAAACCTAGGACTAACCCTAAAACCAACCCTAACCCAATATTTACCATAAGCCTATCACTAGTCATAACTCTAGACCTAACTCTCAGCCCAGACGTAACCATAGCTCAGAACCTAACCATTATGCTAACCATAATCCTAAACCTAATCCTAGTTCTAACCCTCACCTTAACCCTAACACAAAACCTAATTTTAACCATAACCTTAGCTCTAACCTTAACTCTAACTGTATTTATTACCCTAAACATAACCCTTACCATAATTCTAACCCTAGGCTTAACCATAACCCTATCACTTTCCCCAAACCTATCAATAACCCTAACCTACCCTAAACCCTAAACCAAATCCAATTATTACACTAACCTTAACCTGAATGCTAATTTGAGCCCTAAACCTATTCTCAAACATAAACCAAACCCTAATACTAACCATGACCCTAATAATTTCCCTAGCTATAAACCTGACTCTTACCCCGCCTAACCCTTACACTAGACCTGGCCATAAAACTAACCCTAAAACTATTCCTAACCTTAACTCTAGACGTGATATTAACCCTACCCATAATCCTAGCCCTAACACTAACACAAACCCTAGTCTTTTTCCTAGCCCTAAACATAGCCTTAATTTTATCCCTACCCCAAACCCTTGGCCTAACCCTAATACTAACCCTAGCCCTAATCTTAGCTCTAATTTAGCCCTATCCCTTACCCTAACCCTAATCCTAGCCCAAAGACGAACTCTCAACCTAACCCTATTTCCAACCCTATCCCTTACTAAAACCCTAATCCTATCCCTAACCTTTGGTGTAACCCTAACCCTATTCATGGCCCTGGTCATAACCCTAGATCTAACCCTAACTATAAATCTAACCCTAAACCTAACCTAAACATTAAACTTAACACTAGCCCTAATGCTAATCCTAATACTAAAATTAGCCCTAACACTAGCCCTAGCCCCCCCCAAAAAAAGCCATAGCAGTAACCCAAATCCTTATCCTAAACCAAACCCTAACCCTACACCTAGTCCTAACCATATCCTAATTCAAGTCCTAAACCTAACCTGAAATGTAAGCCTGACCTGACTCTTACCCTAACCATCACATTGGCTCTAAACATCATCAACTCTGTAAATCTCAACCTAATACTAGACGTAGCCCTAACCCTAACCCTATAATTAGTGCTAATCATAACCCTACTTCATACATTAGCCATAAACTTAACCCTAGCCCTAACATAACCTAAAACCTAGCTTTAAATCAAGTAGCAAAACTAGCTTTAACACTAAAATTGAACCTAACCCTAACCCAAAACTAGCCCTAATCCTATACAGAACCCTAGCCCTAACCTTATATCTAAACCTATCCATTACCCTAACAATAACCCTAAATCTTAAGCTAACCCTAGGCCTAACCCTAAACCTATCCATTACACAAAAACAAATGTAAACCCTAAAACTAAACCTGTCATTACCCTAAACTGAAACCCTGAAATTGACCCTAAATATAACCCTAGATATAAACCTGAATCTTACTTTAACCTAATCCTTACACCAGGCCAAGTCATAAACCTAACAGTAAATCTAGCCCTAACTATAACCCTAGACCTGACATTAGCCCTAGTCCTAATAATATTCCTAAAGCTAACACAAACACTAAACCACATCCTAGCCATAAACCTAGCCTTAATTATAACCCTAACCCTAACTCTAGCCCTAACTCTAATACTAACACTTGCCCTAGCCCTTAACCTAGCCAAAATCACATCCCTTACCCTAATCGTAACCCTAACTCTAAACCTCACCCTTTTAATCACAATTGCCTTCACCTTAGACCTAGCTTTTACACTAAATCGAAACCTAACTTTAAATCTAAACCTAACTCGATGTCTAAGACTAAAACTTGCCGAAAACCTGATGCTAATTCTAAAAGTAGCTCTAACCCTATCCGTAACACTAACCCTAGCCATAACTTAGACCTATCCCTAACCCTAGCCTTAAGAATAACTCTAACTCTCACACTGGTCCTATCACTCATTCTAATCCTATCCCTTTCCATAAACCTAACCCTAACCAAAATTCTAGTCCTAACCAGTGCCCTATCCTTAGCCCTAGCACTAAACTTAGATAAAAACCTAACTCTAAATTTAACACTAAACCGAAGCATGAGCCTAAATCTAAGAATAGCCCTAACCCTAACACTAATAATAAAAATTTCACTAACCCTAATCCTAATCCTAGCCCTAAAACAAAACCCTAACCCTAACCATAACCCTTAACCTAATCCAAGCCCTAACCCTACACCTATCCCTAACCCCAGCCCTAATTTGAGTTTTATGCCAAACCCTAAAACTAACCCTGACCCTTACTTTGACCATAACACTAACCCGAGCTCTAAACATCACCCTAAACCTAAACCTAACAGTAAACCTAGTCCTAAAACACTAAAATTAGCCATAAACATAACCCTAGTACTTACATTAGTTGTAAATCTAACCCTAGCACTCACTTAACCAAAAACCTAGTCCTAATCGTAACCATAACCCTAGCCCTAAACTTATTTCTATCTCTATCCATTATCATAACCATAACCATAACCCTAATGCTAATACAATCTCTAACTTTAAACCTTAACCTATCCCAAACCTTAACCCAGAATTTGACCTTAATAATACCCCTAGCTCTAAACCTGATGCTAACCCTAAACTTAACCCTTACACTAGATGTATCCATATCCTAATACTAAAATTAACTTTAACCATAATTTTGGACCTGAAATTAGCCCTAGAACTAATCCTAGCCCTAACCCTAAAAAAAAATCCCTAGCCCTCATCCTAGGTCTAAACCTAGGCTTAATCATAACCCTAACCCTAACCACAGCCCTAACCCTAATTATAACCCTCTCCCTAACTCTAAACCTAGATATAAAGCCATCCATTACCAAAAAGTTTGCCCAAACGCTAAACCTAAACTCTAAATGATAACTCTAAACTCTAACCCTAACCCTAACCCTAACTCTAGGCTTAAACTAAACAGTAAACCTAGCCCTAATACTAGCCCTAATTGAGCCCTATCTATAACCCTATCCCTCACCCTATCTCTAAGACTAACTCTTGTTCTAGCCCTTTCGCTAATTTTAACCCTATCACTTAGCATAACACTAAACTTAGCCATAACCCTTGCTCTATACTTAGTTCTAGTGTTCACCCAAGGTCTAACCCTAATTCCAAATTTAACCCTAACCCTAAGCCTAAGCCTGACACTAACACTAGCCTTAACCCTAATGATAGGACTAAAACAAAACCGAGCATTAGCCCTAACTCCCTAACCCTAAACCTTGACTTAAACTAAATCCTAACACTACTACTAGATCTAACCCTAGCCCTAGGGTTTGTTCGAGTCCTAACAAAAACCTTAAAACCAACCCTGATGCTGACTCATATCCTAATATTCACCCTAGCTCTAAACACTGCCCTCACCTTAAACTGTACCCTAACAGTAACCCTAGCCCTAATTCGATGTCTAACTCTAACCATAAAACAAAGCCTGACCCTGACTCCTATTCTAACATGAACCCTAGCTAAAAATATCACTCTAACCTTAAACCTAACCCTTAACACTAAACCTAATCCATACCATAACACTAAATCTAACCCTAATGATAACCCTAGTTCTTGCATTAGTTATTGCCCTAACCCTAGCCCTAACCCTAACATAAAACCTAGGCCTAATCCAAGTCCTAAACCTAGCTTTAACCATAACTCTAACCACAACCTAGCTCCAAACCAATCCCTTATTTAAGCAAAACCTTAAACCTAAGGATAACCCTAGACCTATCCCTAAATCTTAGGCTAACCAAAATATTAATAGCCCTTACTTATTAATAGCCCTTACTCTTGCCCTCATTCTATATCTAACACTATCCAAAATCCTAACACTAACCCTGACCCTTCTTCTGATCTTACAATTAATCATAGGTCTAATCCTAACCATAACCCTTAACCAAAATCTACTGCAATCCTATCCCTAGACCTATTCCTGAACCTAACACTGAGCCTAGCCCTAACCATAGCTCAGAACCTAAACCTTACACTAAACATAACTTTAACATAACCCTAGTTCTAACCCTCACCCTAACCATAAATCAAGACCAAATTCTAACCACAACGCTTATCCTAAATTTAAGTCTAACTGTATCATTAATCTAACATAACACTTACCCTAGTGTTAACCTTAGGCCTAACCCTAAATCTATCACTATCCCCAAACTTATCAATTACACTAAACCTACCCTGAACCCTAGACCTAATACAATCATTAACCTAACCTAACTCTAATGATAATGTGAGCCCTAACCCTAAACTCAAAACTAACACTAACCCTAACACTGACACTGACCCTAATAATTCCCCTAGCTCTAAAATTCACTCTTACACTATACCTAATCCTTACAATTGACCTAGCCATAAAACTAACCCCAAAACTATCCCTAAGCATAAGCCTAGACCTGATTGTAGCCCTAGCCATGATACTAACCCTAACACTAACACAAACCCTAGCCCTTATACTAGCCCTAAACATAGCCATAATTATAAACCTAACCATAACCCTAAGCCAAACTCTAACACTACACCTAGCCCTAATCTTAGATCTAATTTAGCCCTATCCGTAACCTTATCCCTAACCCTAGCCCAAACACTAACTCTAACTATCACCTTAGGCATAACCCTAGTTCTAACCCTATACTTTACTGGAATCCTAATCCTAGCCCAAACTATAGGTATAAAACTACCCCTATTCATAGCCCTAGCAGCAACCCTAGATCTAACCCTAACTCTAAATCTAACAATAAACTTTAGCCTAAACCTAAACCTAACACTAGCCCTAACCTTAAGGCTAATCCTAACACTAGCACTAACACTAGCCATAAGACAAAACCAAGCCATTAGACCTAACTCTAACCCTTAATAAAAACTAAGCCCTAACCCTACACTTAGCCATAACTCTATCCATAATTCGAGTTCTGAGCCAAACCCTAAAACTAACCCTGACCTTGACTCTAACTTTAACACTAACCCTAGCTCTAAACATCACCCTAACCCTATAACTAAACATAGCAATAGACCTAGCCCTAACGCTAACCATAAAATTATCCCTAATTGCCACCCAGGTACTTAGACTAGCCATTACCCTAAACCTAGCTTTAACTTAACCCAAAACCTAGCCTTATTCCGAGAACTATCCCTAGATTTACACCTAACCCTAAACCTATCACTCATCTTAACTATAACCCTAGCTGTAACACTAGATTTAACCCTAACCCTAACCCTAATTTTATCCCTATAAATAATCATAAAAATAAACCTGCCTCTATCCCTATCTCTAACCATATCCATTACCCTAACCATAACCCTAACCCTAATGCTAAACCTGGGCCTAAACCTAATGGTATCACTAATCCTAACCCTATCCATTACCCTAAAACTAATCTGAAACCTAAACCTAACACTCTCTTTACCCTAATCCTAACTCTAATGCTAATTCGAACCCTAACATTAAACCTTAGCCTATACAAACCACTAATCACGACACTGACCCTAAGAGTAGCCTTAGCTCTAAACCTTAACCTAACCCTAAACTTAACCCTTACACTAGACATAGCCATAAACCTAAACCTAAAACTATATTTAACCATACCACTAAACTTGAAATTAGTCCTAGCCACAATCCTAGCACTAAACCTAGGCTTAATCCTAGCCTGAACCATAACCTGAGCCCTAACCCTAATTCTATTCTTCATCCTAGCCCTAAAGCTACATATAACCTCATCCTATACCCCAAAACTAACCATAACCCTAAACCTAACCCTAACCCTCACCCTAAACCTAGGCCTAACACAAAGCCTAGTGCTAATCCTAGCCTTTATTTAATCTTACCCTAATCCTAAACCTAGCCATAAGACTAACTCTAACTCTTGTCCTAGCCTTAGCCCTAGTTTGATCCTTAGGTTTAATACTAATTCTAGATCTAAGCCTAAGTCTAAATCTAAACCTAACACTAAATTTAACTCTAAAATAAGCCTAAATCAAACCCTAACACTACCTCTAACCATAATGCTAATCCTAAAACGTGCCCTATTCCTAGCCCTAGCCATAAACCAAAACCAAGCCATAGCCCTAATCATAACCCTTAATCTAAATCAAACCCTAACCCTACAACTAATCCTAAACCTAACTCTAAAACTAACTCTGACCCTGACACTGACCCTAACACTAATCGTAGCACTAAACATCACCCTAACCTAAAATTAACCCTAACACTATATCTAGCCTTAACCTAAAACTAAATCTAGCCTTAATAATAACCCTATTTCATACATTAGTCATTGTTCTAACCGTAGCCCTAACCCTAACACAAATTCTACCCCTAATCCGAGCCCCAATACTAGCTTTTACCCTAAAAATAGGACTAACCCTTACCCTAAGAGTAACCCTAACCCTAACTCTATCCCTATTCCTTATACTAAGCCAAACCCTAACCCAAATGCTAACCCTAGTCCTAATCCTAATTCTTAGCCTAACTTAAATTCTAACCATAATACTAGTCATAACCCTAGACCTCATTCTACCTCTAAACCTATCCCTGACTTTCATCTGACCTTAACAGTAACCCTAGGTCTAAACCTGACCCTTACCCTAAACCAAACTCTAACATTAACCCTGCAGGTAACCCTATACCTATAGATAAGCCTAACACTAGACATAGACCCAAAGTTTATCCTAAATATAGCTATAACTCTAGCCCAAGACATAAACAGAAACCTAGCACTAGCCCTAACAATAACCCTTAAACTAAACTGAACACTTACCCTACCCCTAGACCTAAACCTAGTCCTAATTTTAGATCTAACCTTAACCCTAACCCTATCCCAAAAGATGACCCCGATTCTAACACTGAATCTAGCTTTAAACCTGACACTAACCAAAATCTTGGACCTAACAGTGGACCTAGCCATAACCCTAACCCTAAAACTAGACCTAAACGTAACCCTAGCTTTTACATTACCCATAGTCCTAACCCTAGCCCTAAACATAACACAAAACCTAAGCCTAATCTTAGGCCTAAACTTAGCTGTAAGCATAACCCTCAGCCTAACCCTAGCCCTAAACCTAGCCCTAACCTAAGCCTCGCCTTAGGCCTAACCCTAGCTCAAAGCCTAACCTATACACTAAACATAACCCTAGCTCTATCCTAAACTCTATCCCTAACACTATCCCTAATCATAATATTAAACCTAGCCTGAACTTTAGCTCTAACCATATTCATTACCCTAACCCTAACCTTAATTAAACCCCCATCCCTAACACTAAACCTATCTCTAAAAATAAATGTAAACCTAGACTTAAACCTAAACCTAACCCTTGCCCTATCCCTAACCTTAGCTCAAACACTAAACCTTCCCCTAACTTAACTATAACCCTAGCCCTAAATTTAACACTTGCCCTAACCCTAAAACTTACCTTAAATCTCACCCTAACCCTATCCCTAAACCCAGCCCTAATCCTAGAGTTAATCCAAACCATAAACTAGCCCTAACTCTAGCTCTACACCTCTCCATTAAACTAAATATAACCCTAACCCTAATGGTAACCCTAACCCGATTGCTAAACCTACCTCATCCATTAACTTAAACCTTAACTGAAACCTAAACTAAACCTTATCCATTACCCTAATCCTAAACCTAACCCTAATGCTAATTTGAGCCTTAACCCTAAACCTTTAGCAAAACCAAATGCTAACTCTGACCCTTATCCTGACCCTAATAATAACCCTAGCCCTAAAGCTGACCTTTAACCTAAACCTAACTCTTAAACTGGATCTAGCCATAAGCTAACCCAAAAACTATTTTTCACATTAACCCTAGACCAGATATTAGCCCTAGACCTGGTCCTAGCAATACCCCTAACAGAAACCCTAGTCCTTAACCTAGCCCTAAACCTATACATAATCCTAAACTTAAACATAACCCTAGGCCTAATCTTAATTCTAAAGCTAACCATATACCTAAAGCTAGCTATAACCTCACCCATTTCCCTAAACTTTACCTTAACACCAATGCTTACTCTAAATCTAGCCTAACCCCTTAGTCTAACCCTAACACTAAGCCTAGCCTTAATACTAGCCCTAATGTAGCCCAACACCCAAACTATCTGTAGGCGTAATCCTAAGCACTAATATAGCTATAAATCTAACCCTAAATCTAGCCCTAATCCTATCCCTAATTTAGCCTTAACTCAAACACTAGAACTAGCCCTAATCCTAGCACAAATTTAGCCCTAACCCTAGCCCTAATCCTAGCCCAAATTTAGCCCTAAAATTAACCCTAACCCTAAGACTTCTACTATGACTGACTCTAATTCTCACACTAGCCAAATCCCTAGTTCTAACCATATTCATTACCATAACCCTAAACCTCACACTAACCCTAGCCCTAGCCCTACCCTAACCCTATATTTAACACTAACTCTAAATCTAAACCTAACCCTAAGCCTAAACCTCAACCTAACACTAGCCCTAACCCTAATGCTAATCCATACTCTATCTGTAACCATAGGCCTAGCCCTAAAACAAAACCAATGTATATCCCTAAACCTTAATCTAAACCAAACCCTAACCATACTACTACTACTAACTTTAGCAATATTTCGAGTTCTAATCCAAACCCGAGAAATAACTCTTACTCTGACACTAACCCAAACAATAACCCTTCCTCTAAACATCACACTAACCATAAACCTAATCATAACACTAGTCCAAGCACTAACTGTAACTGAAAACTAGCATTAATTTCAACACTAGTTCATACATTACCATCGCCCTAATCCTAGAGCTAACCAAATCCAAAAACCAAGCCCTAATCTGAGCATTAACCCTAGCTTTAAACCTAACCATAAACCTAACCCTAACCCAGAAAACAGCCCTAAACTTTACCCTAAACCTAGCCAGAATTCTAACCATAACCCTAGCCCTATTACTAGCTTTAACCCTATCCATTACCCTAACCATAACCATAACTCTAATGGTAAACCTAGGCCTAACCGTAAACTTATCCTAACCCTAAACTATTTCATTAACCTAAACCCTAAACCTAACACTATCATTACCCTGACTCTAACCATAATGCTAATTCAAGTCCTAAGCCTAAACCTTAACACAACCCAAACCTTAACTCTGCCCCTTCCCATAATAATATACCTAGCTCTAACCCTGAACCTACCACTAAACCTAATCCTTATACTAAACCTAGCCATAACCTAACCCTAAAACTATTGCTAGCCAAAATCCCAGACATGACATTTGTCCTAGCCTTAATTCTAACCCTAAACTTAAAGCAAAACAAACCCAAACCCTAACACTTACCCTAGCCCTAATCCTATCCATAACCCTAGCCCTAAATTTAGCCTAAACCTATCAATTACCCTAAACATAACCCTAATTATAATGTTAACCCTAGGCCTAAATCTAAACTTATCACTAACTGTAACCCTATCCATTATGCTAAATCTAACCTGAGACCTAAACCAAACCCTAACACTAATTCGAGCCCTAAATCTAAACCTTAACTTAAACAAAACCCTAAACCTGAACCTGACCCTAATAATATCCCTAGTACTAAATTTGACCCCTACCCGCAAACTAACACTTACACTAAACATAGCCATAAACATAATCCTAAAACTATCCCTAAACATAACCCTAGACCTGACATTTGTCCTAACAGTAATCCTAGCCCTAACCCTAACACAAACCCTAGCCCTCATCTTAGTCCTAAACCTACCCTTAATAATAACTCTAATGAACCCCTAGCTTTAATCCTAATTCTAACATTCACCCTAGACCTATCCCTAGCTCTAACCCCATAATTTACACGAAACCTAACCCTAAGCCTAAAACTAACCCTAGGCCTAAACATAACAATAAACCTAGCCCTATTACTAGCCCTAATTAAGCCCTATACCTAACCAAACAGTACGCTTAGCCGTAAGACTAACTCTCACTCTCACCCTAGCCCTATTTCTACTTCTAACACTATCTTTTACCATAAATCTAATCCTAGCCATAAATCAAGACTTAACAGTAGACCTACACTTAGCCCTAGACCTAACCCTATATTTAATATTAAATCAAAATCTAACTTTAACCCTAAGCCAAAACCTAAACCTAACACTAGACCTAAACTTAATGCTAAGCCTAAAACTAGCCCTAACCATAGCCCTAGCCCTAAAACAAAACCAAGCCATAGCCCTAATTTTAAAATGTAACCTAATTCAAAACCTAACCCTAAACCTAGCCCTAACCCTAGCCCTAATTCAAGTCCAAACCCTAACCCTAAATCTAATCTGACCTTGAATTTGACCCTAACACTAACCCTGTCTCTAAATGTTATACCTAACCCTAACACTAGACCTTGTCCTAACCCTAATCCTATAATTAGCCGAAATCTTAACCCTAGAAAATACATTGGCGTAAATCTAAAACTAGCCCTAACTCTAACCAAAACTTAGCCTTAATGCAAGACCTAACCCTAGCTTTAACTCTAAACCTAAACTGAACAATAGCCCTAACTCTAACCCTAACCGTATACATAGCCCTAAACCTAGCTCTAATCATATCTCTTACCCTAAGCTAACCATAACCCTAATGCTAACCCTAGGCCTAATCCTAATCTTTAGCCTAACCCAAACCCTCAACCTATTACTAATCCTAAACCTAGCCCTCATTCCAGCCCTAACCATAACCCAAACCTAAACCTAACGCTGGCACTTATTCTGAACCTAACAGTAACCATATGTCTAAACCTGACCCTAACCATAAACCAAACCCTAACACTAGCACTAGCAATAAACCTATACCTAAACCTAACCCTAACACCAGCCCTAGACCTAAACCTAATCCTAACTCTAGCCATATTTCCAGCCCTCGACCTAAACATAAACCTAGCCCTAGCCCTAATGATAAAACTTAACCTAAGACAAACACTAATCCTACCCCTAGAAATAGCTCTAGTGATAATTCTGGGTTTAACCCTAACCCTAACTATAACCTGAACACTGACCCTGAACCTAAAACTAACTCTAGCTCTAAACATCACGAAAACAGTAACCCTAATCCTAACACTTGATCTAGCCATAATATTTAAACAAAAAGTAGCCCTAATCATATCCCTTGTTTATACATTAGTTGTAGGCATAACACTAGAACCAACCTTACCCAAAACCTGGCCCTAAGCCAAGTGCTAACCCTAGTTTTAACCCTAACCGTAAAACTAGCCCTAAGCCATACCCTAACCCTAGATCTAACACTAGCTTTTACCCTATTAATTACCTTAAGCTAAATCCTAAACCTAATGCTAACCCTAGACCTAACCCTAATTCTTAGCCTAACCCAAACCCTAAGCTATTACTAGGCTTAACCCTAACCTTTGTTCTATCTCTAACCCTGACCAAAACCCAAACCCTAACCCTGACACTTATTCTGACCCTAATACTAATGGCAGGTATAAACCTGAACCTAACAAGGAACCGAACCCTAACATTAGCCTTACCGGTAATCGTATACTTAAACCTAAACCTAACACTAGCCCTAGACTTAAACCTAATCCTAAATCTACCCATATCTTTAGCCCTAGACCTGAAAAACTGTGGTGAGCCGCTTCTGCCTTTTCTGCAGACTATGGTCGCCATTACAAGATGGCACTGGCTCTGCTGTGGTCTGTGACAAACAACTCCTTATTTGGGAGAGTTGGCGCATGGTTTTTCACCACCCTATGAGAAAGCTCCACGTGGCAGCTTCGCATTGGGGCTTGAGATGCTTTATTAAGGCTGGGAGGGGCATCCGAGAGAGAGAGAAGAAGAAATATCAAAGAGAAGAAGAAATATCAAGGGCCTGAATAAACTGCTGAAAGAAGATTCCTGAGTTGGGTCTTCCTTGCAGGCAAGGGGTCGCGACAAGTGGTGCCGAGACCCGGGAACCAGAACTTTCAGCAGTCAGGGGTGGTGCACCGGTTAGTCCCAGGTAAGTGGGATCCGCGACCAAAGCGGGGTTAGTCCCAATAAGTGGGATCCGCGATCAAAGAGGGGTTAGTCCCAGGTAAGTGGGATCCGCGACCAAAGCGGGGCAGCTCCTCTGTAAAGAAAGAGAGAGCATTACACTTTATTGCAGCTGCACTGTGTACTTTTGCTTCTACTTTCGCTTTTATTTTCTATGTTTCTTTTGTTGTGTCATTTCGCTTTTGTTTTTTGTGCTTCTTTTGTTGTTGTGACGACAGGGACGCTCCCCTGTAAAAGGAAGAGAGCGGGAAATTCATAAAAAGGGACGCTCCCCTGTAAAAGGAAGAGAGCGGGAAATTCATAGAAAGGAACGCTACCCTGTAAAAGGAAGAGAGCGGGGACTTTTGTACTTTCACTTTCTTTATAGCTTTAAAAACATTATGGGTGTTGCTTCTTCAAGCCCAATTTTGTTGGCCCTAGATGGGTTGTTACATTCAAAAGGACTTAAGATAAAGCAGAGTACTTTGCAGATGTTTTTAAGAGAAGCTGATATAGCGGCTCCTTGGTTTGCAGATCCAGAGTCTTTTCCTATTGTTGAACTGATTAGAGCCCGTAGAGATTTTGGAATTATGGCAGCTATAGTGACAGCTGTGGTGGTATCTGCTGCTGCAGCAGTTACAGCTGGAGTAGCCATGGCCAGCCAAGTACAAACTGCTGCCACTATTAATCAGGTTATTCAACAAACACCCACCATACTTGAATCTCAAAGTAGAATTAACCAACACATTCTATCTGGGATTTTGGCTGCTAATCAAAGGATAGATCTGCTTCAAGCTCAAGTTGAGTAATTGTCTGACCTAGTACATTTGGGTTGTATTGATCAACGTGCACATTTATGTATAACCTCTGTCAGATTTTATGATTCCAGAAATGTCTCCCGCATCATCGGGGAGTATCTATCCGGAACCTGGTCCATGGAAGCAGAAAACTTGATCCAGTCTCAACTAACTCAGATTGCTGTCTTGAACAGTACCCGTGTCGATCCCGTGACTTTGGGTCAATTCACCGATTGGATATCTTCTGCTTTTTCCTTCTTCAAAGAGTGGGTGGGGGTAGGCCTTTTTGGTGCAATGTGTTGCTTCGGTATGTTCCTCTGTTTGTGGTTTCTCTGTCGCCTTAAGGCCCGCAGTGCTCACGATAAGGCTATGATCATACAAGCTCTTGCAGCGTTAGAAAATGGCAACTCACCTCAAGTCTGGCTTGCACATCTTAAACAGTAAACCTTTGACATGGTCGTTACACCCCAAGTTATTATAACATTGCACTGGGATCGACATGACTTTCCTTGTTATTCTCTTAGTGTTGGAAAGCCCTTGCACTCTGCTGGTCTTACTGCCATTGCACGCAGATGGGTTTCCATACTAGTGCTTTTCTATCGCCTTAAAGTCTGTGCCTTTCTTTCAGGGTGCTGTCAACTTGTTTGTCGTTATAAACAGCCACAGTTCAGCCTCAGCTATCCCCCTTCGTCTACCATCCTCATGATACAGGATGCGAGGCAAGGCACTGCACTTGAGTGATCCTTGACGTGGACCTCAAGGAGAGCATGTCCTATTGCATGCGGGTTAGACGCGTCCACGCCCCGCCCCACGAAAAAAGGTGTCGGCTGATATGGCCTCAGATCTGGGGAAGGGCCCTCCTTAGGACTGAGCCATACTATGCAGCCACTTCTGCACAGTGGGATAGGACCTCTACTCTCGCCTGTATTGTTTTAAGAAAACAGAAAGAGGGAACTGTGGTGAGCCGCTTCTGCCGTTTCTGCAAACTATGGTCGCCATTACAAGATGGCGCTGGCTCCGCTGTGGTCTGTAACAAACAACTCCTTATTTGGGAGAGTTGGTGCATGGTTTTTCACCACCCTATGAGAAAGCTCCACGTGGCAGCTTCACATTGGGGCTTGAGATGCTTTATTAAGTCTGGGAGGGGCATCCGAGAGAGAGAAGAAGAAATATCAAAGAGAAGAAGAAATATCAAGGGCCTGAATAAACTGCTGAAAGAAGATTCCTGAGTTTCGTCTTCCTTGTGGGCAAGGGGTCGTGACAAAAAACAATCTAGCCCTAGCCCTAACAATAACCCTTAACCTAACCAAAATACTAACCTACCCCTAGACTTAAAACTAGTCCTAATTCTGGCACTAAACCCAACATTAAATCTAACCTGAACACTGGCACTGACCCTAACATAATCCTAGCTCCAATGCTCATTCTAAACCAAAACACAATCCTAACACTATACCTAGCCATAACCCTAACCCTAAAACTAGCCCTAATCATCACCCTAGCTCTTAGATTACCCATAGCCCTAAACCTAGGCCTAAACTAACACAGAAACTAACCCTAATTTTAGGCCTGAACGTAGCCCTAAGTGTAACCCTAAACCTAACCCTAGCCCTAACCCTAACCCAAAGACTTGCTTTAGAACTAACCCTAGCTCAAAGCCTTTCTTTAACCCTTAACATAACTGTAGCCATATCCCAAACCCAAACCTAACACTAGCTCTAATTCTAATTAACCATAGCCCTAACCATAGCTATAATTATATGAACTACCCTAACCCTAACCCTAATCATAACCATAATCCCAGCCCTAAACCTATATCTAATTCTATCCACTACCCTATCCATAATCCTAAATCTAATGCTAATCCTAGGATTAAACCTAATCCTATTGCAATCACAAAACGTATTCATTGCCCTAAAACTAAGCTGAACCCTAATCCTAAGCCTATTCATACCCTAACCCTAATTCTAACCCTAATGCTAATTCAAGCCCTAAAACTAAACCTTAACCTAAACCAAAACTTAAGCGAAATATTAACCCTAATAATACGCATAGCTGTAAACATGACCGTTACCTAAATCTAACCCTTATACAAGACCTAAACATAAAAATTAACCGAAACCTATCTCTAACGTAACCCTAGACCTGACAATAGCCCTAGCTCTAATCCTAGCCCTAACCCAAACATGAACACTAGATCTTATTCTAGCCTAAATCTTAGCTTTAATCATAACCCTAACCCCAATTCTAACCCTTTCCCTAGCACTAAACCTAGTTATAATGCCATTGCTTGTCCTAAACCTAACATAAACCTTAAGCTTAACATTAAACCTAGCCTAAATTTAACCCTAGGAATAACAGTAACACTAACCCTAGCCCTAATCCTAAACATAATTCTAATCCTAGCTTTAAGACTAACTATAACTCTTGCCCTAGCCCTAGCCCTAATTCTAACCTTATCAATTACCATAATCATTTTCCTAGCCATAGCCTAGAATAACCCTAGCCCTAACCTTAAATCTTGCCCTAACCCTTGAACTAAACCAAACTGTAAATCTAACCCTAATTCTACAACTAAACCTAACCCTAACACTACCCCTAACCCTAAAACTAATCCTAAAACTATCCCTAACCATAGAATTAGACCTAAAACAAAACTGAGCCATAACACAAACCCTAAACTTTTACCTAAACCAAACACTAACCTTATATCTTCCCTAAGCCTTGCCCCTAATTTGAGTTCTAATCTTAATCCTAAAAAAACCCCTAAACCTGTCTCTGACATTATCACTAACACGACCTCTAAACATCACCCTAAACCTAAACCTTAACCTAACACTAGACCTGGTCCTAACCCTAATTCTAAAACTAGATCTAAAAATAAATCTAGATCATATGTTAGCCATAACCTTAAACCTAATGATAACACAAACATAGCCCAAATCTGATACCTAACCCTAGCTTTCACCCTAACCCTAACACTAACACTATCACTAACCCTAACCCGAACCCTAGCTCTAACCCAAGCTCTAACCTTATCCTTTACCATATACAAACCCCAACCCAAATGCTAACCCTAGTCTTAAAACTAATACTTAGTCTAACCCAAATCCTAACCCTATTACTGGTCCTAAACCTAGCCCTCATTCTTGTTATAATTATAACCCAAATTCTAACCCTATCTCTGACCCTTATTCTGACACTGAATGTAAACCTAACCCTAACACTAGCCCTAAATTAAACCTAATCCTAAATCTAGCCATATATTTAACCAAGACCTAAACAAAAAACTAGCCCTAGTTCTAATGATAACCCTTAAACTAAGCCAAACACTAACCTTACCTCTAGACCTAACCAATCCTAATTCTGGCTCTAGCCCTAACCCTAAACCTAATCCAAACACAGACCCTGACACTGACACTAATGCTAGTTATAAAACTGACCCCAACTGAAACCTAAACCTAACACCAGACCTAGCCATAACTGTAAACATAACCCTTACATTACAATAGTACTAAAACTAGCCCTAAACCTAACACAAAACCTAGCCCTAATCCTAGGCCTAAATCTAGACCAAAGCATAACCCTAACCCTAACCTAACCTTATCCCCTACTGTAAGCCTAACCCTCATGCTAAACCTAACCCTCGCCTTAGGCCTAACCCTAGATAAATCCCAAAACCGAACCCTAAACATAACCCTAGCCATATCCCTAAACCTAATCCTAATCATAGCCCTAATCATAATGTTAACACTAGCCCTAATACTATCTCTAAATTAATCCATTATCCTAAACTGAACCTTAACCCTAATGATAACCCTAGCTCTAATCCTAATTGTAAACCTAATCCTAGACCTAACCCTACACCTAATCCTCACCGTAGCCTTTACCCTAGATAAAACCCTAACCCTTACTCTAACACTAACCCTAGCCCAAACACTAACACTCACCATAAACCTAAAATTACCCCTTACCCTCACCTGACATCTAACCCTATCATTTACGCTAACTAAAATGATAATCTTAGCCCTAACCTATAAAACTAACCCCTAACATAAAACTACTCTTAACCTTAATGCGATATCTAAGCATATCCTTTAACCTAACTCTAAATATAACCTTTGTTCTAAACCTAAAACTAACCCTAACCTTAACCGTAAATCTAACCATAGAAATAATCCTAAACCTAACCCTCACCCTAGCACTATACCTAGCTCCAAACCTAACCTGTACCGTAAACCTAACCTAAAACATAACCCTAGGCCTAGCTCTAATCCCAACTCTAGCCCTAATCCTATCCAAAACTCTAGCCCTAACCCTAGATCTAATGGTATTCATTACCCTAACAGTAACCCTAACCCAAATGCTAACCCTAGGCCTAATCCTTACCCTATCACTAACCCTATCCCTACCAATTTCCCTAATTTAACCTGAATCCTAAACCTAATCCTATCCATAAACCTAACCTTAATTCTAACCGTAACACTAATTTGAGACCTAACCCTAATAACTAACCTAACATGAACACGAAAACTGACCATGACCCTAAAAATACACCTTACTCTTAACCTGAGCCTTCAAATAAATGTAACATTAGACCTAGCCATGAACCTAACCCTATACCTATCCCTAGCTGTAACCCTAAACCTGACATTATTCCTATCCTTAAAACTTGCCCTAACCCTAAAACAAACACTAGCCCTCATCCTAACCCCAAATCTAGCCTTACTTCTAACACAAAACTAACCCTAGGCCTAAAGCTAATTCTAATCTTTGCCATAGCCCTAAACCTACCTATAACCCCATCCCTTCCCCTAAACCTAACCCTGAACTTAATCTTAAACATAGCCTTATCCCTAGGCCTAACACTAATACCAATTCTAGACATATCCCTAGCCCTAATTTAGCCCTAAACTTAACACTAACCCCAGCCTTAAGACTAAATCTAACTATTGCCCTAGCTCTATTCCTAGTTCTAACCCTATCCTTTACCATAACCCAAACACTAGACCTAACCTTAGCCCTAACCCTAGCCATAGCCCTAACCCTAGAAATAACCATAACTCTAAATGTACCCCTAAGCATAAACTCACCCTATCACTAGCAATAACACTAAAATTAATTGTAAAACTACCTTAATTTTATCATTAGCCCTAAAACATAATGAGCCACAGCACTAAACCTAACCCTTAACCTAACCAATACCTAACCCTACATCTAACCCTAAGCCTACACCTAATTCGAGTCCTATCCCCAACCCTAAAACTAACCCTGACCTGACTCTGAACCTAACACTAACCCTAGCTCAAAACATCACCGTGAACTTAAACCTAATATTAAAACTATACTTAGCCCTAACCGTAACCCTAAAGTTAGCCCTAATCATAACTCTAGTTCTTACATTAGCAGTATGTCTAATACTAGCCCTAATATTACCCAAAATCGAGCCCTAATGCGAGCTCCAACCCTAGCTTTAACCCTAACTCTAAACCTCAACCAAGTCCTAACCCTTACCCTAAACCTAACCCTAAATTTAATCCTTACAGTATCCCTAAACCTAACACTAACCCCAACACTAACACTAACCATAAACCTAGCCCTAACCCTGGATCTAACCCTATCCATTACCCTAACCGTAACCCGAACCTAACCCTATTGTTAACCCTTAGCCTAACCCTAACACATTCGCTAACACTAACCTATCCATTACCCTAAACATAACCCTAAACCTAAACCTAAAAAAACCCACTAATCCTAGACGTAACACTAACCCTAAAACTGGCAGTAATTATAACCCTAGTTCTTATATTAGCCGTAGTCCTAAAGCTAACACAAAACCTAGCCTAGCCCTAATCCAAGCTCTAACCCTAGATTTAACCCTAATCCTAAATCTAAACCTAGCCATAACCCTAACACTAACCCTAGCCCTAACACTAGCGCTAACCCTATCCCTTACCCTAACCCAAACTCTAATCCTAAATCTACCTTTGTCCTAAACTTAATTCTTAGCTGAACCCAAAACCTAACTCTATTACTAGTCCTAACCCTAATCCTCAATCTAGCTCTATCAATATCCCAAACCCTAACACTAACCCTGAATCTTATTCTGACCCTAACCCACACCATAGGTATAAAGCTGACCCTAACCCTAAACCGGGCTCTAACATTGGCACTATCTATAACCCTATAACTAAATCTTACACTAACACTAGACCTAGACATACACTTAATCTATTATCTAGTGATAACTCTAGGCCTAGCCCTAAACAAAACTTAGTACTAGCCCTAATAATAACCCTTAACCTAATCCAAAAACACAATCCTGCCCATAGACCAAACCCTAAACCTAATGCTGGCCCTAACAATAAACCTAATCATAAATCAAACACTGACCCTTACCCTAACATGAAACCTAGCTCTAAACCTTATTGTAACAAAATGCATAACCCTAATATTAGACCTTCCCATATCACTAAACCGGAAATTAGCCATCACCATAGGCCAAAACCTACCTCTAACTCTATCCATTACCCTAACCCTAACCATAAACCTAATGCTAACCAAAGCCCTAACCCTCACACTGACTCTAACCCTAATCCTTGTCCTAGTACAAACACTAGCTCAATCCCTAACCCTTAAACTTAACCTAACATTAACACTAACCCATGGCCTAAAACTAAACCTAACCGAACGTAGCCCTAATACTAACCTTAAACCTATCACTAACCCTAGCTCTAAGCCTACCTATTACCCTAAATCTAACCCTAAACTTAATGATAACCCAAGCCCTAAACCTAGCTCTAACCCTACCCATTACCCTAACCCTAACCTTAACCCAGATGATAACCCTAGCCCTTACCCTAAATCTACCCTAATCCTATGCCTAGACATAAACATAAAACTAACCCTTGCCATAGAGCTATCCCTTGCTCAAACCTTAAAAATAACCCTAAACCTAACACTAAACCTATCCCTAAACCTAACCTTAACCCTAAACCTAACACGACATAAAACCCTATCCAATATGCTAAACCTAATGATAACCCTAGGCCTAATCTTAACACTAACCTTGACCCTAACCATAACTATAACCTAGACATAACCCTAAACCTAACCCTTGCCCTATTGCTAACCATAGCTCTAATTCTAAATCATATCCTAAATTTAACCCTAAACCTAACCCTAGGCCTAACCCTAACTCTAGCCCTAATAATAACCCTAAACCTAGCTGTAACCCTATCCCTTACCCTAAGCACAACCATAACCCTAAGGCTAACCCTAGGCCTTACCCTAACCCTTTTGCTAACTCTAACCCTATCAATTACCCTACACCTAACATGAGCCCTAAACCCAAACCTATCATTACCCTAACCAAACTCCAATGCTAATTCAAGTCTAAACTTAAACCCTAACCTAAACCAAACCTGAAACCTAATTCTAACCCTAATAATAACCCTAGCTCTTAACCTGACCCTTACCCTAACCCAACCCCTTACTCTAGAATTAACCATAAATCTAACCCTCAACCTATGCCTAATGTAAGCCTAGACCTAGCACTAGCGCTAGCAATAATACTTGCATTAACCGTTAAACAAACCATAGTCCTCATCTTACCCCTAAACCTAGCCTTATTACTAAATCAAACAATAACCCTAATCCTAACCGAATTTCTAACCTTTGACCTAGAACTAAAACTAGCTTTAACCCATCCCTTCCCCTAATCCTAACCCTATCCCTAAAATTAAACCTAAGCCTAAACTAGGCCTAACCCTAATACAAACACTACACCTAATTCTAGCTCTAATTTAGCCCAAAACCTAACCTAACCTTAGCTCTAAGGCTAACTCTAACTCTTTACATAGCCCTATTTCTGGTTCTAACCCTATCCATTACCATAATCCTATCACTAGCCTTTGCATTAGCCCTAACCCTAGGTTTAGCCCTACTCCTGTATGAAACCCTAACTCTAAATCTAACCCTAAACCTAAGCTAAACCTCTCACTAACACAAGCCATAGCACGAATGCTAGTCCTAAAACTAGCCCTAACTTAGCCATAGCCCTACAAAACAACCTAGCCATAGCCCTAACCCTATCCTTTAACATAAACCAAACCTAAGCCTACACCTAGCCCTAAACCTAGCTCTAATTCGAGTCCTATCCCTAACACTAAAACAAACCCTGACTCTGACTCTGATCCTAACACTAACCCTAGCTCTAAATATCACTCAAAACCCAAACCTAACCCTAATCCTAGACGTAGCCTAAACCCTAAACCTAAAACTAGTTCTACTCATAACCATAGTTCTTACATTGGCTGTAGCGCTAAACCTTACCCTAACCTAAATCCAAAGCTATGCATAATCGGAGCCATACCACTACATTTAACCCTAACCATAAACCTAATTATAGCCCTACCCCTAACCCTAAACCTAACCCTAACCCTAACACTAACCCATGACATAAAAAAAAAAAAATCCTAACCCTAAACCTACCCTTAATCCTAAGCTTAAACCTAGCCCTAACCCAAGGTGTAACTCTATCCATTACCCTAATCCTAATCCTAACCCTAGTGCTAACCCTAGGAATACCCTAAACCTATTCCCAACCCTACACTTATACATTGCCCTAAACCTAACCTTAACCCTAAACCTAATCATATCATTAACATAATCTTAACCCTAATGATTTTAACCCTAAAACTATCTCTAACCAGAACCCTAGACCTAACATTAGCCATAGCCCTAATGAAGCCCTAAGCCTAAAACAAACTCTAGCCCTAATCCTAGCCCTATTTTAGCCTTAAACTTAAACCTAAACCTAACCATGGACCTAAACCAAATTTTAACCTTCGCCCTAGTTCTAAAGCTAGTTATAACATCATACCTAACCATAACCATAACCATAACCCTAGCCATAAGCCTAGGCTCAGCCTTAATACTAACCCTAGCTCTAATTCTAGCTCTATTTAAGCCCTAATTCTATCCCTAAATATCATCCTTACACAAACTCTAACTCTTGCCCTAGCCCTACCCCTAGTTCTAACCCTATCCCTTATAATAACTGAAATCCTAGCCCTAAACCTACCCTGACGTTCACTGTAGCCCTAAACCTAGATCTAACCCTAACTCTAAATCTAAACCTAATCCTAAGCCTAAACCACACCCTAACAGTAGCTCTAACCAAAACACTAATTTAAAAACTAGCCCCAACCCAAGCCCTAGCTCTCAAATAAAACAGAGCCATTTCATGGACCCTAACCCTTAACCTAAACCAAACCATAACCCTGAAGCTAGCCAAAACAATAGCCCTAATTTGATTCTGAACCCTAACCCTAGTACTAGTACTAACACTGACTCTGAACATAACACTAATCCTAGCTCTACACATCAACCTATCCCTAAACTTAATCCTAACACTAGACCTTGCCCTAAACTTAACCCTAAAACTAGCCCTAATAGTAATGCCAGTTCTTAAGTTAGCCATAGCCCTAAACCTAACACAAAACCTAGCCCTAATCCAAAGCCTAACCCTAGATTTTACGTTAATCCTAACACTGGCTCTAACCCTAACCCTATCCATAGTCCTAATTCTAGTTCTAACTCTATTTCTTACACTTAGTCAAACCCTCACCCTGTTGCTACCCTAGTCCTAACCTTAATTCTATGCCTAACCCAAAAGCTAACTCTATTACTAGTCCTAATCCTAACCCTTATTCTAGCTCTAAGCTTAACCCAAACCCTAACTCTAACCCTGACCCTTATTCTGACCCTAACCATAAACCAAGGTTTAAACCTGACCCTAACCCTTATATGAAAATTAACATTAGCCCTACCATTAACTCTAAACCTAAACCTAAAAATAACACTAGCCCTAGACCTAAACCTAATCTTAAATATAGCCATAATTCTATACTTAGCCCTAACAATATCCCTTAACTTAAACCAAACCATAACTCTACCCCTAGAATTAACCATAGTCCTCATTCTGGACCCTAAACCTAAACCTAATCCTAAACGGAACCCTAACACTTTCCCTAAAAATACCCCTAGCTCTAAACCTTATCCTATGCAAAAAACTAACCCTAAAAATAAATGAGCTGTAAATATAGCCATAACCATAACTCTAGTTCTTACATTACCCATATACCTAATAGTACCCCTAAACTTCTCAAAAACCCAGCCCTAATTACAGCCCTAAACCTAACCCTATGAATGACTTTACCCCTAACCTTGCTCTAACCCTAACCCTAACCCTCGTTCTAGCCCTAACCATAGCTCAAACACTAAACATTACCATAAAATAACCCTAGACCAAACCTTAAACATCACCCTAATTCTAGTCCTAATCCTAACTGTAACCATAGCCAAAACCCTACCTCTAATTCTATCCATTATAATAACAATAAACCTAAAACTAATGCAAACCCTAGCCCTAAACCTAACCCTAAAACTACCCTAACCCAGACTGTAAAACGAATCCTCACCCTAGCCCTAAACCTAGCTCAAACCCTAACCCTTACTCTTAATCTAAATCTAACACTAACCCAAGGTCAAAACCTAAACCTAACCCCAGCCCTAATCTTAACCTTAACCAAAGCCCTAACCCTAGCTTGAACCCTATCCATTACTCTAACCCTAAACTTAACCCTAATGATAACACTAGACCTATAGCTAAACCTACCCTAAACCTAAATATAAATCTAACCATAGAACTAACAGTGAACCTTACCCTAACCCTAAACCTGTTAGCTCAAATAGTAACCCTAATCCCAAACCTAAACCTAATGCTAACCTAAACATAAAACTATATTTAACCTGATATCTAAACCTATTACCCGAACCCTAATGATAACCCGAGTCCTAACCATTATACTAAACATGACCATAACCCTAGACCAAACCATAAATTAATCTTAGCCATAGCAAAAATCCTAGCTCAAATCCTAAACCATACCCAAAACCTAATCCTAAGTGTAACCCTCGCCATAACCCTGACCCTAACGCTAACTCTAGCCCTAATCCTAACCATTATCCTAGCCCTAACCCTAGGTGTAAACGTATAAATTACCCTAATGATAACTATAACCCTAATGCTAAACCTAAACCTATCACAAACCCTAACCATATCCATTATCTTAAACTGAACCTAACCCTAAACCTAACACTATCCATAACCCTAAACCTATTTTTAACCTTAATGCTAATTTGAGCCTTAACTCTAAAACTTAACCTAACCCAAACCCAAAGCCTGACCCTGACCCTAATAATACCCCAGCCCTTAATCTGACCTTTTCCCTAAACGTAACACTTTAATTTGACCTAGCCATAAACATAACCCTAAAAATATCACTAACTATAAAACTAGACCTGACATTAGTCCTAGCCCTAATTGTTGCCCTAAACCTAACACAAAACCTAGCCATTATCCTAGCCTTAAATCTAACCTTAATCCTAAACCTAACCATAAGCCTAGTCCTAACCCTAAAGCTAATCATGAAACTAGCCCTTACCCTAACCATAGCACTAAACAAAACTGAGCAACATGCTAAAACTAACCTTAACTTAAACCAAAACCTAGCATTTCACCTAGATCTAACCCTAGCCCTAATTCAAGTCCTAATCATAATCTTAAAAGTAACCCTAAACCTGACTTATATACTAAAACTCATCCTAGTTCAAAACACCACCCTAACCCTAAACCTACCATAATAGCCCTAACCAAAGAACAAATACTAACTCTAAATCTAACCCTAACCCAAAGCCTAAGCCTAAACATTATAAATACATTTATATTTAGATTCTATGTCTACAGATTTTGGCTTCAATTATTATTTATAATATAGTCATTAGTTTCATAAAAGGCATACCATTTCTGGTGGTGTATAGAGTATTGATGGTCAGGGGTAGGATGCTATATTAAGTAGGGAAGGCGTGAAGGTGTGAGATTAATCTATCTTAGCAAATTGGAGGAGAACTGTAATGAATAGACAGGGGTAATTTATGGAAGAATGTATAAATTCCAATTCCTTATCTGCATTCATAAAATTACCCTATGTATAAGTAGTAAAAATTTGGAAGTTGAAAGTGGGATAGAGGGAGGAAGAAAAAATTAGAAAAAAAAATACAAGAAAGGAAGAGAGTTAGAATGAAAATAATATAAAATAAAGGGGTGGTGAGGTGGGCCTATGCAATTCCTCTATATTAAATAATTCTAGTGATTCAGTTCTTAAAGAACAATTTCATGCAAAGTTCTTGGTTTCACGTATGTTGAGATTGTGAGGGACAGAGGAGGAAGGGTAGAGGAGAATGGATGAGGAGAGCGAGAATAGAAAAGTCTCTCAGAACTCTGTTTTCTTTCAGTAGGTCTAGTTGTCTATTCCTAGCTTGAGTCTATCATATTATGATTAGCACTAGTTATAGGGTTAGAGTTAGGGCTAGGTCTAGTGTTAGGGTTAGGTTTATGGTAATGACAATATTTAGAGCTAGATTTAGTTTTGTTGTCACTTCATTATGGCCTATAGGTGTGAATGACAATGAAGCTGGAAATCAAACAGGGTGGTGGTGGTAGCCAGTGTGTGAGGGTTTGAGCTTCTACCGGGAGCCTTCCTACTCTTAGTCTCTGAGTTGGAAACCAGGTACCTGTACAGTGGGTGTTCTGAATTTATATCTACACCCCCACCCAATAGCTTGTTAGAAAAATCTTGAGTTATCACAGCTGGAGGTAGGGGAGTTGGAAACCTGGCACTTGAGCAGCTGTAGAACTGAGCTAGTAGCCACAGCCACTGATAGATGGTGAGTAAGGTTTTCCCAGATGGATTCCATCTGTTACCTGTGTAGGGTGACTGGTGAGGTGGTGGTTCTTGGGTAAACTTTGGCAGTGTCCAGAGCTTGGCTGGTGACCCACAAGCAAAGCTTTGGTGTTCTGTGCTACCTATCTTCTGTGCCAAGAATGCCTGCACAGTGGAGACTTCTTTCTGAGCTGAGAGCAAACCCACAGACAAGACTTTCCTCTGTGCCAAGAGCTCACACAGGGCTGACACTTCCGTCTGAGCTGAAACTGAGCACATGTGCAGCCAAAACTTCCGTCTGTTCAGAGAGCTGCAGCGTGGCCCTCGTTTTCTGCAAATTTCTATGATATTGGGCAAGATTCAAATTTTACTTAGCCTTACTATGCTCCACATGTTTGGGCCTTCTTGGTTCAATGGTTCGCTGTCAGGAACAGTTTGTATTTTAAGATTTTCCTTCATTATGATTTATTGATGTGAATGAAAATTGAGCTGGAAATCAAACAGGGTTGGTAGAAGGTGCTTGAAACTTCACAAATCAGTTCTCAGTGTGCACTTTCTGGTTTCTTTCTTTTGATAGTAGGCCAAAGTGAAGCATGCAAAAGCAACTGTATCTGAGAGCCCATAAGGAGAAAACACAGAAATATGTAATGTATTGAAATAAGTCTCCCAATGTTTTCATCAGATTTATTTGATACTATGTAGTATTCATCTTCAACTTGTCCTACTGGGCTCCACAAGTTTGAGAT
This sequence comes from Marmota monax, assembly GCF_021218885.2. Lineage (NCBI taxonomy): Eukaryota > Metazoa > Chordata > Mammalia > Rodentia > Sciuridae > Marmota > Marmota monax. Next base: position 1,517,506 of record NW_026695179.1, on the reverse strand, counting down.
ATCTAGGATCAATGGTTTTCTATACAGGTAAAGGCTAGGGTTATGGTTAGGGCTAGGGGTAGTTTTAGAGCTAGTGTTAGAGATATTTTTGTGCAAATTTCTTTGGTACTGGGCTGGATGCATCTTTTCCCTAGTCTTACTATTCTTCCCAGGTTTGGGCCTTCTGGGTTCAGTGGTTCGCTATCAGGAACAGTTTGTATTTTAAGTTTTCAATTTATTTTGACCTATATGGGTAAATGAGAATAGAGACTGAAATCAAACAGTGTTGGTTTGAAAGTTTGCTTGAAACTTCACACACTCAATCAGTTCTCAGTGTGAATTTTGTGGTTTGTTTCTTGTGGAAGTAGTACTCTGGTGAAATAAAAAGAAAGAGCTTCATCTGTGACTGCTTTAGGAGCAATCTTCAATATTTCTTGGTCGAATTACTTTGATACTGAACAGGATTCATCCTTTACAAAGTCTTAATAGGATCCCAAATTGGGGGCCTTTAAGTTAAATGGTTCCCTGTCAGGAACAGTTTGAATTTTTAGGTATCACTTCATTATGACCTATAGTTATGAATTACAATGAAGCTGGACATCAAACAGGGTTGGTACTAGCTGCTTGATAAGTCACACACTCAGTTAATTCTCTGTGAGCACTCTCTGCTTTCTTTCTATTGAATATAGGCCAAAGGAGAAGCATGCAAAAACAGCTTTATCCGAGAGCACTTTATGAGACAACAGGGAAATAAGAATATAATGAACTACTTCCCACAATTATTTGGTCAGATTTCTTTGATAGTGTGCATTTTTCGTCTCTTAGCTTGCCCTGATATGATTCACAACTTTGAGACTTCTATGACCAAAGGTTATCTAAACAGGTTAGGGTAAAAATTACAGTTAGGATTAGGGCTAGAGATAGACCTAGTGTTAGGTGTAGAGTTAGTTTTGTTCAAATTTTCTTGATACTGGGCAGGATTCATCATTTACCTAGCCTTAGTATGTTACCCAAGTTTGGACCTTCTCAGTTCAGTGGTTTGCTGACACTAACAATTTGTGTTTTGGGGTTTCAATTCATTTTGACCTATAGGGTAAAGTGAAATGGAGCTCAAAATGAAAGATATTTGGTGCTCACTTTTGAAACATCTCACACTCAATCAGTTCTCTGTGTGCACTCTCTGGTTTGTTCCTTGTGAATGTAACCCTAAGATGAAGAATTCATCGTAACTTTATCTGAGTGCACTTTAGGGAAAAACAAAACAAAACAAACAAACAAAAAAATAGGCATGTACTGAACTATATCTCCCTAAATTATTTGGTCAGATTTCTTAGATGCTGCACAGGATTCATCAGTTAGCTTGCCCCAGTAAGCTCCCCACGTTTGGGACATCTGGGTTCAATGATTTTCTAACCAGTTTATGGTTAGGTTTATGATAAGGGTTAGGGCTTGCTTTAGAGATAGTGTTAGTTTTAGAGTTTGTTTTGTTCAAATTTCTTTGATACTGGGAAGGATACATCCCTTACCTAGCCTTATTATGTGCCCTAGTTTGGGGCCTTCTTTGTTCAATGGTTTGCTGTTGGGAATAGTTTGTTCTTAATGTCTCACATCATTTTGACCTATATGGGTAAATGCAAATGGAGCTGGAAATCAGAGGGTAGGTGCTAGCTGGTTGAAACTTCACATACTCAATCAGTTGTCTTTGGGACTCTTTGGTTTCTTCCTTGTGAAAGTAGCTGTAAGATGAAGCATGCAAAACTAATTTATCCAAGATCACTTTAGGAGAAAACAGAGCAATATGCATATAGTGAGATACCACCCCCAATTATTTGGTCAGATTTTTGATACTGTGCAGAATTCATCTGTAAGCTTTCCCCACTAGTCTCCCCAAGTTTAAAACTTTTATGAGCAAAGGTTCTCTTAACAGGTTAAGGTTATGTTTATGGTTAAAGTTAGGGCAAGAGATACAGCTATGTAAGGTTTAGAGTTTTTTATCTATTTATATTTTTTATCTATTTATATTTATATTTTTTATCTTTTATCTATTCTTAGTATACACCCATGTTTGGGCCTCCTGGGTAAAAGGAGTTGCTCTCAGGAGCAGTTCTCATTTTCATGTTTCATTTCATTTTGCCCTATAGGGGTGAATGGAAATGGAGCTGGAACTCAGAGTTTGTGCTAGCTGCTTGAAAGAGGGGACTCGCTCTCCATGCAGAAGACCACTTCTACCTGTGTGTAGCGGGGCACTTGTATACCGCCTTAGCCAGGGTATAGAAAAATTGCCCCTCCAGGGGGTAGACCACTCTTATCTGGGTGTCTGGGAGAGCATGTATACCGCCACATTCCCAGGGTACACAGGGTAGGGGGGACCCCTCTCTCCTGTGTGCCAGGGGGAGCTCATATAACTCTGCAGCCATTGTAGATGGGTCGCACCCCTCCCATCAGAAGACCCCATAACCCGGGTGTTGGGGGTAGCTCCTATACTGTCAGGGCCAGTGGAGTGGGGACTCATCCCTCCAGGAGAAGATCCCTTCCACCTGGTTGTCAGAGGAGTTCATATACTGTTACAGGCAGGATAGAGGGGACTCCCAGTGGAGGCAGGAGACCCCTCCCACCTTGGTTTAGCGGGGAGCTCTTTAACACTACAGCCAGGGTAGAAGGACTCACCTCTTCAGGACAGAGACCTATCCACCAGGAAGTTAGTGGGAGATCCTTTACCACAGCAGCCAGAGTAGAGGGGATTCACCCCTCCAGGCAAGAGACCCATCAAACCTGGTGTGCCAAGGAAAGCTAGTAAACCACTGCAGCCATGGTAGAGAGGACTCCCACTTCCGACGGGAGACTCCTCCCATCTTGGTATGGGTGGGGAGCTCCTATAAGACAGCAGCCAGAATAGAGGAGACTCGCCCCTCCAAGAAAGAGACCCCTCCCACCTGCATGTCTGGGAGAGCTGGTACACCCACTCAGGCAGGGTAGAGGGCAGGAGACCTCTCCCACCTGGGTGTAGTGGAGAGCTCCTATACCACTGCAGTCAGGGTAGAGACAATTCTATTCTCCAGACAGGAGACCTCTTCCACCTGGGAAACTCCAATACTGCTGCAGCAGGTTAGAGGGGACTCTAGCCTCCTGGCCAGAGTCTCCTCCAAGTTCGGTGTCAGGGGAGCTCCTATATCGCAGCAGCCAGGGTAGAGGGGACTCCCACATCTAGGACGGAGACTCCTCCCACTTGGGAGTCAGGGTGAGATCTTACACCACTGCAGCAAGGATAGAGCAGACTTTCCCTTCAAGTCAGGCGACCCCTCCCACCTGCGTGTCTGGGTGAGCTCCTATACATCCACACCCAGGGTAGTGGGGACTTGCGCATCCAATCCGGAGACCACTCCCTCCTGGGTGTCTGGGAGAGCTTGATTACTGCAACAGCCAGAGTAGAGGTGACCCACCCCAAAAGGCGAGAGACGCCTACCACCTGGGTCTTGGGGGAAGCTCCAATACTTCCACAGCCAGGGTAGAAGGAACATGCCCTGCAGGCGGAAGACCTCTCCAACTTGGGTGTACTGGAAATCTCGTATGGCAAGAGATAAAGTAGAGTTTACTCGCCCTTCCATGTGGGATACCCCTCCAACCTGGGTGTCTTGGATAGCTTGTTTACAGCCACAGCCAGGGTAGAGGATAATCATTGCTCCTGGCTAGAGACCCCTAAAAACTGGGTGTCCAGGGAAGATTGTATATCCCTGAGCCATTATAGAGGAGACCTGCCACTGCAGTCTGGAGAACCCATAACCTTGGCGGGGGGTGCTTCTATGCTGCCAGAGCCAGGGGAGAGTGGACTAGATTCTCCAGGAGGGAGATCCCTTCCACCTGGTTGTAAGGGCAGTTCATATAATGCCACAAGTATGGTAGAGGGGACTCACCACTGGAGGCGGAGACCCCTACCGCCTGGGGATAAGTGGGGCCTTGATACTACTGAAGCCAACGTAGAGGGGACTCACATCTCCAGGCCAGAGACCCTCCCACCTGGGTGTCAGGCAGAGAATCTTGACTGCATAATTCAGGGTGGAAGGGACTCGCCCCTCCATGTGAGAGACCCATCCAACATGGGTGTCTGGGAAAGCTAGTAAACCACTGAAGCCTGGGTAAAGGGGACTTGCCCCTTTAGGTGGGAGGCCCATCCCATCTAGGTATGGGGGGGAGTGCGTATACAACAGCAGCCAGAAAAGAGGGGACTTGCCCCTCCAAGGAGGAGACCCCTCCCACCTGGGTGTCTGGGAGAGCTGTTACACCCCCTCAGCCAGGGTATAGGGAAGTCTCCCCTCTTGGCCATCGACCTCTCCCACCTAGGTGTAAGAGGAAGCTCCTTAAATGCTGCAGCCATGGTAGAGCAGTCTTGCCCCTGCATATGGAAGACCCTTTCCACCTGGGTGTCAGGTGGAGCTCATATACCCCAGCAGCCAGTGTAGAGGCAACTCGAACCTCCAGGAGAGAAACACCACCCACCTGGGAATGGGAGTAACTCCTATACCCTCTTAGCCTGAGTAGAGGGGACTCGCCCCTCCAGGCTGAAGACCCCTCCCATTTGGGTGTCTGGGGATATACTATACCCGCACAGCCAGTGTAGAGGAGACTCGCCTTTCTATTCTGGAGACCCCATATATTGGGTGTCAGGGGAGCTCTAATATAGCCAGAGCCAAGGTAGTGGGGACTTGACCCTCAAGGCAGCAGGTCACTTCCACCTGGTTGTTAGTGGAGTTAATATACTGCCATAGCAAGGTAGAGGGGACTTGTAACTAGAGGCAGGAGACCCCTCCCACCTGGGTGTAGGGGAGACCTCTTATAAAACTGCTGCCAGGGTAGAGGGGATTCACCGCTCCAAGATGGATACCCTCCCACCTCTGTGTCAGGGGGTGATCTTTTACTTCCTCATCCAGGGTGGAGGAGACTCCACCCTCCAGGGGAGAGATCCATCCAACCTGTGTTTCAAGGAAAGCTAGTAAAACACTGCAGCCAGGGTAACTGAGACTCTCCACTTCAGGCAGGAGACCACTCACATCTGGGTATGGGGAGGACTCATATACCACAAAAGCTAGAAGAGAGGGGGCTCGCCCCTCCAAGCAGGAGACCCCTCCCATGAGGGTGTCTGGGAAAGCTGGTACACCCTCTCAGCCAGGGTAGAGGAAAGTCACCCCTCTAGGCGGGAGACCCTTCCACCTTGGGGGTCAGGGGAAGCTCCTTAACTTCTGAATCCAGGGTAGAGTACACTCGCCCCTCCAGGCATAAACACCCTCCCTCCTATGTGTCAGGTGGAACTCATATACCTCAGCAGTAAGGTTAGAGGCACCTTGCCCCTCCATACAAGAAATACCTCCTACCTGAAAATGGGAGTAACTCTTATACCCCCTTAGCCCTGGTACAGGGGTCTAGCCCCTCAAGGTGGAAGACCCCACCCACCTGGGTGTCAGGTGAAACTCATATACCCCAGCAGCCAGGATAGAGGCAACCCATACCTCCAGGCAAGAGACACCTCCCACCTGGGTATAGGGGTAACTCCCATACCACCTTAGCTAGAGTAGAGAGGACTCACCCTTCCAGTTAGGAGATGCCTCCAACATGGGTGTCTGGGGAGGGGGTGTTCATATACAACTGATGCTGAGGTAGCAGCTACTCGCCCCTCCAGGCAGGGACCCCTCCCCACTGAGGGTAGGAGGGGGGTCTTATACCCCAATACCCAGGGTTAAGGGGACTCGCCCCTCCAGGCAGGAGACCCTCTCATCTGGGTGTCAGGGAGAGCTCTTATACTACCACAGCCATGGTAGAAAGTACTTTCCCCTTCAGGTTTGGAGAACCCTCCCACTTCAGTTTCTGGGAATATTTTATACCGTTCTAGGTGGGTTAAAGAGAAGTCTACCCTCCAGACAGGAGACCTCTTCCACCTGGGTGTCCTGGGGAGCTCTTATACCACTGCAGCAGGGTACAGGGTACTCAAGCCCCATGGCTAGAGACTCCTTCCAATTGGGTGTCAGGGGATTTCCTCTACTACAGCAGCCATGGTAGAAGGGACTGGCACCTCTACACAAGTGGAAGGAGAGGAAGGATTGGCATTAGGATGTGGAAATGGAGGGTAGAGAAAAGGGTACACAGTGGAGTGCACTAAGGGGCACAAGCAAGGGACCCCAGGTAATCCCCAGTGTGAAGTGACACATTGCAAGCCACACAACACAGGGAACACAGTCCAGGGCTCAAGTAAGCAGCCAGGTCTGGAAACTGGAGAGGAAAACGTCAGGGTTAGGGAGGGCAGGGTTGGGGAAAGGGCATCATGCAAGGCTAGATGGTAGGGGATGGAAGGGTGATGATCACACAGGGCAAGGACAGCCGAAGGCCTGTTGGGGATGCAAATCAAGTCAACATGGTGCTGGGCACTTTGCCAGGAGGAGTGGTTTGTGAAGCAATGCCAGCAAGCCATTAAGATTATGTGGATTCCTTATGGGCTGACTGCTGTATCTGGATGATGTTAATTAAGTTAAGCTGTGTGTAATTATTTAAGTATATATACCTCTGCTGTCCAGCAGATAAGGGCTTCTGCTATCTCGGGTGCCCGTTATTTTGAGTTCTCACTCAGTTCCCGCTGAGTTCACTTACAATAAAGTAGTTTTATTTCAACCTTCAAGTTGCTTGTCAACTCCTGGTTATTTGCCTAGCCAGACTGCTACATATGGTGGTCCGTAGTGGGAATGACTGAAGCTTGGGGGTAAGTGATAAGGTAAACTGCTCGCCCCTGAGGGCAGGGCGAGAGGATGGGTGACCATTTCAAAAAACAGTGTAATTTTCTTTGGTTTTGTTTTGTTTTTGTTTCAAGCTGCCTGTCCCTAGAAATAAATAGGAAGGGAGAAAAATTGTTAGCCCCTGAGGAACAAATAGAGATAGACCACTGATGCACATGTCATGAAAAAAAAAATAGATACAATGAATGTTTGTTCCATTTTTGTCTCTCTCTTTTTGTGTGTGTGTGTGTGTGTGTATTATCTTGTTGGGTTGCATTATCTTTGTAGCAGAAATATGGGATCAGAAATTAGTAAAAAAAGAAGCCGAAAGAGTATTAAGTAAATTGCTAGAGGAAGGAGGCACCCCAGTACAACCAAGAACAGTTAGGGCATATGCTGATATGATACAAAAATGTAGCCCATGGCTTCTTAAAGAGGAGTTGTTGAATATATCACAATGGGACTATCATGGTGAAGATTTAAGGAAGATGGAAAAGAAAAACCCAGGAACTCTGTCAGTTGGCACATTGCCATTGTGGACGTTGATAAGATCTTCTTTGCTTAGTCCAAAGCTTTTAGTTCAGACTATGGTAGAGGAAGGAGAAAACATTAGATCAAGTAAAAGAGAAGGTCTCTCCAGCCAGTCATACAGAGGAAGAAAATTTAGAGGATGAAGGGCTTTCAGAGGAAAACTTACAACAGGAGGCTACTTTTTCATCACCAGAGGGTGTAAGTATTCAACCAACAGCTCCACCTATGGAGACAATATATATTGGGTGGCTCCCAATCCCCATAGTTGATAAATGGGATCCTGAGACAGGACCTCGATGATGGGCATGACCTGTATTTGAGGAGACAGGAGGGCAGCGAATTCATCATGCTTTAGATTTCAAAACTATGAAGCAGCTGAAATAGGAGGTAACAACCTATGGTCCTCAAGCACCTTTCACTGTAAGTAGGGTCAAATCCATAACCAACTTGAACATGACACCAGCAGATTGGGCTAGCATGTGCAAAGCTGTGCTAAATGGAGGACAAGATTTGCTGTGGAAGGTTGCCAATCAGGAATTTTGTATGGAAACGGCTAGGCAAAATGCAGCGGCCAGTTATCCTCAGAGAAATCTAGATATGTTGCTAGGAGAGGGACCTTATGTGGGTCAGCAGCAACAAATTGGATATGATCCTGCCATATAATCACAAATCATTTCAGCTGTGGTTAAGGCATGGAAAACTTTACAAGGGCATGGAGATTTACAAGGTCAATTATCTAAGGTAATACAAGGAACCAATGAACCTTATGCTGAATTTGTAGATAGGCTTATACAAACAGCTGCCAGTGTCTTTGGGGATGCAGAAGAAGCAATGCCATAGGTGAAACAGCTAGCCAACAAACAAGCCAATAGTTGGTGTAGGGAGGCCACTAGACCATGTAAACATAGAGATTAAAACACATATATTAAATTATGTAGAGACATTAATGAACAGGGGCAAGTCTTGGTAGCTGCAGTACAACAGGCTTTAGGTGCCAGGCCAAAAACATGTGAACAAACAGGACATTTTAAAAGGAGTTGCCCCATAGGAGGAGGGTTTAACAAAACTGGGTATCAAATGGGTAGAATACCAGTTATTTGCTCATGATGTCATAGAGTGAGTCATTGGGGTTATGAATGCTGTTCTCAGACTACGGTAGAGGGTACTCCATTGTCAAGAAACGGACAAGGACCAAGTGTTTAACCAAGATATCTTGGAGGAAAACATTGGACTCCATTGCCAAAAAACGGACAGGGGAACCCAATGCTCCAGGGCCCATGACCACAAATATACGGGGCATTGGAGGAACTCAGCAACCCCATGAGGGTAGTGCCCAGGACACATTATCTATTAGATCCCTCATTAGACAAACCAGAGGGAGCACAGGGTTGGACATGTACGTCTTTGCCAGAGCAGTACTAACTCCACAGATGGGAGTTCAAATCATTCCCACAGGGGAAAAAAGGACCTCTTCCCCAAGGAACAGTAGGCTTATTATTAGGATGTAGTTCTTCTAATCTAAAAGGACTTATGTTAAGGCCTGGGGTAAATTGATCCCAATTATGAAGGTGAAATAAAAATTATAGCTAGTTCTCCAAGGGGTATATCAGTAATTTCATCAGGAAACAGAATTGCACAGTTATTAATGATACCCAGCCTTCATGATAAATATTCCAGTTGTACTGTAGAAAGTGGTTCCAGGGGATTAGGCTTCACAGGTATAGACTGGGCTATGCTTTCTTTAAATTTAGATTCTTGGCCCATGCTAAAATTAAGTATTCAATGGCATGAATTTAATGGACTACTGGATACAGGTGCAGACCTTAGTATCATCTCTCTTCAAGAATGAACAAAACATTGGCTATTACAACAAGTCCCTCAAATGTTTGAGGCCTAGGAATAGTGACTAATCCCCATAGAAGAGCGATGGTATTAGATTTGAAGGATCCTGAAGGATGTGAAGGAACTATACAGCCATATGTATTGGATCATCTTCCTATAAATTGATGGGGACGACATGTTCTAGATCAATTAGGGTTAACATTAACAAATAACCTCAATTCAAATGTGCCCACTATCATGGCTAGACAAGGTTTTAAGAAAGAAAAAAGGAATAGGAAAACAAGGACAAGGTATAGTGGCACCAATACAAATAGATCAAAATGCAGATAGATATGGATTGGGTTTTCAGGAGGGGTCACTAAGACAATAAAAATTACTTGGAAATCAGAAAGGCCAGTATGGGTTCCTCAGTGGTCCCTGACTAAAGAAAAGATACAAGCAGCCCCTGATCTGGTCAAACAACAATTAGCGGAGGGACATATACAACCTTCTGTATCTCCCTATAATACTCCCATTTTTGTCATCAAAAAGAAATATGGTGAATGGAGATTATTCCAAGATTTAAGAGCTATTTATAATGAGATGGTTATCATGGGACCTGCTCAATCAGGGATTGCTCAATTGTCTGCTTTGCCAAAATCCTGGTATGTTTTAGTTATAGATGTTAAAGATATTTTAATATCTATATCTATAAATATCTATAAATATATCTATTATATATCTATAATATGAATATATATATATAATATATATATATATATAATATTATATATATAATACATATATAATATATATAATATTATATATATATAATATTATATATAATATATATATAATATTATATATATATATATATATATATATATATATATATATATATTTTTTGTTTGTTTTGTTTTTGTTTTGTTTGTTTGTTTGTTTGTTTGTTTTGTTTCAATTCCAATTCCTCCTGAGGATAGTCTAGGTTTTGGATTTACTGTCCCTGCACTGAATCATGAAGGTCCTGATTAGAGATATGAATGGAAAGTACTCACTCAAGGGATGGCTAACAGCCCATCTATGTGTCAAATTTATGTTAACAAAACAATTCAGCCACTTAGAAATCAAAATCCTGAACTACAAATATTTCACTCTATGGACGATGTAGTATTAGCACACAAAGCTAAAAACACATTGCTACAATGTTATGCCACACTTACAAACTTATTAAAAATTATAATCTAGAGATAACAATAGATAAAATACAATTAAATTTTCTGATTAATTATTTAGGAGTTCTATTGTCCTCGACTATGGTCCATCCACCAAAAATTCAAATACGAGTAGATCAACTTAACTCATTTAACGATTTCAAAAATTGCTAGGAGACATAAATTACATAAGGCCTTATCTAGGCATACCAACAGGATAGCTGGGACCCTTATTTGATATCCTAAAAGGTCCATCGGATCCAAATTAACACCGCATGTTAATGCCTGAAGCAATAAAGACATTAAAACTCATTGAAATATATATGGAAAGTATGCATTTGGATAGAATTGATATAAGTTTGCCTTTATTATTTATTGTACTACCAACAAAAAATATTCCTACAATAGTATTTTGGCAAGAAGGTCCATTATAATGGATACATTTATCTTATTCTCCTAATAATATTCTTACTAGGTATCCTGAAGCTGTAGGACAATTAATACTCAATGGAGTAAAAGCAGCAAAGGGAGTGTTTGGAATTTCTCCTAACAAAATTATCATTCCATGTACTATGGATCAAATTAACAAGTTACCTAATGAGTTAAATACTTGGGCAATAATTATGTGCAAATCTATTTTTTCATTTGATAATCACTTCCCATCGAATCCTTTGTTGTCTTTTTGGTCCTCACATCCTGTAGTTTTTTCCAAAAATGACAAGAAAAACACCTATCATGAATGCTCCAGATATATTCACTGATGGGTCAAATAATGGTACAGCAGCAGGAATTACCGCTGATCAAGCATTTAAATTTTTATTTTCTGAACAATCAGCTCAAAAGGTAGAGCTTAATGCAGTATTACAAGCTTTTGTGATATTTAAAGATTTCATATTTAATTTATTTTCTGACAGTTTATATATAGTTAATGCTATAAATTCCCTTGAAGATGCTGGTAAGATTTCCACTTCCTCTACTGTTTTCTCTTTGTTCTCTGCTATACAAAGTTTTATCTGGGACAGAAAAGATCCATTCTTTATAGGACATATCAGGGCACATACAGGATTTCCTGGAGCCCTTAGTTTGGGTCATGATTTAGCAGGTAAATCCACACATGACATACATATTTTTTCTATACTAAAAGAAGCTACAATTTTTCACAAATCCTTCCATGTCAATGCTAATAAATTGCAAAAGCATTTTAGAATAACTAAGGAACAGGCTAGACATATAATAAAACAATGTCAAAATTGTGTGATCTTTTTAACCACAATTTAATCATGGTATTAATACTAGAGGACTAATATCTGGCAGATGGATATCACATATATGCCAAAATTTGGAATGTTAAAAATATTTGCATGTTACAGTTGATACTTCTTCAGGATATTTAATGGGCTCCCTTCATACCAGAGAAAAATACTAAAGATATCATCTCATTGTTTACAAAATTTTGCCACTGTGGGCATTCCAAAACAGTTAAAATCAGATAATGGCGCTGGCTATACTTCTGCTTCTTTCAAGCAATTTTGCTCATCATTTGACATTAGTCACATAACAGGAATCTGTATAATCCACAGGGACAAGGCATAGTTGAAAGAGCTCATCAAACAATTAAAATATACTTACCAAAACAAAAAGAGGAAATTGGGAAGGGTTATATATCCCCCAAAGATAAACTTAACATAACCCTTTTTATGTTAAACTTTTTAAATTTGGATTTATCAGGACTTAGTGTTGTGGAATGCCTCAGTCTGGCTGCAGCAAAATAATGAGCAACTTGTGAAGATAGATATAGCAGGAGTGGGAGCCGTTCATTGTAGGACTGCACGGGTATATATACATAACTGAACACACAGCTTGTTTCAATTTAGCATCATCCAGTTACAACACTCATTAAGGAATCCTTATCATTTCAATAATTATACACAGCTTAAATTAATTAACATAAACTAGTTACAGCAGTCAACCAATAAACCTGTAAACAAGTCAAGATGGCACCTGGCACTTTGCCAGAGGAAGTGGTTTGAGAAGCAATGCCAGCAAGCCATTAAGATGATAGAGATTCCTTAATGACTGACTGCTGTGTCTAGATTATGTCAAGTAAGTTAAGCTGTGTGTAATCATTAAGATGATGATTCCTTATTGGTTGACTGCTGTATCTAGTTTAATTTAATTAAGTTAAGCTGTGTATTCAGTATGTATATATACCCCTTCTGTCCTACAATAAATGACTCCCACTCCTGCGGTATCAATCTTCACAAGTTCCTCGTCACCCTCCGGTTACTTTGCTGCAGCCATACTATGGCAGTGGAAAGGCACATGTGTCCAAAAAATGTACATAAGCCAAAGCTATTTTGGAAGGATTACTAACTGGACAATGGAAAGGTCCTGACCCAGTAATTGTCTGGAGTCGGAGGTCTGTTTGTGTGTTTCCATAGGGAGAACGGCAGCTGATTTGGATTCCAGCGAGACTAACTAAAGCGATTTCTACAGACCAAAAAGAAGATGATTTGGCTCAAATCCATAACAACTGATATCCAGATCTCCAGTTTAGCTATCCTTACATCTGCAATAATTGTTCTCCTACACCTGGAGTCTAATGAATAATGAGTACCATTAAGGCCTATTTCAAATGTAAAAAAAAAAAAAAAAAAAACTTGAGGCTTACTTGTGGGAATATCTTCAAACCCATATGCAAGTTACAGGAAAAAGATGGATGTCAAAAGAAGATTCAAAACCAGGTGGCAGGCAGGATGCTTTTTTCTATTTTATTTTTTGAGCTCATACAGACCTAGGTTAATGTATTTTTGATCAGTTTTATTTTTTAATCAACTGTGGAGTTTTTAAACATTGCAATGGAGATTTCACTGTGAAAATCTACAAGGCCTTTACTATTGTGTTATGTGTGCACACTTGTGTTATGTGTTGTATGTCTGTATGTGTGTATGTCCATATATCAGGAGTGCTCATGAAACAATTGGATGCAGATATCTTTTATTCACGTGATTTAAATAGTTTAATTTAAATTGGGTATTGTTTTAATGTGTGAACCAAAAAGAAGGTTAACCCATCTGTTTGTTTACTTTCATGTTTCCTTTTCATTATATCTAATAATTCTGTTCAGAATAATGTACTAAATTGTTCAGAAAATTGTTTTCTTAGTGCCTGATGGAATGCTGCACAATTTTCTTTAGCCATTATTGCCAGAATTCCTACCTTAAGAAAAAAATAGAAAAATTTTCAGTATTACTGAGAAACCAAATGAGACTTCGGAAATACAGCTACCATCATCACAGCTGTTGCTGCTTCTGCTGCTACTACTACAGTTTCTGTGACAACTATCACACAAATTGAACAAACTTTTGAATCAATATTTACTTCAAGAAGAAATAAACATATTAATGGATTCCTTTGCTATAAGCTGCTTGCAGAACTTACCTGGAATGTATCACTTATATGCATTATGAACTGATACAACAAATTGTAATAGTGCCAGGGTATCTTTGCTCATAGTGTCATCTGTGGTACAGTTTTTCCAGGGGTTTCTCACTTGAAGCAGTCAATGGCTTGGTATCGTGACATTTTGTATCCTCCTCTTTCTGCTTGTGGCAGGTTGTTTTGTTTGAAAACCACTATGGTCGTTATCCACAAGTATGGCTAAGTGTGTTGGGCCGAGAGTCAAAGACGGGTAAGATCCAATTACAGTGGTACCAACCTAAGAGAGGAGGCTGACAATTTGAGATCACACCATCCAATGACAGGTAAGGACCATATGTAGTATTGGACTCGGTTGCTAAGCCACATACTTGTTGTATAATAAAACAAAAGGGAGGAGATGTTGGGGATGCAAATCAAGACAAGATGGTGCCTGGCACTTTGCCAGGAGGAGTGGTTTGTGAAGCAATGCAAGCGAGCCATTAAGATTATGAGGATTCCTTATTGGCTGACTGCTGTTTCTAGATGATGTAAATTAAGTTAAGCTGTGTGTAATTATTTAAGTATATATACCTCTGCTGTCCAGCAGAGAAGAGCTTCTGCTATCTCGGGTGCCTGCTATTTTGAGTTCTCGCTCAGTTTCTGTTGAGTTCACTCGCAATAAAGTAGTTCTCATTTCAACCTTCAAGTTGCTCGTCACCTCCCAGTTATTTGCACAGCCAGACTGTGGCAAAGGCCAAAGTCCACTGAAAGGTGTCAAAGATTGGAAGCGGACAGGGGCACAGGCGAGGGACATGGTTGGGTTTCACATAGGGAGACTTCAGAACCCATAGGCCAGCCAATTTCACTCCTCTGCCCTAGGTGAGAAGAACCTCACAGAAAACCAGGATCAAAGAAAGACCAAAGAGGGCACTGTGAGGGGATTCCTTGTGTCTGGAATTGGGGGTTGGGTTGGTGGTTAGCCAGGACCCCTTTGAGGATCCCAGGCTAGAGAAAAACAGGGAGAGTTGAGGGTCTGGGCAGTGCCAGGATACCGCAGTACAAAGAGAACAGAGGCGAGTCCCAGGAGTGGGCCAGAAAAATGGGCCTGAAATGAGGGAACAGGGACAGGATCCTCCAGAAGGGCATCCAGGGGTTCATACAAAGGAAGAGGCCAAGGAACGGAGAGCCAAGTGGCAGGACCTAGGCTGGTGTTTCATGAAAACAGACAGGGCTGGGGAGGGAGGCAGAATAGATATGGGAGCAGGTGGCGCAGGGAGAGGAGGGCTCACAGACCAGGTCCACAGTTGGGTGTCAGCATTGGGGAGTAGGGCCTGTGCAAATGGAGGCCTAAGGGCCCAGGCAAGGAACAGGGCTACATTTTCCCAAAGGGAGATGGAAGGGCCAAAAGGCCACATAAAGTCCTCAGCCGTGGTGTGCATTCTAACAAAGGTATCAGGGAAAGGTACAAGGGAGGGACAGGGAGAACAGGAGGTCCAAAGAAGGGCACAGCAGAATAAACCTGAGGATGTGTGTTTTTGGGTTGGGAGCCAGGAACCCAGCAAGGAGATCAGACTATGGACCTAGATGTGGTCCCATGCCAGGATAGAGCAGGAAAGGGCAGGACTGGGCAGGTGGGCAGCCCTAGATTTCTGCAAGGAAGGGAAGCCAAGGGAATTAGAAAATCGGCCCAAGCAAGGGGTGCAAAGTCAAAGCCCAGGAACCATGGGAGCAAGAAGGGGCACTGGAGGCTCCAGGGAGGAGCCAAACCAGGGATTTGAGAGGTGAGGGCCAAGGCTTTTGCAGGGGGCTCAGAACAATTTACAGGGAAGGGGAGGGATTTTAAAAGGATCCAAGAGGCAATAAGCAGGTTCGAGGCCCAGGGCCACTACCAGGTGTCCAAGTTCCATGTTCAGAACCAAAGGCCAAAGGAGAGCAAGGGGCCCAGGCAAGGGGCAGGGCTCTGTTCCCATAAGGTGCCTGGCCCAGATAGGAATCCAAGAACATTGAACGGGCAAAGGGGGCCTGGCAAGGGAGGGCATGGCGTGGGGTTGCAGTGGGTGTGAAGGGCCCCAGTGCCAGGACCCAAGCAAGGAGCCCAGTCAAGGGTCTCACCCAACTGACCAAAAATGAAGACCCAAAGAACAGGAGACTCCTGGTTGATCCCAGGTAAAACACAAGGGTATTGAAGAAAGGGGAGACACGAGAAGGAGGAGTTAGCTGGAAGCACAGGGAAAACCAAGGGAAGCACCCTAGGGGACCCAAAACAGAATGACACCATGAGAAGCCACACACGATTCCATGCAACTCATGTATGCAATCATGGGCTCAGTTGAAGGTTCAGGGTCAGGGAGGCCTTGTTGGGTTTGCAGCAGCATTGAAGGCCAGATGGCATGTGAGGGAAGGGAGGGAATGGCACAGGGCCTATGTGATGCAAAGCACATTTCCACTGCCAGATGTCATGTTTCTGGAAGCGAGGGGTATCAGGCAAGGGGCAGGGCTGTGTTTCCATAGGGAGATTTCAGGATGTAGAGGCTAGTAGCCTTTCCTGGGTGAGTAGATCATCAGAGAGGGACCAGAAGCAAAGGAGGGCCAAAGGAGTGGACTGTGAGGAAATACTTTTTGTTCGGACATTGGGGGGTAGCTGGGGAGCAAGGACCCAATCAATGAGCCCAATATAGGCAGAAGCAGTGCAGGGAAGGGTCCAGGAAGTGCCAGGATACCACAGCACAAGGAAAACAGAAGGAAGGCATAACAGGGCCCCAAGTGAGGGGACTGAAATCAAGGTACATGAGAAAGGTCCTCGAGAGAGCAGACAGGGTCTCAAGCAAGGAGCCAGGCCTAGGAACAGAGAGCCAAGTGCAAGGGCTGGGCCCAGGGGAACATGAAAATGAGCAAGGCTGATTAGGGGAGGGAGAGAAGGAAGGGTGCTGGTGGTGCAAAGTAGGGAGATTCAAGGCCCAGGCCCACTGCAAGGTGTCAGTGTCCAGGAGCAGGGCCCAGGCTGAGGGAGGCCAAATGGCCTATGTAAGGGGAAGGGCTACATTTAACAAAATGGAGCCTACAGGAACAAGAGGCCAGGTCCATTCTCCTGGCCTGGGTGAGTATCCTGGAAAGGGATCAGGAAAAGAGGCCTGGCAGCAACAGGGACTACAGGAGGGTTAAAGAGGGCACAGTTTGAAGGGACAGAGGAACAGTCCAGGGCTGGGGAAGGGGTCTCAGGTAAGTGGACAAGGGTTGGTAGGAAATGCTGGGGATCCAGCATGGGGGAGTCAGGCTCCAAGCCCAGGGCCACTGCTAGCTTTCAGGGTTTTGTGGGCAGTACCAATAACACAGGGAGAACAATGGGCCCAGGCCAATGGCAGGGCTCAGCTCAGTTTCCTATAAGGTGCACTGACACAGATGAGAATCCAGGGCCAGGGACTTAGAAAAGTTGGTTGTCAAGAAAAGGGAGCCAAGAGGAAGGCTACAATAAGGCTTGATTCGAGGTCACATTGGGTGTGGAGAGGGGCAAGAGCCAGGAACCAAGGAAGGAATCCAGGCAAGGGACTGACCTGACCCAAGATGATGAGAGACCCAAGAAGAAGGGGACTGCAAAAGGGGAAATCAGTGAAGGGAAGGAAGGGGCAATGTGAGGATGAGGAGACAGCAGGAGGGCAGGCAGCACAAGGGGCACTTAGGGAAGCAAAGTAGGGGGCACGAGAAAGGGGCCCCATCATCCAACCCAACATGAATAGACACCACGTGAAGCCATGTGACTGTATGCCACAGGATGAATGAACACAGTCAGGGGCCCAGGCGAGAAGCCAGGCCCAAAGAATGGAGCACAAATGGTCAGGGTTCTAGAGGGCTGGCATGGGTTAGGGGCAGCATACAAGTGGAGAGGACAGAGGAGGGAAGAAGGTGATCTAGCAGAGCAAGTTCTGCACAAGGCCTACGTCCACTGCCAGGTGTCAGGGTTCGGACAGCCAAAGGGGCACAGTCAAGGGGCTGGGCTCTGTTTCCTATAGAAGATTTCAGGGTACAGAGGCCAGCTAATTCCACTTCTCTGCCTCAGGTAAGTAGATCCTGAGGGAGGCACCTGGAACAGGGCAGGGCTAGAGAGGTAGGGAAAGGAGAGGGAAGATGGTGGTGCATTGGTAGGAAGGCTCAAGGCCCAGGTCCATGACTATGTGTCAGGTAGGGCAACAGGACCCGGGTTGAAGGAGGCCAAAGGGCCCACGCAAGGGGCAGGGCTACTTTTTCTCTTAAGGATCTAGGTGTGACAATAGGCCAAGACCACCTCCATGTCGTGGGTGTGAATCCTGGGAAAGGTATAGAGAAAGGGGGTTTCACAGGGACAGGAAGGAAAGGAGGGCCAAAGAAGTGCAAAGCGGGAAGGGCTGGAGGATGGATGCTGGTGGGGTAGGGCCTGGACCCCAAAAAGGAGCCCAGGTTAGGGACCTAGAGGAGGGCTTATGCCAGGGGAATATAGGGAAGGGCAGCGCTGGGCAGGCGGGCGTCACTAGTGGACTGCAGTGCAGGAACACCAAAGACAACAGGGAAGCAGCCCAAACAAGTGGCACACAGTCAGTGCCCAGGCACATTCTGGGCAACAAGAGACCCCAGAGACTCAATAAAGAAGTCTGGACAGGGAATGGAGAGGCAAAGGCTGGTGCTAGGGCTGGAGGCTCAGGACAGTGGAAAAGATTTGGGTGGGAAGACCAGAGACCCAAAACAGGCAGGCAAGTACACGCCAGGGACCCTGCCAGGTGTCATGTTTCAAGGTGTAGGTCCAAGCACCCAGAAAGAGCAAGGGATCCAGATGAGAGGCTGGGCTCTGTTTCACATTAGGTGCCCTGGCCCAGATTAGAATCCAGGGAAGGGACCTGGCAAAGGAGGGCTGTCAAGGGAAGGGGGACAGGAGAAGTGTGATGAGTGTGCATGCTGTGGGATCCTGGTGGGTGCTCAGAGGGGTGAGACCCAGGTCTCAAGCCAACACCACAGTAAACGGACCCACCTGACTGATCATGAATTAGAAAATCACAGAGAAGGAGACTCACAAGCGCCAGGGGAATTTGTGAGAAGATGAGGAAGGGGTTGCACAAGGACCAGATGACAGAGAAAAGCACAAGGGGCACCTAGGGGAGCCCACTGGTGGGCACACCAAGAAGCCTCCAGGACAGACCCAACACAAAGAGACTCCAGGCTATGCTAAAGGACATGAGGAAAGTGGTCAGGGGCTCAGGCAAGCAGCCAGGCCCTGGAACTGGCTGTGTTTCTCACTGGGAGCATTCAGGGTGAAGAGGTCAGGCAATTTTGCTCCTATGCCCTAGGTGAGAAGATCCTTAGAGAGACTGGACCAAAGGAGGGGCAAAATAGGGCACTCTGAGATCATACCTGTGGTGCAGAGTTTTGGGTGGGGTCGTTGTGCAGCCAAGACCCATTTGAGGAGCCCAGGCTAGAAAGAAGCAGGGGGAGAAGAGGGTCTGAGCAGTGAGAGGATACCTCAGGATGCATAAGGGAAACAGAGGGAAGTCACAGGAGGGAGCCAGTAAAAGGAGTGTGAAACCAAGGGACAGGGACAGGGTCTTTGAGAGGAGTGGCCACGGGCTCAAGCAAGGAGACAAGCCCAGTAATGGAGAGCCAAGGGCTAGCACCTGGTCCTGGGTGAATGAAAAGAGAAATGGTTGTCTGTGGGAGCTCTTATACTTCTGCAACCTATGTAGAGCAGACTGGCTCCTCCAGGTGAGAAACCCCTTCCACCTTGGTGTCCAGTCTATCTTGTATTCTGCCTCAGCCCGTGTAGAGGGGACTTGTCCTTCCAGGCAAGAGACCCCTCCCACCTGGGTTTGTAGGGTGGGCTCCTATTCAGCTGCAGCCAGGGTAACAGTGATTCATCCCTCCAGGCAGGAGGCACCTTTCACATGCATGTCTGAGAGAATTCACATACCTCCACATGCTGGCTTAATTGGACTCGACACTCCAGTTGGAGATCCCAAACTCCTGGATGTCTGGGGAAACTCCTGTACTTGGAGGCAGGGTAGATGGGACTCACCCCACAAAGCAGGAGACACCTCCCAACTTGGTGTCAGAGGAGCTAGTACACCACCCCCACCAGAGTAGAGGTTACTGGTGCCACCAGGTGGGAAACCCCTCCAACCTGTGTGTCTGCGGGATCTTGAATACCACTGCAGCCAGGTTAGAGGGGACTCGCCTTCCAGGCAAAGACCCCTCCCACCTGGGTGCCCAGGGGACCTCATGTACCACTGCAGCCAGGGTAGAGGGTACTCACCCACCCAGGCTGGAGACCCCTCCCACCTGGGTGTTAGGGGAGCTCATATACTGCCACAGACAGGGTTGCAGGGATTCGCCCCTCCAGGCGAGAGACCCCTCCTACCTGTGTGTTAGTGGATCTCCTATACCAAGGCAGCCAGGTTAGAGAGGACTCACACCTCCAGTCAGTAAATCCCTCCATACTGGGTGTCTGGGGGAGCTCCTATACCTCCCAGGCAGTGTAGATGGGAATTGCCCCTCCAGTCAGGAGATGCCTCTCACGTGGGTGTCCTGGGAGCTCTTATATGGCAACAACTAAAGTAGAGGGGATCTATACTCCAGGTGGCAGAACACTCCCACCTGGCTGCTGTGGTGAGTTTCTATACCACCAAAGCCATGGTAGAGGGGACTTGCACCTCCAGGTGGGAGACTCCTCCCACCTGGGTGTCTGAGGAAGCTTCTATCCCTTCACAGCTACAGAAGAGGAGATTCGCCCCTTCAGGCAGGATACCTCTCCCACCTGTGTATAAGTGGGAGCTCTTATAGAAACATAGCCAGGGTAGAGGGGATGTGACCTTCTAGGGGAGAGACTCCTTCCAACTGGGTGTCCAGGGGGCTCCTATACTGCCACTGGAAGGATAGGGGAAACTCACCACTGCAGGCAGGAGACCCCTCCTGACTGGGTGTCAAGGAGAGCTAGTATACTTCCCCAGCCAGTGTAGAGGGGACTCACCCCTCCAGGCGGGAGACCCAACAAGCTGGGTGTGGGTGGGGGAGCTCATATACCACTGTAGCCAGGGTAAAGGGCACTCACCCCTTCAGGGGGGAGGCCCCTCTCAACTGGGTATCACGGGTAGCTTGTATAACACCTTAGCCAGGGTATAGAGGATTTGCCCCTCCAGGCCAAAATCTCCTCCCACCATGTTGTCAGGGAAGGTCATATACCACAGCAGCCATGGTAGAGGGTTCTTGCCTTCCTGGTGAGAGACCCCCTCCCACCAGGCTGTCAGGGGAAGCTCATATATTGTAGTAGCCAGTGTAGTGGGGATTTGCCCCTTCAGGCGGGAGAACACTCCCATCTGGGTTGTGGTGGGGATCTCGTATAACACAGCAGCCAGAATAGAGGAGACTCCCCCTCCAAGGAGGAGCCCCTCCCACCTGGTTGCCTGGGAGAGCTGGTACACCTCCTCAGCCAGGGTAGAAGGGAGTCAACCTCCAAGCTGGAGACCCCTCCTACCTGGGTGCCAGGAAGACCTGGTACAAGCCCTCATCCAGGGAAGAGGCGAGTAACCCCTACAGGCAGGAGACCCCTCCTGCCTGGGTATCAGTTGGAGCTGGTATACCACTGTAGCCAGAGTAGAGTGGACTCACCCCTCCAGGCAGAAGTAAGGAGCTCGTATAACACAACAGCCAGAATAGAGGGGACTCCCCCTCCAAGGAGGACCCCCTCCCACCTGGGTGCCTGGGAGAGCTGGTACACCCCCTCAGCCAGGGTAGAGGGGCGTCCTCCCTCTGGGCAAGAGACCCCTCCTACCTGGGTATCAGGTAGAGCTGGTATACTGCTGTAGCCAGGGTAGATTGGACTCACCCCTCCAGGCAGAAGTAAGTCTCTGCTAAGATTTACATTAAATTTGAAAGTTGGGAATCCCAGCAGCCAAGATTCTATACCGGGAGATAACAAAATAACCATGCATCTTAAAGTGCCAGAGGAAATATGTATGCTCCCCTTACATAAAAGACAGTTGCCCCCAAGGTATCGAGGACACCATCCTTAGAACACTACTGGACTCTGACTTAAAAGCCCATATGTATCAAGAAAAAGTTTAAATAATTTGGTTACCATCTGATTCAGCAACAGAACAGACAATAGCCACTGGGCCTCAAAATAAACAGGAAATCTGATCAATTCCATTCCTTTCAACCTGCCATCAGACTACAGAATTCTTTGGGGCTACCAGATTCACTTATACATGAATCCTCAACTTTCAGTTATAGCAAACCGCTCTGTGAAGCCACAAAGGAAGAAGAATGGGATCCTCTAATATGTGGGCCACCTAAGCAAATGACCTTTGAGTACATTAAACAAGCACTCCCAGTGCATCTGGACTAGGGCTCCCTGATCTCACAAAGCTTTACTTTCTTTATGTCCACAAACACTGTGGAATGGCTGTAGGAGCATTGACATTTACATCTGTCTGAAGAGCTGGGCTCTGTAGCCCAAGATTGGCCACCTTGTTTACGGGCCCTTGAAGTCACAGATCTTCTGGTGTTGGAAGGTAATAAACTGGCTATGGGACAAAAATTGGTTTTCAGGGTTCCTCATTCAGTGTTGACATTGGTAGAGTACAAATGACAACATTGGTTGACTAATGGTCAATAACAAGGCATACTATGTGAAAACACATGTATCTATGAGGAAGTTATCCAAACTCTGAACCCAGCAATCTTGCTGCCCATTGGACCTGGGGAACCTGATCACAACTGTATTGAAGTATAGATGAAATGTTCTCCACCAGACCACACCTGACAGAACATCCCTCAGGGACCCTGATGTGGAGTACTTCACAGATGGAAGCAGTTTTATAAAAGATTGGGTATGTTTTGCTGGATATGCATGGTAACTCTGTACTCCACAATTGAGGCAGAATCTCTGCCTCAAGGAACTTCAGCACAAAAAGCAAAACTTATTGCTTTGACTCAAGCCCCTCAGTTGACAGCAGGAGTCTGTGTGGATATTTACATAGACTCAAAATATGTGTTCTCTACCTTCATGTTCATAGAGCCTTATGTAAGGAAAAGGGGCTCATTAACTCAGAAGAAAAAAAAAAGGCATGATGTACAGGCAAGAAATTCTTAAACTTTTGGATGCACTGTGGGTTCCCAGGAAAGTTGTGATTATATATTGCCAAGGTCATCGAAAGGGAAACACTGTGGTTTCTCAGGGCACCCAGAGAGATGACAGAGAGGCCAGCTTAGCTGTGTGCAAGGAATGAGAAGAAAATCCAGTCCCAGGTTTAAAGGCTGCCCTTCTACCTGGTCAAATATGTAACAGAATTTGAGCCAATATACCCCCAACATGAACATAAACTGAAAAAATAAATTCTCCCAGGAGGATGATGGAGATATTGTGATGGCTGGCATAGTCATCCCAGAGATTCTAGCCCCAGCCTTTATCAAAGAGTTCCACAGGAGAACACATTGGACATACAGCATGTTAGACATTTCTGAGTCAACATTTCTATGTCTCCTGGCTCACAAACTTTACCTGGATATTCTGAAAAAATGTGATATTTGTGTTCACAACAATCCTTGGCAGGGGCCAGATCTCCCATCAGGAATCCAAACTATATGAGGACCACCTCTTGAAGATTTGAAAGTAGACTTCAATGAAGTACCACACTCACCGGGCTATAAGTAACATTTGGTTTTTGTGTGTTCCTACTTTGACAGGGTGGAAGCCTTTTCCACCTGCCGTGAAAAAGCTAGGGAGAAAACCAGGATGCTTGTATGGGAAATGATTCCAGATTGTTTATCCCAAAAACTATTGGCTCAGACAATGGGCCAGCTTTTTGGCAGCAGTGATGTGATTAATGACCAAGGATTTAAACATCAGATGGAAGTTACATACTGCCTATAGGCTGTGGAGTTCTGGTAAAATTCAAAGGATGAGCAGGAATTTAAATCTCAATTGGGTAAGCTGTTTCAGGAGACTCAATTACATTGTGATGAACTTCTCCTTACTACACTATTAAGGATTAAATCCACTCCCACTAGTAGGACTGGATTATCTCCTTATAAGATAATGTTCATGAAGCCCCACTCTTATTAGGGGATCTTTTGGAGACTTAAGAGAGATAGGAAAATTCATCCTGAGATGACCGCTTCAGACCTTAGGGAAAACTTTACAGGTTCTCAACCAATGGGTTACAGAAAGATTGCCACTAATTTTGACCACAGGTCCACACTCCTTCAATCCTGGAGATTGATTCTGGGTCAAAGAATGGAATATTCAAACACATGAACTTCTATGGAAGGGCCCTTTCCCTCTCATTTTATCCATCCCATCTGCAGTCAAGTTTGCAGAAATAGGTCACTTGGTTGACTAAAACAGACTTAAGCCTGCAGCTGCGGACTGGGTGTGCACTTCATATTCTGCTACTCCCTTAAAGCTGACTGTCTAGAAAAAAAGGAGCACCAGAGAAGCTTGATGGTTATAAGGACAAGAGCCTTGCTCCAGTCACTCAGGAAGCTGACTGGTGTATGCACAGCCAAAGCTTGAAGTGACAACTGCCCTGCTTCAGACACACGGAAGAGACTGACTGATCAATGTCCTGTGGAAGATAATCTTCCCACCAAGACTAATGAACACTTTCAACCCCTACAATAGTTCTTATACTATAATGCACTGTCACCCCTTGCTTCTAGATATATACATAATTCTCTGGTTTTTACTACTGGTTTTATAACAATAACTTCTACTGACTGGACACTGGGTAAAAAAATTCATTTATATTTTTTTATCTTGTTTATATAAATTTTCAAGGATTTGTTTGTTGTTATTAGTTTTGCTTTGTTAATTTATGCTATTTAACGTATGATAACCAAAACATTAGTCTATTATTTAGTTTGGTTTCCTTTGATAACCTTAAGAGGTTCTGTTCTACTCCTATTCCAACCATGGAGATCATGTGAACCATATGTCAAGACGATCCACTATAATCAAGAGGTGGTAAAACATATATTTAGGACCTGACCTGACAGAGGAATGCAATGGATTGATGTCTATTTGGAAAGACAAAAGAGGTCCAATGGGAAGTAACTTGATTTAGGACGTCACCAATCTTGGGGTGAAGATAAATGGCCACCCCAGATGATCATTGCCACTTATGGTTCCGCTACCTGGGCACACAATGTCAGTTGGAGTTATAGAACTCCTATTTACATGTTAAACAGAATTATTCACTTACAAGCTGTACTAGAAATTATTATTAATCAGACTGCCACAGCCTTAGACCTACTAGCCACAAAACAGTGCTGACGTGAGTGGCTAAGTATCAAAACCCCTTGGCATTAGATTATCTACTGTCTGAAGAAAGAGAAATATGTGGAGACTTAAACAGATCAGATTGTTGCACCCAAATGTATGACAATAGAAAAAACAGTTAAGAATATAGTCACAACACAAGATAACTAGCACATATGCTAATACAAACCTAGAAAGGCATTAAGCTTTGGGTCCCAAACATGCTTTTGGGAGATGGTTGTCAACCCTTGGTAGATTTAAATGCTTAATTGCTCTAGTGGGTATTCTGCTGTTAACCTGTTTATTGCTCCCATATTTAGCTCCACTGTGCATTAAAACTATGGAAGTTGCTTTTGAAAAGATGACAACAACTAAGGTTTTGACATTATATAAGGCCTTAAGCCAATATAATCATAATGATACTCTTAAATTTAAAGGATTAATTTATGGTCAGCATCATAAAAACGGGGAATTTAAGTGACATCCCCTTTCTCCACAGAATAGTTTTACTTTACATTCTGAAGAAAACTTCACCATGGATGATTTTAGGACTGTCAGCAAAAGAGGCTCTGTGAAAGAATTCAATGTAGATAAACTTCCTATTTTCCTGTCACCATGTTTTACATGGCCACTGGCTGGGAAGATACCAGCACTCTAGGTGCTGGGCACCCCTTTACTACTTTTTTAACAAATATATCCTGTATAGAAGTTTGTATAAATGTGCAAACAAGGCCTCTGGCCTTGAGCTGGGCCTCACAGAGATGTCTATATGTTTTAAGATATGTTACCAACTGGGCTCCATGGTAACAATGGGCAGAGAGAGAAAAAAAATGGGAAAAGAAGCTCTCCCTACTCAGGTGTTGTCCTTGAAGAGTTAGCTTGCCCAAAACAGTGATAGAAATAGCTGCTTTTATGTGAACTTCTGCAGTCTGTGAATTTCTCAGCCCCTCCCCTTACATGCTGGGTATAATATTCTGAAACTTCCTGAAATTGGGGTTCAGGGGATTGATTATAGCAAAAGCTATGTCCTCTGAGACTAGCTGCAGCCAAATAAAACTGTTTCCTGTTATGTTTGTTGCCTTGCCTAATTTGACCCTACAATAGTACTGTGCTATCCTGGCAATGCAGGGATTCTCCCCTCCCACTGTTTCTCTCTAGGCTGGGCTCCAAGAATGGGTCCTGGCTCTCCACCGAACCCCCAATTCTGGACAAGTTATCCATACACAGTTCCCTCCTTTGGTATTTCTTTAATCCAAGACACTTACTGGGGCCGTTTCCCTGCTCCCCTTGGCTTCCCTGTATTACAGTACCCTTGTGCAGGCCCACCTTCCCGGGCAAGCATTCCCTGCTCTTCCCTGGTCTGGGCCTTCATCTAGCTTCCTTGCCAGGGATCCTTGCTGGGATCCTGGCCCCCATCCCACTCACACCTGACCTGCAGCCCTTCAGATTGTGCCCTGCTTTGGCCCTCGGGTCCTCAAATGGGTCCTGACAACCTAACCCCCACCACATCTGCTAACCAGGTATCCTCAAACAGTACCCTCTTTGGCCCCTCCTTTGGTCCAGGTCTCTCTCTGAGGATTACTCACCAGGGGCAAAGAAGTGGAATTGGCTGGGCTTTGCACCCTGAATGCTCCCTATGGGAAACACAGCCCTGCCACTCCCCAGAATCCCCTTCACTCCCCCAACCTTGAGGCCTGGCATTTAACATGGACTTGCTCCAACCCAGCCCTGAGTGATTCCCTCCCTTCCCTCCCCTGCTCTCTAATCCTGCATGCTGCCCCTACTGCAACCCAGCCCTCCCAAACCCGGAACGTTTACACTTCAGTCCCTGGGCCTGGGCATTCACCTGAGCTCCTGAATGCATTCCTCATGGCCCTTAAAATAGCATGTAGTCTCTTCATATTGGATCTGACCTGAGGGCCACTTTGTTGGGCCCACCACTGGGCTCCCCTACGTGCTGCTTGGCTTCTCCTAGTCCTTATGGAGGCCATTTCTCCTCTTCCCCTTGTCCTATTTTCTGGCGCTAGCAGGTCTCCGGTCTTTGGGTCCCTCATCACCATTGATTGGGTGGGTCCCTTGCCTGGGTGCCTGGCTTAGTTCCTGGCTCTCGCCCTTCCACGCACCCACTCTGAACCCCAGCCATGCCTTCCCATCACCCTCCTTCTTGGTCCCTTCTTTTTCCAGACCTCCTTTGCCAGGACACTGGTCTTACGTTCTCATCTGATCCTTGGCACATTATGGGAAAAAAATGCCCTGCCCTTCCCAATGGCCCCTTACTCTCCCTGGATGCTTGGTCCAGGACCAGGAAGCCTAAAACCTGCAGGTGGCCCTGGGCCTGGAGCCTGACTATACCCTGATGGATCCCCTGCCTTCCCTCTACATCTTCTTCACTGTCCTGAGCCCCCTGCCAAATCCCTGGCCCTTGGTTGTCAGTTCCCTGCCCTGCCTCCTTGCTTGAGACTCTGGTGACTGTTCTTTTCTGAGGGTCCCTCGCTGGGGCTGCTTCCCTGATGCCCTTGTTTCCCAGTACTACAATACCTTAGAGCAGGCCCGGCTTCCTGGCCCAGCGTTCTCTGCTCTCCCTGGCCTGGGCCCTCCTCTAGGTCCCTTGCCTGTACTCCGTGTTGGGGTCCTGGTAGCCACACGTACCACACCCATCCTGTGGCCCTTATTCAGCCCTCCTGTCTTTTCTGTCTCTGTCATGCCTGCTTTCCTGATCCCTTTCCGAGTATGCTTATCTGGGCCAAAGGATATGACCTTTGGGAAAACGTAACTCTTCCCCTTGCATGGACACTTTTGCCTCCCCCAGCCTGGGCCCTGCTCCTGAACCTGGACACCCTGTAGTGGACCTGGGCCTTGAGCCCTCCTCTTCCTGTGCCAGCCGTTCCCCTTTCTCTTCTCCCACCCCTCCCTATGCATGTTTCTTTTCATTAACCCAGGCCCAGGTGCTAGCATTTAACTCTCCATTACTGGGCCCCACTCCTTTCTTCAGCCTCTGGCAGCTAGAGGATTTGACCTTTGGGAAAACATAGCCTTGACCGTTGCCTGGGCACTTTTGCCTCCCTCAGCCTGGGCCCTACTCCTGAACCCTGACACCCTGCTGTGGACCTGGGGCTTGATCACTCCTCTCCCTGTTTCAGCCCCTCCCATTTCTCCCCTTCTACCCTCCCTATCCATGTGTTTTATCATTTACCCAAGTACAGGTGCAAGAACTAGACTTTCCATTACTGGGCCCAGCTTCTTGCTTGAGACCCTGCCCAGGCTTCTAAAGGACACAGTTTATATCCCTTGGATTTAAGCCCGTTTTTTCCAGCCTTCCCCTGTGCTTCCCCTCTGTTGCCATCATGCTGTGGTATCCTGGCACTGTCCGGAACCTCAACTACCCCTATTCACTCTCGCCTAGGCTCCTTAGAAGGGTCCTACAGCCCTCTGATCCCCCCCCAAAAAAAAACTTCTAACACTAGGTATACCCTCACAGTACCCTCTTCCCCCCCATTGATCCAGGTCCCTCTCTGAGGGTTTACTCACCTGGGGTAGAGTAGCAGAATTGGCTAGTCTCTGCACCCTATATGCTCGCTATGAGAAACACAGCCCTGCCAGTCACCTAAGTCCCATTCACCACCTTTACCTTGAGGCCTGGCAGTTAACATGGAACTTGCTCCAGCCAGCCATGAGAAATCTCCTCCCTTCCCTCCCCTGCCCTCTGGTCTTCATGCTACCAGTACCCAAACACAGCCCTCCCTAACCCTGACCCTTTGTGCTCCAGTCTCTGCGCCTGGGCACTCTCCTGAGCCCATGATGGTGTTCTTCATGTACCTTGGCATAGCATGTATTCTCTCCGTGTTGGGATTGACCTGGGGGCCCCTTGGTTAGGTCCCACAGACTGCTCCTCTAGGTGCCCCTTGCACTTCCCTCTGTCTCCTGGTCCTCATGCAGCCCCTACCTCCATTCCCCTTGTGCTTTTTCCTGGCACTTGCAGATCTCCTGCTCCTGGTGTCACTCATCACTATTGGTTGGGTGGGTCCCTTGCCTGAGGGCCTGTCTTGGGTCATGGATCTCACCCTATAGTGCACCCTCCATGACCCTCCATTGTGCCCTCCCTTCGCCCTCTCTTTGCCCCCCTCTTTGCCCCTTCCCTTTTCTGGCCTCCTTTGTCAGGTCCCTGGCCCTGAATTCAAATATGAGCCAGGGTGCCTTATGGGAAACAGAGCTCTGCCCTTCACTTGGGCCCCATGATCTCCCTGGGTGCTTGTTCCTAAACCAAAAACCATGACACCTTGAGGTGGCCCTTGGCCTAGAGCCTGACTACTCCCTGCTGGATACCCTGCCTTCCCTCCCAAATCTTGTCCACTGTCCTGTGTCCCCTTCCCAAGCCGTGGCCCTTGGCTCTCTGTTCTCAGGCCTGGCCTCTCTTTTGAGCATCTGGTGGCTATTTTACTCACTGTTTTCCTGGGCATTGTCTGAGTGCCCCTTGCTGTGGCCGCTTCCTTCTCCCCTTGGCTTTTGTGTACCTCAGTACCTTAGTGCAGCCCCTCCTTCCTGGCCCAGCATTCCCTGCTATCCCCTGGCTTCACCCTCCTCTATCTTCCCTGCCTGGGCTCCTTACTTGGGTCCTGGCCCCCGCCCCAACCACACCCATCCTGTGGACCTTCAGCTTGTGCCCTCCTACAACCCTCCTGTCCTTTCTGTCTCTGCCATGCCCGCTTTCCTGATCCCTTTCCCAGGATACTCACCTGGGCCAGGTGACTTGACCTGACCTCTTGGCCCTGGGAGCTCCCTTTGAGAAAACATAGCCCTGCCCCTTGCTTGGGCCCTTTTGCATCCCTCAGCCTGGGCCCTGCTCCTGATCCCTGACTCCCTTCAGTGGACCAGTGCCTGGAGCCCTATTCCCCTGTGCCACCCACTCTACTTTCTCCCCTCCCACTGCTACCCCTCCATGTTTATTTTCATTCACCCAGGCCCAGGTGCTAGTACTTGGCTCTCCATTACTGGGCATGGCTCCTTGCTTGAGCCCCTGACTGTACTTCTGGAGGAACCTTACCCTTCCATTGGTTTCAGATCTCTTTTAATAGATCCTATCCTGTACCTCCTCTCTGTTCCACTGGTGCTATGGTATCCTGGCACTGTCCAGACCCTCAGCTAGGCCTATTCACTCTAGCCTAGTCTCCTCAAATGGGTCTTGCAGCCCACTGACCACCTGAATCTCCTAACACTAGGTATCCCCTCACAATACCCACTTTCCACTCACTGGTCCAGGTCCCTCACTGAGGATCTACTCACCTGGGGCAGAGGAGTGGAATTGGATGGTCTCTGCACCCTGCATGCTCCCTATGGGAAACACAGCCCTGCCAGTCACCAGAGTCCCCTTCAATGCCTGTACCTTGAAGCCTGGCAGCAGCAGTATCAAAGCTCCTCCTGAAACTCAGGTGGTAGGGGTTTCCCACCTAGAGTGGTGAGTCCCCTCTACCCTGGCTTTGGCAGTGTATGAGCTCTCCCAGACACCCAGGTGGGAGGGGTCTCCAGGATGGAGGGCGAGTACACTTCATTGTGGATGAGTTGTTACAGGAGCTCCTTCTGACACCCAGGTTAGAGTGGTCTCTTGACTGGAAGGGCGAGTCCCGTATACCCTGTCTGCTGAAGTATTCGAGTTCCTTTGGACACACAGGCTACAGGGGTCTCCAGCCTGGAGGGGCAAGTTTCCTCTACCCTGGCTGCAGAGGTATACTAGATCCCTCCAACACCCAGGTGGGAGGCATCTGCAGCCTGGAGGGCGAGTCCCCTCTACCCTGGCTGTAGCTGTAGAAGAGCTCCTTTTAATTGTCAGGTGGGATGGATTTCCCAACTGGAGTGACATATACCCTATACACTGGCATTGATGGTATAGGCGCTCCCCTCTGACACCCTGGTGGTAGTGGTCTCTCGCCTGGAGTGTTGAGTCACCTCAACCCTTTCTAAGGTGATACACAAGCTCTCACATGACAACCAGGTGGGAGGGGTTTCCTGTCTGGAGGGGGGAGTCCCCACTACCCTGGCTGTAGTGGTTTAAGTGCTCCCAAACACACACACGAAGGTAGGAAGGGTCTCTGGCCTGGAATGTCATGTCCCCTCTTCCTTGCCTCTTCCAGTACATGAGATCCCCTGACAACCAGTGTTTAGGCGTCTCCCACCTATTGGGGCGAGTCCTCTCTCTCCTGGCTGCAGTGGTACATGAGTTCCCCCCCCCCCCATAGCAAGGGGCAGGTGTCCTGCCTGCACGATAACGTACCCTCCACCCTGGCTAATGCAGTATACAAGCTCCAAGACTCCCACGACGTAGGGGTTTCCTGCATGGAGGTGCGAGTCACCTCTACTCTGGCTAAAGTGGTATATAAGCTCCCTGTGACACCCAGGTTGGATGGGTCTCCCACAAGGAGGGCCAAGTCGCCCCTATCCTGCATAGGTCAGTATATAAGCTCCCCCTGGCACCCAGGTGGTAGGGATCTCCAACTTGGAGGGACAAGTACCCTCTACATGGGCTTTGGCAGTACAGGAGCTCACCCCTACACCAAGTTAAAAGGGGTCTCCCGTCCTTTGTAGTGAATCCCCTCTATTCTGTCTGTGTCAGTATATGAGCTCCCCTGACAATGAGGGTTGAGGGGTCTCCCACCTAGTGGGATTAATCCCTTCTATCCAGGCTGCAGTGATATATGAACTCTGCCCACATATAGCCAGATGGGAGGGGTCTCCAACCTGGAGGAGAGAGTACCCTCCACTCTGGCTAAGGCAGTTTAGAAACTCCTCCCAGACACCCAGGTGAGAGGGGTCTCCCGCATGGATGGGCAAGTCCCCTTTTCCCTGGCTGCTGTGGTATATGAGCCACCACCATAACAGATGGGAGGGGTCTTCTGCCTGAAAGGGAGAGTAAACTTTTACCTGGCTCCAGTGGTATACTAGCTTTCCTTGACACCCAGGTAGGAGGGGGTCTCCTGCTTATAGGGGCAAGTCCCCTCTCTCCTGCCTAGGGCAGTATATGAGCTCTCCCTGACCATCAGGTGGAAGGGGACTCTTGCCTGGAGGGGCAGGTCCCCTCTACCATGGCTGCTGCAAGATAGGCACTGCCCCACACACCAGATGAAAGTGGTTTTCTGCCAGGGCTTTCAAGTCCCTGCAGCCTTGCTGAAGCTATATATGTGCCCCCTCCTCCCCAGGACATCCAGGTGGGAGGGGTCTCGCACCTTTAGGGATGAGACCCCTCTACCCATTCTGGGGCAATATATGAGCTACCCCTGACTCCCAGATGGAAGGGAACTCCTGCCTGAAGGGGCGAGTCACCCTACCATGACTACAGTGGTATAGGAGCTCCCCCTGACACCCAGGTGGGAGGGGACTTCTGCCTGGAGGGTCAAGTTCGCTGTACCCTGGCTGTAGTGGTATAGCAGCTCCCCCCCATACCCAGATGAGAGGGGTATCCTGCCTGGAGGGAGGAGTCCCCACAACCCTGGCTGTAATGGTATACGAGCCCCACCCAACCCACGTGGGTGGGTCTCCACCTGAAGGTGTGAGTCCCCTTTACCATGGCTGCACTGGTTTACTGGCTATGCCTGACAACCAGGTTTGATGAGTCTCTCGCCTGGAGGGCCAAGTCCCCTCAACCCTGGCTGCAGTGGTAAAGGATCTTCCCCTGACACCCAGGTGGGAGGGTCTCCAGCCTGGAGAGGCAAATCCCCTTGACCCTCACTGTAGTGGTATAGGAGCTCCCCACTACACCCAGGTGGGAGGGGTCTCCCACCTCAAGGGGTGAGACCCTCTACCCTGCCTGTGGCAGTATATGAATTCCCCTGACAAACAGGTGAAAAGGATCTTCCACCTCGAGGGTCGAGTCCTCTCTCCCTTGTCTCTGGCAGTATAAGAGCTCCCCACAACACCCAGGTTATGGGGTCTATTTACTGGAGCTGTGAGTCCCCTCTACACTGGTTGTGGGGGTATATGAGCTCCCCCTGACACCCAGGTGGTAGTGATCTCCCTCCTATAGCAATGAGTCCCATCTACCCTGGCTGTGGCACTACAAAACTCTCCCAGACACCCAGGCGGGAGGGTTCTCCCGCCTGGAAGGGCAAGTCTTATCTACCCTGGCTAAGGTGGTAAACAAGTGCCCCCCTACACACAGTGGGGAGTGGTCTTCTTCATGGACAGGCAATTCCCCTCCACCCTGACTTTGGCAGTATATAAGCTCTCCCTAAACCAATTGGGAGGGGTACCCCACCTGGAAGGGTGAGTCCCCTCTACTTTAGCTCTTGCTATACAAGAGTTCCCAGTACACCCAGGTGGGAGGGGTCTTCCACCTGCAGGGCCATGTTCCCTCTACCCTGGCTGTGTCAGAATAGGAGATTCCCCTGAGACCCAGGTGGGAGGAGTCTCTTGCTTGTTGCGGTGAGTTCCCTCTATCCTGGCTGATGCAGTAATCAAGCTCTCCCGGAAACCCAGGAGGGAGAGTTCTCCTGATTGGAGGGGTGATTCCCCACTACACTGTGTGCAGATGTATAGGAGCTGACCCAGACGCCCAGGTGGGACGGGTCTCCCGATTGGAAGGGCAAGTCCACTCTATCCTGGTGGCAGTGGTATATGAACTCCCACTTACACCCAGGTAGGAAGGGTCTCCCACCTAGAGGTGCTAGTCCCCTCTACCTTTGCTGCTCTGGTATACAACCTCCTCTGATATCCAACTGAAAGGAGTCTCCGGCCAAAGAGCTAGAGTAACCTGTACCCTGCTGCAGCCATATAAGAGCTCCGCGGGGCAACCAGGTGGAAGAAGTCTCCCATCTGGTGGCTAGAGTTCCCTCTACTCCACCTGTGGCAGTATAAAGTCTCCCCCAAAACTGAGGTGGGAGGGTTCTACAAACTTGAAGGGGAAAGTACCCACTTCCATGGCTGTAGTGGTATAAGAGGTACCCTGACACCCAGGTGAGAGGGGTCTCCTGCCTAGAGGGGCGAATCCCCTCTATCCTGACTGTGGGAGTATATGAGCTCCCACTGACACCATGGTTGGAGGGGTCTTCTGCCAGGTGGGGTAAGTACATTTCTTACATGGCTATGGTGTTATAAGAGCTCCCACTGAAAGCCAGGTTAGAGGGGTATCCCACCTGGATGGGAGAGTCTCCTCTATCCTAGCTAAGTTGGTATACAAGTTCCCCATGACACTCAGGTGGGGGGTATCTCACCTGAAGGGGCGAGTTCCCTCAACCCTGGCTGCAGGGGTATACGAGCCACCTTCTACCCTCAGTAGGGAGGGGTCTCCCTCCTGGAAGGGTGGGTCAAAGTTACCCCAGTTGCAGCTGTATATTGACCCTCCCTTGCTGCACACCCATGTGGGAGGCATCTCTTAACAGGATGGGTAAGTCCCCTCTACCCTGGCTAAGGCAGTATAGGAGTTACTCCCATTACCAGGTGGGTGGTGTCTCTTGCATGGAGATAAGAGTTGCGTCTATACTGGATGCTGGGGTATATGAGCTACACCTGACACCAGGTGGAAGGGCTCTTCCGCTTGGAGGGGAGAATCCACTCTTCCCTGGCTGCAGAGGTGAAGGATCTTTCCCTAACACCCAGGTGTGGGGGGGTCTCCCGCATAGAGGGATGACTTTCCTCTACCCTGGCAGAGGGGGTGTACCAGCTCTCCCATACACCCAGGTGGGAGGGGTCTCCTGGTTGGAGGGGTGAGTCCCCTCTATTTTTGTTGCTGTGGTATATGAGCTCCCCAGCAAACCCAGATGGGAGGGTCCTCCCACCTAAAGGGGCGTGTATCCTTTACCCAGTCTGCAGTGGTTTATTAGCTTTCCCTGACACCCAGGTTGGATGGGTCTCTTGCCTGGACGGGCGAGTCCCCTCCACCCTGGCTGCTGTGGTAAAGGATCTCCCCTTGACACCCAGGTGGTATGGCCTCCAGCCTGGAGATGCGAGTCCTCTCTACCCTGGCTGCAATGGTATAGAAGCTTCCCCCTATATCCAGGCAGTAGGGGTCTCCTGCCTCCAGTGGCGATTCCCCTCTATTCTGGCTGCAATGGTATAGGAGGTCCCCCCTACACCCAAGTGCGAGGGGTCTATTCCCTCAAAAGGCAAGTCCCCTCTACCCTGCTATGGCAGTATATGAACTCCCCTGACAACCAGGTGGAAGAGATCTTCCATTTGGAGGGTCTAGTCCCCTCTCCTTTGGCTCTGGCAACATAGGAGTCCCCTCCAACACCAAGTTATAGGGTCTCCCAACTGGAATGAGTAGTCCAATCTACATTGGTACAGGGGTATACGAGGTTCCCAAGACACCCAGGTATTAGGGGTCTCCCACCTGGAGCAATGAGACCCCTCTACATTGGCAGTGGCTGTATACAAGCTCTACAAGACACCCAGGTGGGAGGGGTATCCCACATGGAAGGGAGTCAACTCTAATTTAGCTCTTGCCACACAAGAGCTCCCAGTACACCCAGGTGGGAGGGGTCTTCCACCTGTAGGGGCATGTTCCCTCTACCCTGGCTGTGAAAGTATAGGAGCTTCCCCCTGAGACCCAGGTTGGAGGGGTCTCTCTCCTGTTGGGGTGAGTCCCCTCTACCCTGGCTGCTGTAATATAGGAGCTCCCCTGCCACCCAACTGGGAGGAGTCTCTGGAGAGTAGGCTAGAGTCCCCTCTATCCTGCTGCAGTGGTATTTGAGCTTACCAGGTGGAAAAGATCTCCCTTCTGGAGGATAGCGTTCCCTCTACCCTGACAGAAGTGGTATAGGATCTACCCTGACACCCAGGTGACAGGGTTCTCCAGCCTGATATGGAACATACCCTCTACTATGGCTGCAGTGGTATAAGAGCTCCCAATGACATCCAGGTGGGAGGGACCTTCTTCCTGGAATGGCAAGTCCCCTCTATCCTGGATGTGGCCATATATGAGCTTCCCCTGACACCCTGGATGGAGGGGTATCCCACCAGAAGGGGCAAGTATTTTCACCCTTGGCTGTGGAGGTATATGAGCTCCTGTTGACAGCCAGGTTGGATGGGTCTCCCGCCTGGTTTGGCAAGTCTCCTCTACCCTGGCTAAGGTGGTATAGAAGTTCCCCGGAACACCCAGGAGGGAGGGTCTCCCGCATGAAGGGGTGAGTCCACTCAACCCTGGCTTCTGTGGTATAAGAGCCCCCTCCTACCCCCAGGAGAGGCGAGTTGCTGCTACCACAGCCCCCCTTCTGCAGACACCCATGTGGGAGAGGTCTTCAACCTGGAGGAGCAAGTCCTCTCTACTCTGGCTAAGGCAGCATAGGAGTTACCCCCATTCCCAGGTGGGAGATGTTTCTTGCCTGGAGGTGTGAGTCTCCTCTACCCTGGCTGCTGGGGTATATGAGTTCAACCTGACACTCAGGTGGGAGGGTTCTTCCATCTGGAGGGGCGAGTACTCTCTACTCTGTCTAAGGTGGTATAGGAGTTAATCCCTTTCCCAGGTGGTAGTTGTTTCTCCCCTGGACATATGAGTTTCCTCTACCATGGCTGCTTGGGTATATGAGCTCCACCTGACACCCAGATGGGAGGATTCTTCTGCCTGGAGGGGCTAGTCCTCTCTACCCTGGCTGCAGTGGTAAAGGAGCTCCCCCCTGCACTCAGGTGGGAGGGGTCTCCCACCTACAGGTGTGACTTCCCTATACTTGAGGGTGTGTACCAGCTCTTCAAGACAAGCAGGTGGGAGGGGTCTCCTCCTTGGAGGGGCCTCCTCCTTGGGGGAGTGAGTCAACTCTATTCTGGATTCTGTGTTATAGGAGCTACCCACCAATACCCAGATGGGAGGGGTCTCCCTTCTGCAGGGGCAAGTCCACTCTACTCTGGCTGCAGTGATTTATTAGCTTTCCTTGACATCCAGGTTGCATGAGTCTCTAGCCTGAAGTGGTGAGTCCACTCTACACTGGCTGCAGTGGTAAAGGAGATCCCCTCTACATCCAGGTGGGAGGGGCCTCCCGCGTCAATGGGAGTCCCCTCTACCTTGCCTAAGGTAGTATATGTACAGCCCTGACAATCAGGTGGAAGGGATCTTCCACCTGGAGGGTAAAGTCCCCTCTCTCCTGGCTCTGGCGGTATAGGAGCTCCCCATGAAACCCAGGTTATCGGGTCTCCTGACTGGAGAGGTGTTTTCCCTCTACACTGGCTTCAGGGATATAAGAGCTCCCCTTGACACCCAGGTGGGAGGGATCTCCCACCTGGAGTAATGAGTCCCCCATACCCTGGCATTGGCAGTATATATGCTGTCCCAGACATGAAGATGAGAGTGGTCTTCCCTCTGGAGGGTCAAGTTTTCTCTACCCTGGCTAAGGCAGTATACAATAGCACCCCTACACACAGGTGGAAGTGGTCTTCTGCATGGAGAGGCGAGTCACTTCTACCCTGGCTTTGGCGGTATATAAGGTCCACCGACACACAGGTGGGTGGGGTATCCAGCCTGGAAGGGTGACACGCCTCTACTTTAGCTCTTGTCATATAAGAGGGCCCAGTGAACCCAGATGGGAGGGGTTTTCCACCTGCAGGGATATGTTTCCTCTATCGTGGATGTTGCATTATAGGAGCACTGCCAACATCCAGGTTTGAGGGTTCTCCTGCCTGTAAGGGTGAGTCCTCTATACCCTATTTGCTGCAGTGGTCAAGCTCCCATGGACTCCCATGTGGAAGGGGTCTCCAGATTGAAGTGGCGAGTGCCCTCTACCCTGTCTGCGGAGGTATAAAATCTCCCACAGACACCCAGGGTGGAGGGATATCCCGCATGGATGGTCAAGTCCTCTCTATCCTGAATGTGGTGGTATATGAGCTCACACTGACACCCTTGTGGGAGGGTTCTCCCACCAGGTGAGGCAAATACTTTCTACCCTGGCTGTGGTGGTATATGAGTTCCCGCCAACAGCCAGGTTGGAGGGGTCTCCCATCTGGTTGGGTGAGTCTCCTCTACCCTGGCTAAAGTGATATAAAACATCCCTGCTACATCCAGGTGGGAGGGGTCTCCAGCCTGGAGGGGCGAGTCTCTACTACTCCTGGCTGCAGCAGTATAGGAGTTCCTCCCCGCCACACCTAAGTGGAAGGGTCTTCTTCATGAAGGGGCAAGTCGCCTCAAACCTGGTTGCAGGTGTTAGAGTCTGTAAACAAGTCAAGATGGCGCCTGGCAAATGTTAGAGTCTGTAAACAAGTCTGGATGGCACCTGGCATTTTGCCAGAGGGAGTGGTTTGTGAAGTAACGCCAGCGAGCTAATAAGTGTGGAGATTCCTTATTGGTTGACTGATGTATATAGTTTATTCTAGTTAAGATACTCTGTGTAAAATGTATAAATACCTCTGTTGTCCTACAATAAACGGCTCCCTCTCCTGCTGTATCAATGTACACAAGTTGCTCTTCATCCCCCCCGGTTATTTTGCTGCAGCCAGACTGTGGCAGATGTTGGCCCATACGGGGAGCCCTGGGACACTCGGGGGTAAGTGACAAGAAAAAAAAAGCTGCACGTCCATAGATAGGACAGGAGCAAATCTGCTCGTCCCTAGGCAGATAGGGCAAGAGGAAAAATGGCCATTTTGAGAAAATGGAGAAGATTGATACAGTATGTTTGTGTCCTGTTTTGTCTTGAAATGTTGTATTGTCTTTGTGACGAAAATATGGAAGGGGTGAGAAGTAAATTACTAAGGGAAGGAGGCACCCCAGTGGAACCAAGTGCAGTTAGGGCATGTGTTGATGGAAGCCTGGGAACTCTAATCAGAAAGAAAAAGAAAGTTCAGAAGAAGAAGGATTATCAGGAAAAAATTTGCAGCAAAAGGCTATTGCTGAATACTTTTCGTAACTGGAGGATACATGAATCCAAGTGGTGGCTGCCACGTGCGTGTGCCAGTCATGGTGCAGCAAGGTTTTTCCAAGCAGTGGCATCCGGCTCTTCCCCGCCCAGCACCCGGGGAGCAGGATGCCACTGCAAGAGCCCAAATCCAAACCTGACCCTGAGGCACAGTCTCTCAGGCTCTTGCTCCCTTTGCCCGATGGCAGTTTGAGTCCGGGTTACTCCCCGGGGCCATCTGGGGCTGCCCGGACCTACAGCCTGCAGAAGACTCTACCTACCAGAGTCGCTGATGTTTGGTCATTTTCAGTGCCAATAACTAAGCTACAATGGTTCTCCCACACCTGGAGGCTTATGAATAATGAGCACCATTAAGGCTTATTTAAAATGTAAAAAAAAAAAAAAAAAAAAAAAAACTTGAGATAATGTACTAAATTGTTCAGAAGGTTGTTTTCTTAGTGGAATGCTACAGGATTTTCTTTAGCCATCCAGATTTCCTGCCTTTGTCCCAGTGCTGGTGAAAATGAAAGTGGAAGAATTTCCAGTGCTGCTTAGAACCAGATGAAACTTCAGATCAAGCTAGATGCCTGCAGAACTTACCTAGACTGTGATTTACCTGAACTGTGACTTAATCTATTGAGACACTGCTTTACCTGGACTGAGACAACAAACTGAAATCTACAACAAATTGTAACTCGGTATCTGCTAACGGTGTCATTGCTGGTATAATTTTTCCAAGGGCTTCTTGCACGGAGCCATCAATTGGCTTGGTATTGTGGCATTTTGTATTTTCCCCTTCTGCTTGTAGCAATTTTGGTGTTTGTGTAAAAACCACTATGGTCATTATTTAAATTAAACAAAAGGGGGAAATGTTAGAGCCTTTAAACAAGTCAGGATGGCGCCTGGCAAATGTTAGAGTCTGTAAACAAGTCTAGATGGCGCCTGGCATTTTGCTAGAGGGAGTGGTTTGTGAAGTAACACCAGTGAGCCATTAAGTGTGGAGATTCCTTATTGGTTGACTGATGTATCTAGTTTATGCTAATTAAGATAAGCTATGTAAAATGTATAAATACCTCTGTTGTCCTACAATAAACTGCTCCCTCTCCTGCTGTATCAATGTACACATGTTGCTCGTCATCCCCCCCGGTTATTTTGCTGCAGCCGGCCTGTGGCATGCAGGGGTATAAGAAGCCCCCTCCTACCCCCCAAGAGGGAGGTGTCTCCCACCTGGAGGGGTGAGTCACTGCTACCCCAGGTGCAGCTGTATAGGAACCCCTCCTTGGCAGATACCCCTGTGGGAGAGGTCATCTGCCTGGAGGGGTGAGTCACCTGCACCATGGCTAAGGCGGTATAGGAGTTAACACCATTCCCTGGTGTGAGGTGTATCTTGCCTGGAGGAGCAAGTTGCCTCTAATCTGGCTGCTGACGTCCACCAGCTCCCCTGAGACCCAGGTTGGAGGGGTCTCTCACCTAGAGGGGTGACTCCCCTCTACCCTGGTGCGGTGTTGTACCAGCTCTCCCAGACACCCAGGTGATTGGGGTTTCCTGCATGGAGGGGCGAGTCCTCTCTATTCTGGCTGCTGTGGTATACTAGCTCCCCCGATACCAAGATGGGAGAGGTCTCCCGCCTGAAGTGGAGACCTGGCTTCAGTTGTATACTGGCTTGTCCTGACACCCAGGTTGGATGAGTCTCTTGCCTGAAGGGGAAAGTCCCCTCTAATCTGCCTGTGGCAGTAAAGGATCTCCCCCTGAC
Organism: Marmota monax; assembly: GCF_021218885.2. Lineage (NCBI taxonomy): Eukaryota > Metazoa > Chordata > Mammalia > Rodentia > Sciuridae > Marmota > Marmota monax. Next base: position 1,476,962 of record NW_026695179.1, on the reverse strand, counting down.
ACCCAGGTGGGAGGGTATCCGGCCTAGAGTTACGATTCCACTCTACCTAGTCTGCAGTGTTATAAGAGCACCCTCCCACACCCAGGTGAAATGGGTCTCAAACCTGAAGTGGCCTCTACTCTGCCTCTTGCAGTATATTAATACCCCTGACAACCAGGTGGATGGGATTTTCCGCCTGGATGATTGAATCCCCTGTCACCTGGCTCTGGCAGCATAGAAGCTCCCCCTGACACCAATGTTATGGGGTCTTCTGCCTTGAGGGGAGTGTCCTCTACAATGGCTATGGGTGTATATGAGCACGCCCCAACACCCAGGTGAGAGGGGTCTCCCTCCAGAAGTGGAAAGTACCCTCTTCCCTGTGTGTGGGTTTTTACCAGCTCTCCCAGACACCAAGTTGGAGGGGTCTCCTGCTTGGAGGGGCGAGTCACTCTATTCTGGCTACAGTGGTTTACTAGCTTTCCCTGACACCCAGATGGATGAGTCTCTTGCCTGCAGGGGTGAGTGCCCTCTACCCTTGCTGCTGCGGTAAATTATCTCCCCCTGACACACAGGTGGGATGGTCTCTGCCTTGTAGAAGTAAGTCCCCTCTACCCTGGATGCAGTGGTATATTAGGTATCGCCTATACCCAGGTGGGAGGGGTCTCCAGCCTCCAGTGGCAAGTCCCCTCTACCCTGCTTGTGGGATTATATGAACTCCACTGACAACCAGGTGGAAGGGATATTCCACCTGGAGGATTGAGTCCCTTCTCCCTTGACTCTGATTGTATAGGAGCCCCCCCGAAACCCAGGTAATTGGGTCACAAGATTGGAGGGGCGAGTCCCCTCTACCCAAGATAAGATGTTATACGAAGTACCCACATCCCCAAGTGGTAGGTGTCTCTCATATGGAGGTGCGAGTTGCCTCTACCCTGGCTGTTGGGGTATATGAGCTCACCTGACACCAAGGTGGGATGGGTCATCAACCTGTAGTGGCTATTCCTTTCTACCCTGGCTAAGGCAGTATAGGAATTACCCCCACTCCTAGTTGGGAGGTGTCTCTTGCCTGGAGGTGCGAGTTGCCTCTATCCTGGCTGCTGGGGTATATGAGCTCCATCTGACACCTAGGTGGGAGGGGTCTCCAGCTTTGAGGGGCAAGTCTCCTCTATTCTGGTGCTGTGGTATAGGAACTTCCCTACCAAACCAAGATGGGAGGGGTCTCCTGCCTAAAAGGACAAGTCTCGTCTACCCTGGCTGCAGTAGTATTGGAGTTTTCCCTGACACCCAGGATAGATGAGTGTCTCCCGTGGATGGGAGAATTCCCTGTACCATGGCTGCTGTGGTAAAAAGTTTCCCCTGCACCCAGGTGGGAGGGGTATCCTTTCTGGAGAAATGAGCCCCTACCACTCTGGCTGTGGCAATATACAGTGTCTCTCAGACACCCAGGTGGGAGGGGTTTCCCACCTGCAGTGGTGAGTCTTCCCTACCCTTGCTAAGACAGTATATAAGTGCTCCACTACACACAGGTGGGAGTTTTCTTCTACATGGACTGGCAAATACCCTCTACTTTGGCTTTGGAGATATAAAATGTCTCCTGACACCCAGGTGGGGGAGGTTTCCCACCTGGAAGTGCCAGTCGCCTCTATTATAGCTCTTGCTATATAAGAGTTCTCAGTACCCCCAGGAGGGAGGGGTCTTCTGCCCGCAGGGTCGTGTTCTCTCTATCCTGGCTGTGCTAGTATAGGAGTTCCCCCTGTTCCCCGCCTGTTGGGGTGACTCCCCTCTACCCTGGCTGCTGTGGTAATCAAGCTCCCCTGGACACCTGGTGGGAAGGTTTCCAGACTGGAAGGGCAAGTTGACTCTACCCTAGCTGCAGCAATATAGGAATTACCCCTGACACCCTGGTGGGAGGGTTCTCCCACCTAGAGGAGGGAGTCCACTCTACCCTGGCTTCAGCAGTATAGGAGCTCCCAGAACACCAATGTGAAAGAGGTCTCCCTCCTGGAGGGACGAGTATTTTCTAACCTGGCTGCAGCAGTATAATAGCTCCCCCTGAAACCCTGGTAGGAGAGCTCTCCCTCCTGGAGGAGAGAGTCCCCTCTACCCTCGCTGTGGCTATATAGGATCTCCCCCACACACACCCAGGTGGGAGGGCTCTCCTCCTGGATGAGCAAGTCCCAACTACCCTTGCTATGGTGGTACACAATATCCCCTGACACAGAGGTGGGAAGGGTCTCCTTACTGGAGAAGTGAATCCCCTCTACCCTGGTTGTGGAGGTATACAAGCTGCCCCAGACTTCCAGGTAGGAGGGGACTCCTGCATGGTGGGGTGAGTCCCCTCTACCCTAGCTGTGGCTGTATATGAGCTCCCACTGACACCCTGGTGGGAGGGGACTCCCGCCAGAAGGGGCAAGTACTTTCTACCATGGCTGGGATGGTATATGAGCTCCAGATGTCAGCCAGGTTGGAGGGATCTCCTACTTGGATGGTAAGCCTTCTCTATGCTGTCTAAGGTCTTCTACAAGTTCCCCACAACATCCCGGTGGGAGGAGTCTCCTGCCTGGAGGGTTGAGTCCCCACTACTCTGGCTGCAGCAGTATAGGCACCCCCCACCCTGGCTGCTGCATTACATGAGCTTCCCCTGACACCCTGGTGGGAGGGGTCTCCCACCTGGAGGGGCAAGCACACTCTACCATGGCTGCCGTCGTATATGAGCTGCCCTTACACACAGATGGGAGGGGTATCCTGCCTGGAAGGGAGAATATCCTCTACCTGGGCTGTGACTGGATAAGGGTTTCCCCTGACACACTGGTAGGAAGGGTCTCCTTCCTAGATCAGGGAATTACCTCTAACCTAGCTGTGCAGCTATACAAGCTTCCCCAGACACCCGGTTGGGTGGGTCTCCCTACTGGAGGGGTGAGTCCCCTCTACCCTGGCTTTGGTGGTATATAAGCTATACAAGATTCCAGCACCCAGGTGGGAGAGGTCTCCCACCTGGAGGGCAAGTCCCGTCTACTTTGGCTGGTGCCATATAGGAGAACTCAGGACACCCATATGGGAAGTGTCTCTCAACTGGAGGAGTGAGTCCCTTCTAACCTGGCTGGGAGGTATAGCAGCTCCCCCATCACCCAGGTGGGAGGGGATTTCCCCAAATGGAGGTTCGAGTTTCTTCTAACATGGCTTCAATGGTATTGGAGCTCCCCTGGCACACAGGTAGGAGGGTTCTCTCACCTGGGGGGACAAGACCCAGCTACCCTGAATTAGAGGTATGAGATCCCACCCAGACACGCAGGTGGGACTGGTCTCCAGCCTGGCAAGGCAAGTGCTGTCTGCACTGGTTGTGGTGGTATAAGAGCTACCATCAACACCCAGTTTGGAGGGGGTCTTTGCCTGGAGAGGCGAGTCCCCTCAAACCTGGCTGCAGCGGTATAGAAGATCCCCACAACAATCAGGTGGGAGGGGTCTCCTTCTGGAGGCAAGAGTCCCCTCTACCTTGGTTGAAGCAGTGTACTAGCTCACCGGACACCCAGTTGGGAGGCTTCTCCTGACTGGAGGGTCGAGTCCCATTTACCCTGCCTGCGGAGGTATATGAGTTCCCCCAGACACTCAGGTGAAAGAGATCTTCCGCCTAGAGGGTTGAGTCCCTCTTACCCTCTCTGCAGCTCTATAGGAGCCCCCATACATACCCAGGTGTGAGGGGACTCTTGCCTATAGTGGTGAGTCCCTGCTACTTTGGATGCTCCTACATATGAGCTCCCCCTGACACCCAGGTGAAAGGTGTATCCCGCCTGGAGAGGCGAATCCCTACTACCCTGGCTACAGCTGTACAGGTGCCACCAACAACACTGGGCATCCTGGTGGAAGTGATCCCATGACTGTACCAGTGAGTCCCCTCTACATGGACTGAGGCAGTATACAATCTAGCCTACACAACCAAGGTGGGAGGGGTCTCACCTGAAGGAGCCAGTCCAATCTACCCAGGCTGCAGAGGTAGAAGATCTCCCACAGACCACCAAGTCAGTTTTCATTCACCCAGGCCAAGGTGTTAACACTTGGATCTCCATTACTGGGCCTGGCTCCATTCGTAAGCCACTGGGTGCCCTTCTCGAGGACCCAGTCCCTGTCCCTTGGTATCAGGACCCTTTTATCAGCCACCTCCTGTGCCTCCCCTCTGATTCCCTCATGCTGTGGTATCCTGGCAAGGCCAGGAACCTCTGCTCCCCCTACTTCTTCCTAGACTATGCTGTGCGAATGGGTCCTGGCAGCCCGACACCCCCCACACACTTTCGTGCAACAGGTATCCCCTCACAGTTGGACCCACCTTTTGTCCAGGTCCCTCTCTTAGGATCTACTCACCAGCAGCCGAGAAGCAAAATTAACTCACCTCAGCAACCTGAATACTCCCTATGGGAAACACAGCCCTGCCACTGGCCTGAGTATTCTTCCCTGCCCGAACCTTGAGGCCTGGCAATTAACATGGACTTGCTCCATCCCAGCCCTGAGAGATTCCCTTCTTTCCCTCCCCTGCCCCCGGTCCTTGCATGCTGCCCCTAGCACAAACCAGACCTCTCTAACCCTGACCATTTGTGAGCCAGTTCCTGGGCCTGGGTGGTCGCTGCAGCACCTGATCTCGTTGCTCATGGCATTTGGAGTAGCAAGAAGTCTCTTCATGTTGGGTATGACCTGGGGGCCCCTGGCTTCAGCCTGCCAGTGGGCTCCCCTAGGTGCCCCTTGGCTTCTCCTGGTCCTCCTGCAGCCCCTTGCACCCCATCCCTTTGCCCCTTTTTCTGGGCACTTGCAGGTCTCCTGCTCCTTGGGTCTCCAATCACCATTGATCCTGTGGATCCCTTGCCTGGTGCCTGGCTTGGGTCATGGGTCTCACCTCTATGTGCACCGACCTTAACCCCATTCCATGCCCTCCCATCGCCCACCTTCTGGGCCCCTTCCTTTTACTGGCCTCCTTTGCCAGGACCCTGGCCTTAGAATCTAATCTGATCCAGGGTGCCTTAAAGGAAACAATACCCTGGCCCTCGCCTGGGGTCCTTGATCTCCCAGGGTGCTTGGTCTGGCACCAGGAACCCAGAAACCTGGAGGTGGCCCTGGGCCTGGAGCCTGACTGCCCCCTGCTGGATCACATCCTTCGTTCTCAAATGTAATCCACTCTCCTGATCCCCCTGTCCAGGCGCTGGCCCTTGCCTCTCCGTTCCCTGGCTTGGCTTCTCACTTGAGATTATGGTTGCCCTTCTTGCTCACTGCTTTTCTGGGCATTGTCTGAGGGCCGCTGGCTTGGACAACTTCTCTGATCCCCTTGGAATTCCTGGACGGCAGTACCCTAGTGCAGCCATGCCTTTCCAGCCCGGCGTTTTCTGCTCTCCCCTGGCCTGGGCCCTCTTCTAGGACCCTTGCCTGGGCTCCTTGCTGGGATCCTGGCACCTAACCCCCACACCCGTCCTGACTCCCTTCAAGCAGTTCTCTGCTTCAGCCCTCCTGTCCTTTGTGCCTCTGCCACGCCTGCTTTTCTGATCCCCTTCCTAGGATGCTCATCTGGGCCAGGCACGTGATTTGGACTCTTGGCCCTTGGGGCTCCCTTTGGAGAATGTAGCCTGCCCTTTGCATGGGCCCTTAGGTCTCCCTCAGCTGGGGCTCTGCTCCTGACCCCTGACACCCTGCAGTGAATCTGGTCCTTGAGCCATTCTCCACGGGGAGAATGCCACCCAATCCACTTTCTCCACTCCTGCTGCTCCTTTTCCATGTTTCTTTTCATTCTCCCAGGCCCAAGTGATAGCAGTTGGCTCTCCATTACTGGGAAGGGTCCTTGCTTGAGACCCTGGCTACCCTTCTTGAGTACCCTTTCCCTGTCCCCTGGTTTCAGGCCCCTGTTGCCTGCCTCCTCCTGTGCCTCCCCTCTGATTTCCTCATGCTGTGGTATCTGGCACTGTCTGGACCCTCTCTTCCCCCTGCTTCTCCCTACCATGTGCTGCTGGTTGGATACTGCTGCTCAACCCAGCCCACACTTCTGCATACCAGTTATCTCCTCATTCTACCCTCTTTGGCCCCACCTTTGCTCTAGGACTCTCTCTGGGATTCACTCATGTGGGGCAGAGGAGCAGAATTGATTTGCCTCTGTGCCCTGAATGCTCCTTATGGGAAACACAGCCCTGCCACTTCCCTGAGTCCCCCTCACTGCCTGAAACTTGAGGCCTGCAAGTTAACATGGACTTGCTCCAACCAAGCCCTGAGTTATCCCCTCCTTTTGATGTGGCTTCTATGCAGCCCCTACAAAACCCCACCATCCCTAACCCTGATTCTTTGTGCTCCTGTCCCTGGGTCTGTGCATTTGCCTGAGCCCCTGACCGCCTTCCTCATGGCCCTTGACATAGCAAGGAGTCTCTTTGTATTGGGTTTGACCTGGGGGTCCCTTATTTCAGTGCACCAGTGGGCTCCCCTATGTGCCCCTTGGCTTCTCCTGGTCCTCACACAGCCACTTCCTCCTCTTCCCCTTGCGCCTTTTTCTGGGGTTCACTGGTCTCCTTCTCCTTCGTTCCCCAATTATCATTAATCAGGTGGGTCCCTTGACTGGGCATCTGGCTTTGGTCATGGGTCTCGCCCATATGCACACCCACCCCAACCCCTTCCATGCCCTCCGGTCACTCTCCTTCTGGAGCCCTTACTTCTCTTGGCCTCCTTTGCCAGATCCTTGCCTGTAGATTCTCATCAGATCCAGGGAGCCTCATGAGAAACAATACCCTGGCTCTTAACTTGGGCCCTTGTTTTCCTGGGGTGCTTGCTGTGGAACCCAGAACTCTGAAACCTAGAGGTGGCTCTGGGCCTGGAGCATAACTGCCCCCTGCTGGATCCCCTGCCTCCTTCCTTCTCAAATGTGATCCACTGTCCTGAGCCCCCTGCCCAAGCACTGTCCCTTGGCTCTCTCTTCTCTGGCCTGGCTTCTCACTTGAGCCTCTGGTGGCCCTTCTTGCTCACTGCTTTTCTGGGCATTGTGTGAGGGTCCCTTGCTAGGGCCGCTTCACTTCTCCCCTGGCATTCCTGTACTGCAGTACCCTAGTGCAGTCCTGTCTTCCTGGCCTGGCCTTCCCTGCTGTCCCCTGGCCTGGGCTCACTTCTAGGCCCTTGCCTGTGCTCCTTGCTGGGTTCCTGGCCCCCACCCCACCCACTCTCCTTCTGCTGCTCTTCAGGCTGTTCCCTGCCTCGCCCCTCCTCTCCTTTGTGTCTCTGCCACATCAACTATCCTGATCCCCTTCCCAGGATACTCACCTGGGCCTAATGGCTTGATTTGACCTCTTGGACCTAGGGGCTCCCTTTGGAAAATGTAGCCCTACCCCTTGCCTGGGCCCTTTGGCCTCCGCAGCTTGGGCCCTGCTCCTGACACCTGACACCCTGCAGTGAATCTGGGCCTTGAGCCTTTCTCCCCCTCTTCCACCCAATCCACTTTCTCCCCTCTTGCTGCTCCACCTCCATGTTTCTTTTCATTCACCCAGTCTCAGGTGCTAGCACTTGGCTTTCCATTACTGGGCCCAGCTCCTTGCTTGAGACTCTGCCTACACTTCTTGAGGACCCTTACCCTGTCCCTTAATTTCAGGCCCCTCTTTCCTCCTCCTCCTGTGCCTCCCCTCTGATCCCCTCATGCTGTGATATCCTGGTAGTCTCCGAAAACTCCACTCCCCTTGCTTCTTTCTACCCTGTGCTGTTGGGATGCATCCTTCAACCTGCCCTACCCCCTACTTCTTCACACCACATATCACCTCACTGTACCCTCTTTGGCCCCAGCTTTGGTCCATGAATCTCCCTGAGGATCTACTCATGAGGGGTGGAGGAGCTGAATTGGCTCACCTCTGTGCCCTGAATGCTTCCTATGGGAAACACTGCCTTGCCACTTGCCTGAGTCCCTCTCACTGCCTGAAACTTAAGGCCTGGCTGTTAACATGGATTTCCTCTAACCCAGCGCTTAGCAATCTCCTCCCTTCACTCCAGCCTTCCATGCTGCCCCTACCACAACCTGGCCCTTCCTATCCCTTACCCTTTGTGCTCGGGTCCCTGGGCTTTTGCATTTGCCTGAGCCCATGAACACAAATCTCATGGCCCATGGCATACTATAGAGGTTCTACATGTTGGGTCTGACCAGGGGGAGCCTTTCTTGAGCCCACAAGTTGGCTGCACAATGTGCCCCTTGGCTTCTCTTGGCCATCTATCAGCCCCTTTCTCCCCTTCCTCTTGCACCTTTTTCTGGCCCTCACATGTCTCCTATTTCAAGGGTCCCCAATCACCATTGCTCAGGTGGGTCCCTTCCCTGGGCGCCTTGCTTGGTCCTGGATCTCGCCCCTATGCACACCTACCCTGAACCCCTTCTGTGCCATCCTGTCACGCTCCTTCTGGCCCCTTCCTTTTCCTGTCCTCCTTTGCAAGGACCCTGGCCATAGATTTTCATCTGATCCAGGGCGCCTTATGGGAAACAATGCTCTGGCCTTTGCCTGGGCCCCTTTCTCTACTTGTGTGCTTGGTCCGGCAGCAGGAAACCTAAAACCTGGAGGTGGCCCTGGGCCTGAAGCCTGACTACACCCTGATTGATCCCCGGCATTCCTTCCCAAATCTTGTCCACTGTCCTAGGCCTCCTGCCCAAGCCCTGGTCATTGGTTCTCCATTCCCTGGCCTTGCTCCTCACTTGAGCAACTGTTGGCCCTTCATGCTCACAGATTTTCTGGGCATGATCTGAAGGACCCTCGAAGCAGATACTTCCCTAATGCCCTTGGCATTCCTATATTTCAGTACCATAGTGCAGCCTTGCCTTCCCGGCCCCACATTCATTACTCTCCTCTCTCTTGGGCCCTCTTCTAGGTCCTGTGCCTGGGCACCTTGCTGGGGTCCTGGCCCCACCTCACCCACAACTGTCCTGCAGCCCTTGAGGCTGTGCCCTGCTTCAGACCTCCTGTCCTTTGTGTCTCTGCCATGCCTGCTTTCCTGATCCCCTTCGCAAGATGCTCGCCTAGGCCAGGCAACTTGACCTGGCCTATTGGCCATGTGTGAACATCCTGGGAAAACAGCCCTTTGGAAAAACATAGCCCTGCCACTTGCCTGGGACCTTTGACCTTCCTCAGCCCAGGCCCTGTTCCTGATCCCTGACACCCGGCAGTGGATCTGGGCATTGAGTCCTTCTCTTCCTGTGCCACCCACTCCACTTTCTCCCTGCCCGCTGCTCCCACTCCATGTTTCTTTTCATTCACTTAGGCCCAGGTGCTCGCACTTGGCTCTCCATTACTGGGCCTAGCTACTTGCTTGAGCATCTGGTGGCCCTTCTTGCTCACTGCTATTCTGGGCATTGTTTGAGGCCTTCTCACAGTGTCTGCTTCACTGCTCCCCTTGGCATTCCTGTACTACAGTACTCTAGAGCAGCTCTGCCTTCCTGGCCCAGTGTTCCATGCGCTCTCCTGGCCTGGGCCCTCTTCTAAGTCCCTTGCCTAGGCTCCTTACTGGGGTGCTGGCCCCCATCCCAACCACACACATTCTGCGGCCCTTCATGCTGTGGCCTGCTAGAGCCCTCTTGTCTTTTGTGTCTCTGCCACACCCTCTTTCATGATCCATTTCCCAGGATAAGGACCTGGGCCAAGTGGCTTGATTTGTCCTTTTGGCCCTTGGAGCTCCCTTTGGAAAATGTAGTCCTGCCCCTTGCCTGGGCACTTTGGCCTTTCTCAGCTTGGGCCCTGCTCCCAAACCCTGACACCCTTAAGTGGCTCTGGGACTTGAGACATTGTTCCCCTGTGCGACCCAATCCATCTTCTCCCCTCCAACTGCTCCCACTCCATGTTTCTTTTCATTCACTCATGCCCAAGTGCTAGCACTTGGCTCTCCATTACTGGGCCTGGCTTCTTGAATGAGACCCTTGCTACACTTCTTGAGGACCCTTACCCTCTCCCTTAGTTTCAGGCCTCTTTTGCCTGCCCACTCCTGTGCCTCCCTTCTGATCCCCTCATGCTGTGGTATCCTGGCACTCTCCAGACTCTTGACCCCACTTGCTTCTTCCTACCCTGGGATGCTGGAATGGGTCCTGTAGCCTACCTTACCCGCCTGCTTCTGCACACCAGGTATCCCCTCAGAGTACACTCTTTGGCCCCTCCTTTGGTCCAGGTCGCTCCATGAATCTACTCACCCGGGACAGAGGATCAGAGTTGGCTCACCCCTGTGCCATTATTGCTCGCTATGGGAAATACAGCCTTGCCATTTGCCTGAGTCCCCCTCACTGGCTCAAACTTAAGGCCTGGCAGTTAACATGGACTTGCTTCAACCCAGCCCTGAGAGATCTCCTCTCTACCCTCTGGCCTTCCATACTGCCTCTACCACAACCTAGCCCTCCCTAACCCTGGCCACTTTTGCTCCTGTCCCTGGGCCTGTGCGTTTGTCTAGGCCTCTTACCGTGTTCTTGATGGCACTTGGCAAAGCAAGAAGTCATTTGGTGTTGGGTCCGACCTTGGGGCCTGTGCTTGTGCATGCCAGCAGGCTCCCCTAGGTGCTTCTCCTGGTTGTCATGCAGCCCCTTCCTCCCCTTCCCCTTGCACCTTTTTCTGGTGGTCTCAGGTCTCCTGCTTCTTGGGTCCCCCATCACCATTCATTGTGTGGGTCCCTTGCATGGGCGCCTGGCTGGGGTCCTGGGTTTAGCCTGTATGCGCACACATCCCAACCCCTTCCATGCCCTCCCATCATGCTCCTTCTGGCGCCCTTCCTTCTCTTCATTTCCTTTGCCAGGACCCTGGTTGTAGATTTTCATCTGATCCTGGGGTGACTTATGGAAAACAATACCCTGGCCCCCAACTTGGCCCCTAGCTCTCCCGGGGTGCTTGTTCTGGCACCAGGAACCCTGAAACCTGGAGCTGGCCCTGGGCCTGGAGCCTGACTGCCCCCTGATGTATCCCCTGCCTTCCTTCCCAAAAATAATCCACTTCTCCACACCTGGTATCCTCTCACTGTAACCTCTTTGTACCCTCCTTGGGTCCAGGACCCTCTCTGAGTATCTACTCACGTGGGGCAGAGGAGTGGAATTGGCTCACCTCTGAGCCCTGAATGGTCTATGTGGAATACAGCCCTGCCACTCGCCTGAGTCCCCCTCACTGCCCGAACCTTGAGGCCAGGCAGTTATTATGGACTTGCTCCAACATAGTCCTGAGCAATCCCATCCTTTTCCTCCTGCCTTCCATGCTGCCCCTACCACAACTCAAACCTCCCTAACCCTGACCATTTGTGCTCTGGTCTCTGGGCCTGTGAGTTTGCCTGAGCCATTGACCATGTTACTCATTGCCGTTGGCATAGCAAGGACTATCTTCGTGTTGGGTCTGACCTGGGGGCCCCTTACTTCTGCCTGCCAGTGGGCTCCCATAGGTGCCCCTTTGCTTCTCTTGATCCTCATGCAGCCCCTTCATCCCTTTCCCCTTGCGCCTTTTTCTGGTGCTTGGAGATCTCCTGCTCCTTGTGTCCCCAATCACCATAGATCAGATGAGTCACTTTCTTTGGTGCCTGGCTTGGATCCTGGGTCTCGCTGCTATGCACAAGCACCCCGACCCCCTTCTTTGCCCTCCCATCACACTCCTTCTGGTGCTCTTCCTTTTCTTGGCCTCCTTTGCTAGGGATTTGGCAGTACATTCTCATCTGATCAAGGGCGCCTTGTGGAAAACAATGCCCTGGCCCTTGCCTGAGTCCATTTCTCTCACTGGGTGCTTTATCTGGCACCAGGAACCCTGAAACTTGGTGGTGACCGTAGGCCTGGGGCCTGACTGCACCCTGCTGGGTCCCCTGCCTTCCTTCCAAAATCTTTTCCACTGTCCTGAGCTCCTGCCCAAATCCTGGTACTTGGCTGTCTTTTCACTGTCCTGGCTCCTTGCTTGAGCTTCTGGTGGTCCTTCTTGCTCACTGCTTTTCTGGGCATTGTCTGAGTGCTCCTCTCTGGGGCCACTTCCCTACTCCCCTTGGCATTCCTGTACTGCAGTACCCTAATGCAGCCCTGCCTTCCGTGCGTGTTGTTCCCTGCTCTGCCCTGGCCTGGGCCCTCTTCTCCTTCACATGCCTGGGATCCTTGCTGGGATCCTGATGCCCACAACACTCATATCCATCCTGTGGCCCTTGATGCTGTGCCCTGCTTCGGCCCTACTGTCCTTTGTGTCTCTGACACGCCCGCTTTACTTATCCCCTTCACAGGATGCTCACCTGGGTCAAGTGGCTTGATTTGGCCTCTTGGTCTTAGGGGCTTCCTTTGAAAAATGTACCCTGCCCCTTGTCTGGGCCCTTTGGCCTCTCTCAGCTGGGGCCCTTCTCCCGAACCCTGACAGCATGCAGTAGCCCTGGGACTTGAATCATTGGCCCCCTCTGCCACCCAATCAAATTGTTCCCCATGGCGCTGCTCCCCCTCCATGTTTCTTTTCATTCACAAAGACCCATGTGTGAGCACTTGGCTCTCCATTACTGGGCTGGGCTACTTGCTTGAGACCCTGGCTACTCTTCTTGAGGACCATTTCCCTGTTCCTTGGTTTCAGGCCCCTGTTGCCTGCCCCCTCCTGTGCCTCCCCTCTGATTCCCACAGGCTGTGGTATCCTGGCATTTTCCAGAAACTCCACTCCCCTTGCATTTTCCTACCCTGTGCTGTTGGAATGGGTACTACAGTACACGCTACCCCCCACTTCTTCACACCAGATATCCCCTCATAGTACCCTCTTTGGCTCCACCTTTGGTCAGGACCTTCTCTGAGGATCTACTTACGTGGGGCAGATGAGCAGAATTGGCTTGCCTCTGTGTCCTGAATGCTTCCTGTTTGAAACACTGCCCTGCCACTCGCCTGAGTCCCCCTCACTGCCTGAAACTTGAGGCCTGCAGTTAACATGGACTTGCTCCAACCCAGCCGTGAGTGATCCCCTCCCTTCCCTCTGGGCTTCCATGCTGCCCCTACTGCAACCTGGCCCTTCCTATACCTGACCCTTTGTGCTCTGGTCCCTGGGCCTGTGCGTTTGCTGGAGCCCCTGACCACAATCTTCATGGCCCTTGGCACAGCAAGGACTATCTCTGTGTTGGGTCTGACAGGGGTTCCACTTGCAAGTTGGCTTCACATGGTGCCCCTTGGCTTCTCCTGGAATACGTGCAGCCCCTTTCTCCCCTTCCCTTGGGCCTTTTTCTGGCCCTCGTAGGTCTCCTTCTCCTTGGGTTCCCAATCACCATTGATCAGGTGTGTCCCTTTCTTCTACACCTGGCTTGGCCCTGCTTCTCGCCCCTATATGCACCCACCCCAACCTCCTTCCATGCCCTCCTGTCGCCCTCCTTCTGGCCCCATTCCTTTTTCTTGCTTTCTTTGCAAGGACCCTGGCTGTACATTTTCATCTTATCCAGGGTGCCTTATGGGAAACAATGCCCTGGCCCATGCCTGGGCCCCTTGCTCTCATTGGGTGCTTGGTCTGGCAGCAGGAAACCTGAAACCTGGAGGTGGCCCTTGGCCTGGGGCATGTCTGCATCCTGCTGGAGCCCTGCCTTTCTTTCCAAATCTTGTCCATTGTCCTGAGACCCGTGCCCAAGCCCTGGCCCTTGTCTCTCCCTGGCCTAGTTCCTCCCTTGAGCATCTGGTGTCCCTTCATGCTCATTGCTTTTCTGTTCATGGTCTGAGAGACCCTCACTGGGGCTGCTTCCTTACTCCCCTTGGAATTCCTGTAATTCAGTACCCTAGTGCAGCCCTGCCTTCCTGGCCCCGTGTTCCCTACTCTCCCCTCTTCTGGGCCTGCTTCTAGGTCCTGTGCCTGGCACCTTGTTGGGGTCCTGGCCCCCACCCCACCCACAACCATCCTGCGGCCCTTGAGGCTCTGACCTGCTTCAGGCCTCCTGTCCTTTGTGTTTCTGCCACACCCACTTTCCTGACCCCCTTTCCCAGGATTCTCAACTGGGCCAACAGACTTGACCTGGCTTCTTGGCCTTGGGTAAGCATCCTGGGGAAACATAGACCTTTGGGAAAACATAGCCCAGCCACTTGCCTAGGCCCTTTGACCTCCCTCAGCCCAGGCCCTGCTCCTGATCCCTGACACCCTGCAGTGGACCTCGGCATTGAGTCCTTCTCTTCCTGTGCCACCCACTCCACTTTCTCCATGCCTGCTGCTCCCACTTCATGTTCTTTTTTATTCACTCAGGCCCAGGTGCTAGCACTTGGCTCTCCATTACTGGGCCCTGCACCATGCTTGAGACCCTGGCAACCCTTCTTGAAGACCATTTCCCTGTCCCCTGGTTTCAGACCCCTCTTGCCTGCCCCCTCCTCTGCAACACTTCTGATCCTCCCATTGCTGTGGTATCCTGGCACTGCCTGGACCCTCCACTCCACTAGCTTCTCCCTACCCTCTGCTGCTTGAATTGGTCCTGCAGCCCAACCCATCCCCACACTTCTGCACACCAGTTATGCCCTCACAGTACCCACTTTGCCCCCTCGTTTGGTCCAGGACCCACTCTGAAGTTCTACTCATCTGGGGCAGAGGAGCGGAATTGGCTCGCCTCTGAGCCCTGAATGCTCCCTATGTGGAACACAGCCCTGCCACTTGCCTGTGTCCCCCTTACTGCCTGAACCTTGAGGCCAGCAGTTAATATGGACTTACTCCAACCCAGCCCTGAGCAATCCCCTCCCTTCTCTCCGGCCATCCATGTTGCCCCTACTGCAACCCAGTCCGTCCTAACTTGTTCCCTGGGCCTGGGAATTTGCCTGAGACCCTGACTGTGTTCCTCATGGCCTTTGGCATATCAAGGAATCTCTTCGTTTTGGGTCTGACTTGGTGGCTCCTAGTTTGGGCCTGCCAGTTGGCTCCCCAATGTACCCATAGGCTTCACCTGGACCTCACGCAGCCCCTTTTTCCCATTCAGCTTGCACCTTTTTGTGGCTCTCACAGGTCTCCTGCTCCTTGGGTCCCCAATTACCATTGAATGGGTGGGTCCCTTGCCTGGGCGCCCGGCTTGGGTCCTGGGTCTTACTCCTATGCGTACCCACCCTGGCCTCCTGTGTGCCCTCCCGTCTCACTCCTGGCCTCGTTCCTTTTCTTGGCCTCCTTTGACAGGAATCTGCCCATAGATTCTCATCTGATCCAGGGTGCTTTATGGGAAACAATGCCCTGGCCCCTGCTTGGGCTCATTACTCTCCCTGGGTGCTTGGTCTGGCACCAGGAATCCTGAAATGTGGAGGTGATCCTGGGCCTTGAGCCTGACTGCACCCTGCTGGATTGCCTGCCTTCCCTCCCAAATCTTATCCACTGTCATGAGTCACCTGTCAAGCCTTGCCCTTGAATCTCCGTTCAGTGGACTGGCTCTTCGTTTGAGCCTCTGGTGGCCTTTCTTGCTCACTGCTTTTCTGGGCATTGTCTGAGGGCCCCTCACTGCGTCCGCTTCCCTGCTCCCCTTGGCATTCCTGTACTGCAGTCCCCTACTGCAGCCCTGCCTTCCCTGCCTGTTGTTCCCTGCTATCCCCTGGCCTAAGCCCTCTTTTAGGTCCCTTGCCTGGACTCCTTGCTGGGGTCCTGGCCCCCATCTCACTCACACCCATCTTGAGGCTTTTCAGGCTGTGCCCACCTTAGGCCCAGTTCTTTCTCTCTCTGCCACATCTGCTTTTCCGATTACCTTTCCAGGATGCTCACCTGGACAGACGTCTTGATTTGGTCTCTTGACCCTGGGGCCTCCCTTTGGAAAATGTAGCACTGCCGCCTGCCTGGGCCCTTTGTCCTTCCTTATTGGGGCCCTGCTCCAGACTCTTGACAGCCTGCAGTGAATCTGGGCCTTGAGCTGTTCTCCCCCTGTGCCACCCAATCCATTTTCTCCCCTCCTGCTGCTCCCCCTTCATGTTTCTTTTCATTCACCCAGGCCCAGGTGCTAGCACCTGGCTCTCCATTACTGGGCCAGCAACTTGCATGAGACCCTGGCATCTCTTCTTGAGGAACCTTTCCTTTCCCCTGGTTTCAACCGCCTGTTGCCTGCCCCCTACTATGCCCCCACTCTGAGGCCCTCATGCTGAGGTATCCTGGCATTCTCCAGACCCTCTTCTCCCCCTGCTTATCCCTATCCTGTGCTGCTGGAATGAGTCCTGCAGCCCACCCCACCCCCCTACTTCTTCACACCAGGTATCCCCTCACAGTACACTCTTTGGCTCCTCCTTTGGTCCAGGGTCCCTCTCTGAGGATCTACTCACTTGGCAGATGAACGGAATTGGCTCTGCGCCCTGAATTCTCCCTGCGTGAAACACAACCTTGCCACTTTTCTGAGTCCCCCTCACTGTCTGAAACTTGAGGCCTGCAATTTAACATGGACTTGCTCCAAGCTAGCCCTGAGCGATCCCCTCCCTTCCCTCCGGCCATTCATGATGCCCCTACCACAACCCAGCCCTCTCTAACCCTGACCATTTATGCTCTGGTTCCTGGTCCTGGACATTTGCCTGAGCACATGACCACGTTCCTCATGGCCCTTGGCATAGCAAAGAGTTTCTTCATGTTGGGTTTGACCTGGATGCCTTTTGCTTGGGCCTCCTAGCATGCTCCCATGGGTGCCCCTTGCCTTCTCCTTGTCCTCACACAGCCCTTTCCTCCCTGTTCCCTTGCATCTTTTTCTGGCACTTGCAGGTCTCCTTTTCATGGGTCCCCCATCACCATTGATTGGGTCGGTCCCTTGACTGGGTGCTTGGATTGGTCCTGTGTCTCGCCCCTATGCGCACCCATTCCACCATCCTTGCGGGCCCTCCTGTCACCCTCCTTCTGGCCCCCTTTCTTTTCCTGGCCTCCTTTACCAGGAACCTGGCTGTAGATTCTCATCTGATCCAGGGTTCCTTATGGGAAACAATGCCCTGGCCCATGCCTGGACCCCTTGCTCTCCCCAGGTGCTTGGTCCGGCAGAGAACCTTCCCACCTGTGTGTCAGGAGGATCTCCTATACCTCTACAGACAAGGTATAGGAAACTTGCTCCTCCAGGCAGCAGACCACTCCCACCTGGGTGTGTGGGGAGATATAATAAACTGCCACAGCTAGGATAGAGGGGACTCTTGTCTCCATGTGGGGACACCTCCTCCCTGGGTTTCAGGGGGGAGCTCTTATGCCACTGCAGCCAGGGTAGAAGAGACTTGCCCCTCCATGAGTGAGACCCCTTCCACTGGGTTTCCGAGGGAGCTCAAATACAACTATAGTCATGGTAGAGGGGACTCGCCCCTCCTGGCAAGAGAACCCTCCCATGTGTTTGTCAGAGGTGGCTCTTATACAACTGCAGCCAAAGTAGAGAGGACTAGCAACTCCATTTGGAGACACCTCCCATATAGGTGTGGGAGGTGGAGCTTCTATACCACTGCAGCCAGGATAGAGGGTACTCGCCGCTACAGGCGAGAGACCCATCCAACCAAGGTGTCAGGGAAAGCTAGTATATCACTGCAGCCAGCATAGAGGGTACTCGCCCTTCAGGTGGGAGAACCCTCCCATCTGTGTGGGGGAGGGAATCTCATGTAACCCCATAGCCAGAAAAGAGGGGACTCGTTCCTCCAAGCAGGAAACCCCTCCCACCTGGTTGCCTGGGAGAGCTGGTAAACCCCATCAGCCAGGGTAGAGGGGAGTCATCCCTCTAGGCGGGAGATCCCTCCCACCTGGGTGTCAGGTGGAGCTGGTATACCACTGCAGCCATTGTGGAGTGGAATCGCCCCTCCAGGTGGAAGTTCCCTCCCACCTTAGTGTCAGGTGGAGGACCTACACCCCAGCAGCCATGGTAGAGGCAACTGGAACTTCCAGGCAAGAGACACCTCCCACCTGGGAATGGGGGTAACTCCTATCCCACCTTAGCCAAAGTAGATGGGACTCTCCCTTTCAGGCTGAAGACCCTTCCCCCAGCGATGCCTGGTGAGGGGGTGGCTCATATACAGCTGCAGATGTGGTAGCAGTGACGCCCCCATCCAGGCGGGAGAACTCTCCCTCCTGAGGTTAGGAGGTGGCTCTTGTACCCCTGAAGCCAGGGTTGAGGGGATTCATCCCATGTCTAGGTGGGAGACCCCTCCCATCTGCGTGTCACAGGGAGTTCCTCTAAGGCTCCAGCAAGGGTAGATCGAACTTGCCCTTCCAAGGGGAGACCCTTCCCACCTTGGTGTATGGGTGAGCTCCTATACATCTGCAGCATGGTAGAGGGGACTCGTCCCTTAATTCAGGAGACCCCCTCCCACCTGGGTGTCCATGGGAGTTTGAATACTGCAGCACCCAAGGTAGAGGGGAATCACCCCTACAGAAGGGAGACCCCTCCCACCTGGGTGTCCAGTGGGAGCATGTACACAACTGCAGCCAAAGTAAAATGGACTTGCCCCTCCAGGCAGGAAACCCTTCCCACCTGGATGTCAGGGGGAACTCTTATACTGACAAAGCCATGGTAGAGGGGACTCTCCCATCCAGACAGAAGACCCCTCCCACCTGTGTGTTGGGGTAGTTCTTATATCGCCAAAGCTACAGTACAGGGGACTATCCCATCTAGGTGGCATGCTCTCTCACCTAGGTATGGAGGGGGAGCTCCTAAATAGTTGCAGCCAATGTAGAAGGGACTTGCCCCTCCCATCGAGACACTCGACTGGGTGTCAGGGGGAGCTCCTATACCCCCCCCCAGACAGGATAAAGAAGACTCACCAGTCTAGGCGGGAGACCCCTCCCACCTGTTGTCAGAGGAGGCTTGTATATAACAGCAGCATGGGTAGAATGGACTCTACCCATGAGAGGAGAGACCCTTCCCATCCTGGGTGTCTGGGGGAGCTCATATAATGCCACATCCAGGGTATGGGGGACTCACCACAGAAAACAGGAGACCCCTTTCACATGGATGTCATGTGGAGCTCATATACGCCTGAAGCCATAGTAGAGGGAACTTGCCCCTTCAGGAGGGGGACCCTCGCACCTGGGAGTCATGGGAGCTCATGTACCCCAGCAGCCGTGATAGAGGCAATTTGCCTCTCCAAGTGGGAGACCACTCCCACATGCATGTGTTTGTGGGGCTCCTATACTGCTTCAGCCAGAGTAGAAGAGACTTGCCCCTCAAGGGGAGAGACCCCTCCCACCAGGTGTTGGGGGAAGCTCCTGTACCTTCATAGACAGTATAGACGGGACTTGGCCCTCCAGTCAGGATACCCTTCCCACCTGGTTGACAAGGGGAGCTCCAATACCGCCGCAGCTAAGTTAGAGGAAACTTGCCCCTATAGGCGGGAGACCTCTCCCACCATGGTGTGTGGGGGAGCTCCTATACTGCGATAGCCAGGGTAGAGAGCTTTGCCCCTGCAGGTGGAAGACCCTTCTGAACTGGTTGTCCAGAGAGGCCTTAGAGGGAACCAGACAAAGTAGAGGGGATTAGTCCTTTCAGTCAGTAGACCCCATCGCACCTGGGTGTCAGGGGAAGCTCCAATACTGCTGCAGCCAGGGTAGAGAGTACTCTCCCATACAGATGAAAGACACTTCCCACCTGTGCTTTGGGGTCGGGCTAGCTTGTATACAGCCTTAGCCAAGGTAGAAGAGACTTGCCCCTCCATGCGAGAGACCCCTCCCACCTGGGTGTCTAGGGGAACTTGTATACCACTACAGCCAGGGTACAGGGGACTTGTTGCTCAAGGCTGGCGACCCCTCTCCCCTGGGTATCAGGAGAGCTTGTATCCTGCCACAGCCAGGAGAGAGGGGACTTGCCCCTCCAGTTGTGAGACCCCTCCCACCTGGGTGTTGGAGGAAGCTTGAATACTGCCACAGCCAGTGTAGAGGCTACTCACCCCTCCAGTCAAGAGACCCCTATATCCTGGGTGTAGGAGGGAGGTCCTATATCACTTCAGCTAGAATAGAGGGGATTCACCCCTCCATGTGGGAGACCCCTCCTACCTGGGTGTCTGGGGGAGCTCATACACAGCCACAGCCAGGGTAGAGGGGACTCACCACTGAAGGCGGGAGACCCCTCCCACCTAAGTGTCAGGGGAAGCTTTTATACTGCTGCAGCCAGGGTAGAGTGTACATGCCCCTCCAGGCTGAAGACCCCTTCCACATGGGTGTCGGGTAGAGATCTTGGAACTCTTATACCTCTGTAGCCATGGTAGAAGGGATTTGCCCCTGGGGGGCCCTCCCACCTGGGAATCATGGTAGCTCCTATACCCAAGCAGCCATAAAAGAAGCAGCTCCTCCCTCCTGGTGGAAGACCCATCCCACTTGGGAATCAGTGGTAACTTGTATACTGCCACAGCCATGGTAGAGGGTACTAGCCCCTTCAGGCGGGAGAACCCTACCACCTGGGTGTTGGGGGGTGGGACTCCTATACCCCCACATCTAGGGTAGTGGGGACTCGCTACTCCAGGGGAGACACCCCTCTTAACTGGGTGTTGGAGAGCTTCTATACCTCTGCAGCCAGGGTAGAGGGGACTTGCCCCTACAGGTGAGAGACCCCTTTCACCAGTGCGTGTGTGGGAACTCCTATACTGCCACAGCTAGGGTAGAGAAGTTCACCTCTGCAGGTGTGAGACCCCTCCCATCATGGTATCCAGGGAGCTCTTATAGGGAACCAGCCAAAGAAGAGGGGACTCGCCACTGCAGGCAGGAGACTCCTCCCACCTGGGTGTCCAGGGAGCTCTTATAGGACACAAGCCAAAGTAGAGGGGGCATGCTCCTCCAGGCGGGAGACCCCTCCCACCTATGTGTCAGGGGGAAGTTGTATATTGCCTTAGCAAGGCTACAGGGGCATTGCCCCTCCATGAGTGAGAACCTTCCCACCTGGGTGTCTGTGGGAGCTTATATGCTGCAGTCTGGCTGGGCACAAACCACGTGCCACTGAAGCAGGAACAAATTTTATTTCTGAACTCTACCAGCACACTCCACAGACGCTCCCCGGGAACTCTCCCAAATGCTATGCGGCTCCTCCAGGAACCACCAACAGGAAATCCCTCCTCCGGGACTTCCCCAACCAATGTGAACTCTTTAGGAATCCCCATGAGAGCTCAACCGGAACTCAATGGGAACTCCGTGAGAACCCAAAAGTCATCATCTTAATGGCTCCCTGGCGTCACCTCTCAACCACTACTTCTGGCAAAAATGCCATGCTTCATCCCAACTCGGCTGTGGCCCTCAACACTTATATACCGCCAAAGCCAGGGTACAAGGGACTTTTTGCTCCTTGCAGGAGACCCCTCCCACCTGGTTGTCCGGTGGGACCTCCAATATTGCTGCAGCCAGGGAGACCCCTCCCAAGAGGGTGTCCAGGGAGCTCTTATATGCAACCACCCAAAGTAGAGAAGACTCGCCCCTCAAGGCAGGAGACCCCTCCCACCTGGGTGTCAGGGGGAGCACACATACTGCCACAGCTAGGGTGAGGGAACTTGCCCCTGCAGGCTGGAGACCCCTCCCACCTGGGAGTTCTGGGAGCTCTTATATGGCACCAGCCAAAGTAGAGGACATTTGCCCCACCAAGCAGTAGACCCCCTCCAACCTGAGTGTCTGGGTGAGCTTGTATACCTCCTCATCCATGGTACAGGGGACTCGCTGCTCCCTGTACCTATAGGGGGAGCTCCTATACCACTGCAACTAGGGTTGAGGGGATTCACAATTCCAGGCACAGTGCGAATTCTGGGGGAGCTCCTTTACTGACGCAGCCAGTGTGGAGGGGACTCGCCCTTCCAGTCAAGGGACCACTCTGACCTGAGTGTCAGTGGAGCTCCTATACTGCAACATCCAGGGTAGAAGTGAATCACCACTCTAGACGGGAGACCCGTCCCTCCTGGGTGTCGGCGGGGGGGGGGGGACATATATACCTCAGCAGCCAGGGTAGCTGGGACTCGCCCCTCTAGGGGAGATACACCTCCCACCTGGATGTTGGAGGAGCTCCTATACCTCCATAGCTAGGGTAAAGGGGACTCGCCCCTCCAGTTGGGAGACCCCTCCCACCAGGGTTTTAGGGGGAGCTCGTATACCACCACAGTCATGGCAGAGGGTTTCACCCCTCCATGCATGGACCCCTCCCAACTGGGTGTCCAGGGAGCTTTGATAAGGCTCCAGCCAAAATAGAGGGGCTCACCATTCCAGGCAGGAGACCACTCCAACCTGGGTTTCCGGGGGAGCTTGTATACCACCTTAGCCAGGGTAGAAGGGACTTTCCTCTCCATGCGGGAAACCCCTCTTACAAGGATATCTGGGTGAGCTTGTATACCGCCACAGCCAGTGTAGAGGGGACTCCTAACACCATGCTGGAGCCCTGCCCACTTGATTGTTGGTGTAGCTCATATACTGCTGCAGCCAGGGGAGAGGGGACTCTCCCCTCCAGTCAAGAGACCCCTCTAATATGAGTGTCGAGAGTGCTCCTATACCGCCTCAGCCAGAATAGGGGAGACTTTCCCCTCCATGTGGTAGACCCTCTAACCTGCGTGTCTGGGGGAGCTCATACACCACAGCAGCCAGGGTGCAGGGGACTAATCACTCTAGGAGGGAGACCCCTCCCACATGGCTGTGTGGGGAAGGGTGTATATTGCTGCAGCTAGGATATAGCAGACTCATCTCTCCAGGGGTTTGCCTGTTAAGGCTGGAGAACCCACCAACCTGGGTGTTCCTGGAGCTCTTATAGAGCACCAGCCAGGGTAGAGGACACTTTCAACTCCAGGGGGAAACCCCTCTCACCTGAGTGTAGGTGTGCATTTGCATACCGCCTTAGTCAGGGAAGAGGTGACTTGCACCTCCAGGCAAAAGTCTCCTCCCACCTGGGTGTCTGGGAGAGCATTACACAACAGCAGCCAGGGTAGAGAGGACTCTGCCCTCCAGCTGGGACACCCCTCCAACTGGAGTGTCATGGGAGCTCCTTTACCGCCACAGCCAGGGTAGAGTGGATTCACCCCTCCAAGCGGAAGACCTCTTCCATTAGGTGTAGATTGATGGGTCTCGTATCCCACCCAAGCCAGGATAGAAGGGACTTGCCCCTCCATGAGGGAGACCCCTGTGACTTGGCTGTCTGGGGGTAGGTGGTACACTCCCAAATCCAGGGCAGAGGGGACTCACCCCTCTAGATGGGACATCCCTTTCAACTGGGTATCAGGGGGAGCTCATATACCACTGCAGGCAGGTTAGAATGCACTCGCCCCTCCAGACAGAAGACCCCTCTTACCTGAGTGCTGGGGTTAGCTCCTATACCAAGGCAACCATGGTAAAGTTGTTCAGCCCTCCAATCAAGAGACCTCTCCATCTTGGATATGGTGGGGGCTTCTATATCACAGCAGCCAGTATAGAGGGTACTTGCCCCTCCAAGCAGGAGACCCCTGCCACCTGGGTATTTGGGGGGAGCTCTTACACTGCTGAAGCCAATATAGATTGGACTCCCCCATCCAGGTTGGAGACCCCTCCCACCTGGGTGTTGCAGGGAGCTTGAATACCACCTTAGCCAGGGTAGAGCCTACTTGCCCCTCCAGATGGGAGATCTCTCCCACCTGTGTGTCAGGGAATGCTCCTATATCACAGCAGCGTTGGTACCAAGAACTCGCCCCTCAAGGCATGATACCACTCCCAGGTGTGTGTCCTGGGGTGCTCCAATACTGCTGCAGCAGAGTAGAGGGTATTCTAGCCTCCTGGCAGAGACTTCTCCCAATTGGGTGTCAGGGGATCTCCTATACCACTGCAGGCAGGGTATAGGGGACTCGCCCCTCTAGGTGGGAGACACATCTCACCAGTTTTACGGGGGGGGGAGCTTTTAAACCACTGCAGCCAGGGTAGAGGGGACTTGCTCCTCCAGACGGGAGATCCCTAAAATCTAGGTGTTGTTTGGGGGTTTTCATATACCTCCACAGCCAGGTTAGAGGGGACTCGCCCCTTCAGGACGGAGACCCTCCCACCTGGGTGTCGTGGGGAGCTCCTTTACTGCCACAGCCAGTGTAGAGGGAATTCATGCTTCCAGGAGGGAGACCTCTCCCACCTGACTGTCAGGGAAAGCTAGTATACCACTTTAGCCAGGGAAAAAGGGACTAGCCCCTCCAGTTTTGAGACTCCTCCCACCTGCGTGTCACAGGGAGCTGGTATATCACCTTAGCTAGGGTAGAGGTGAATTCACACCTCCATGTGGGAGATCCACCCCTGCTGGGTGTCCAGAACCATGTATACTGCATTAGTCAGGGTGGAGGGTACTAGCTCCTCCAGGCAGGAGACCTCTCCCATCTTGCTATGGGGGGGTGGGCTCTATGCCACTTCAGCCAGGAGAGAGGGGATTCACCCCACTAAGCTGGAGATCCCTAAACCCTCATTGTCAGGGGAGCTCATATACAGCAGAGGCAGGGAAAAGGGGACTCGCCATCCCAGGCAGGAGAACCCTCCCACCTGTGTTTGTGTGTGGTAACTCCTACACCACTACAGCCAGGGTATTGGGGACTCACACCTTCCAAAAGGAAACCCCTCCTACCTGGATGTCTTGGGGAGCTTGTGTACAACATTAGCCAGGGTAGAGAGGACGCCACACTCCAGGCAGGTGACCCCTCCCACCAGGATTTTGGGGGAGATACTCTACATTTGAAACCAGGGTATAGTGTATATGCCACTCCAGGTGGGAGATCCATCCTACCTGGGTGTTAAAGGGAGGTCTTATACAGCTGCTGCCAGCACACAGGGACTCACCCCTCCAAGCTGGAGATGCCTCCCACTTGGGTGTTGGAGGGGGCTAGCATATGCCCGCAGCCAGCGTAGAGGGATCTCACCCCTCCAGGCTGGAGACCCCTCCCACCAGGGTGTCAGGGTGGCAGAGTTCTTATACCACTTCAGCCAGGGTAGTGGGGAATTGCCCCTCCAGACAGGAAACCCCTCCCATAGGAGTCTCCTGGGGAGCTCATGTACCACCACAGCCAGGATAAAGGGGACTCGTCTCTCCATGCAGGAGACCTCTCCCTCCAGGGTGTAAGGGAGAGCTCTTATACTACAGCAGCCAGGGTCGAGGGGAATCACTCCTTCAGGCGGAAGACCCCTCCCACCTAGGTGTCTGATGGGGGGGCTCATATACATCCCTAGCCAGGGTAAAGCAGACTTGCCCATCCAGGAAGGAGACCATTCCCACCTGGGTGTTGCAGGGTGATTGTATACCAAGTTAGGCAGGGTGGAGGGGACTTGTGGTGCCCTGGCTGTGGTGGCATATGAGCTCCCCCTGAAACCCAGGTGGATGGGGTCTCCCACCTAGAGGGGTTTGTCACCTCTACCCTGGCTGTGGCTGTTTTGAGTTCCCACCAACACCCAAGTGTGAGGGGTCTCCCACCTATATGAGTGAGTAACCTCTAGCCTGGCTGCAAATGTATAGGAACTCCCCCAAATCCTAGGTGGGAGGGGTCTCCTGCTTTCAGGAGGGAGTCCCTCTACCATGGTTGCTGGGGTATAGGAGCTCCCCGAAAACCCACATAGTAGTGGTCTTCCATTGGAAGGGCTCTCTCCTGGCTGTGGCGGTATATAGGTTATAAGGGGAATGTGTGGTGCAGGGAGAGGGGGGCTCATGGCCCAGCTTAACTGCAGGTTGTCAGGATTGAGGAACAGGGCCCAGTCTGAAGAAGTCCGAAGCCCCCAGGCAAGGGGCACTTGTACCTTTTCCCAAAGGAAGATTGCAGCGCCAAACATCCCAGTTCCATTCCCTGCCTCTGGTGAGCATCCTGGGAAAGGGATCTGGAAAAAGAGCCCAGTAGGGACAAGAACAACTGGAGGGCCAAAGGAGGGCACAGTGTGAAGTGCTGGAAGAAAGGGGGGGGGGGTTGTGGTGTGTGGTTCAGGACTGCAGATGTGAGCCCAGGCTTGGGACCTAGAGGAGGGCCCAGGCTTGGGAAGAACAGGAAAATGCAGGGCAGTCAGGCAGGGGCTGCACTTGGCTTCTTAAATTCAGGTAACATAAGGGGAACAGGGAAGCAGACCCAGTGAGGCCCACAGTTCAAGCCCAGAGAAGCATGGAGCAAAAAGGACCCCAGAGGCTTAAGAGAATACCCAATCTAGGGAATGGAGTACCAAGGGCCAACTATGGAGCAGGTGGCTCAGGATAGTGGACAGTGCTGGTTAGGTAAGGCAGGATATACATCAGGTTAGAGGCAGGTTGGAGGTTCAGTACCACTGCCAAGTGTCAGAATCCCTATTATTGTCCCAAGGGCCTAGGGAGAACAAGTAGCCCAGTCGAGCATCAGGGTTTTGTTTCCCATAAGGTGCTCTGGCATAGATGAGAATCAAGGGCCCGGGACCAGGCCAAAAGGCCTGCAAGTGACAGGGTCCAGGAGGAGTGCAATGTGAGGGCACAGTGGGGAATAACAGTGGGTACAGAGAGGAGCAAGTGTCAGGACCAATCAAGGAGCCCAGGTAATGGACCAACCCCACCAAAAGTATTAGGGACCCAATGAGCAGGAGGCCCCTGCTCCAGGAAAAAGCGGTAGGGGAAGGAGAGGTAGGATCGGCACTAGGATCAGGACACAGAGGGCTGCACAAAGGGCAAAGAGCAGAGCGAGTTAGGGGTCCAAATCAAGGGGTTCCCAGGTCAGACACAACAGAATGAGACACTACAGAAAGCAAAGCAACCAAAGTAATCCAGTAAGGAGCTCGGGGTGGCAGCCAGGCCAGGGGACTCTAGGGCTAAGGGCCAGGGTAAGGAAAGACTGGGTTGGCATAGGGGAAGCTTGCAAGGCTAGAGGGCAGGAGAAGGAAGGCAGGAGATTGCTCAGGGCAAGGTCATCACTAGTCCCAAGTCCACTGCCAGTTGTCAACTTTGGAGAGCACAGGAGCCCCAGGTAAGGGGTAGGGCTGTGTTGCCCATAAGGATCCTTCAGGGCCCAGAGGCCAGCAATTTCACTCGTCTTCCCCAGGTGAGTAGATCCTCAGAAAGAAACCAGGACAAAAGGAGCACAATATGAGGAATACATTTGGTCCAAGTTTGGGGGGTGTCAGTGGGCAGCCAGCAACCATTGGAAGAGACAAGGCTAAGGAGAAGCTGGGGGAGGGCAGGGTCCTGGCAATGACAAAATACCACAGTACAAGGGGAACAGAGGGGAGGCAAAAGTGGTGGGACAAGCAAGGGGCCTGAAATAAAGAAAGAGGGACATTGTCCTCAAGAAGGGTGACCAGGAGCTCCAGCAAAGAGCCAGGTCCAAGAATGGAAAGACAGTTGCCAAGACCCGGTCCTGGGTCGTATTAAAACAGGCAGAGCTGGGGAGGGGAGAAAGGGGAGCAAGCAAGGGTAGTGGGTGGCAGAGCGAGAAGAGGGCTCAAGGCCCAGGTTCACTGCTGGGTGTCAGAAACAAGGAGCAGGGCCTGGGCAGAGAGAGTCAAAATTCCCAGGCAAGGGGCTCAGCTGTGTTTTCCCAAAGGGAGCCCACAGGGCCAAAGCCTAGTACCAGTCCCATGGACCTGGTGAGCATCCTAGAAATGGGATCTTTAAAAGTGGCCCAGTAGGGACAGGAACAACAGGAGGAATGAAGGAGGGTACAGTGTCAAAGGCCAGAGGAAGTGTGTTGATGGGGTGCAGGCCAGGACTCCATAAAGGAGCCTAGGCTAGGGACTAACAGGATGGCCCCAGGCCATGAAAGGGCATGGAATGGCCTGCCTGGGAATGCTGGTGATAGAATTGTTCTGAGGTTCAAGGAAGTGAAGTGGAGTAGGGTACTGGCCCCAGTGAGGTCCACAGTCAAAGCGCAGGGAAGCAAGGAGACAAAGGGCACCCAGAGGCTCAAGTGAGGAGGCAGGCCAGGGAATGGACAGCCAAGTGCCAGACCTTGGTCAGGGGGCTCAGGACAGTGGACAAGACTCTGGAGGGGTGGCAGGTTATCCAGCAGAGGGCAGGCAGGCTTCTGGGCCAGGGTGATTGCCAGGTGTTAGGGTTCCAGTTGCAGGATCAAAGGCCCAGAGAGAGCAAGGGGTCCAGGCAAGGGCAGAACTCAGTTTCCCATAAGGCGTGCTGGCACAGTTGAGAATCCAGGGACAGAGACCTGGCAAAAGATATCTGGAAAGTGAAGGCGGCCAGGAAGAGGGAAATGGGAGGGCATGGTGGGGGTCTTGGTGAGTGCATGGGGAGAAAGATCCAGGACCCAATCCAGGTTCCCAGGCAAGTGACCCACCTGACCTACCATGGATGAGTGACCCAAGTAGCAGGAGAACTGCAAACGAGAGGGGAAAACCCAAGGGGAAGGGGATGAAGGGCTGTACAAGGATGAGAAGACAGAGAAAAGCACAACAGGCACCTAAGGGAGCACGCTGGCAGTCCCAAGCAAGGGGTCCCAAGGACAGACCAAACAAGAAGAGACTCCATGCTACACGAATTGACATGAGGAATACTGTCAGGGGCTAATGTGAGCGCCAGGCCCAGGGACTGAAGCACAAAAGTTCAGGGTTAGGGAGGGTGGGTTGGTGTAGGGGCAGCATGCAAAGCCAGAAGGCAGGGGAGGGAAGGAAGGGGATCAATCAGGGCTGGCTTGGTACAAGTCCTAGTTAACTGCCAGGCCTCAAGGTTCAGGCAGTGAAGAGGACTCAAGTGAGTGGCAGGGCTTTGTTTCCCATAGTGAGCTTTCAGGACTCAGCGGCAAGGCAATTCCACTCCTCTGCCACAGGTGAGTAGATCCTCAGAGAGGGACCTGGACCAAATGAGGGGTCAAAGAGGGTACTCTGAGGGGATTCCTGGCATGCGTAAATGTGGGGTGATCACGCTGCCAGCACCCATTTTAGCAGCATAGGCTAGGGAGAAGAACGGGGAGTGGAGGGTACAGATAGTGCCAGGATACCACAACCTGAGGGAATCAGAGGGTAGGCACAGGAGGGGGCAAGTAAAAGGGGCCTGAAGCCAAGGGACAGGGAAAGGGTCCTCAAAAAGGGTAGCTATTGTCTCAAGCAAGGAGCCGTGCCCAGTAATGCTAGCAAGTGCTAGCACCTGGACCTGGGTGAATGAAAAAGAACATGGTTGTCTGTGGGAGCTCTGATACCTCTGCAGCCTGGGTAGAGCAGAATGACTCCTCCAGGCGAGAGACCCCTTCCACCTTGGTTTCCAGGCTAGATTGTTTTCTGCCTCAGCCCATGTAGAAGGGACTAACCACTACAGTTATGATCACTTCCATCTGGGTGCCCAGTGAGGTGGGGGCTCGGGTACAACTGTAGCCAGGGTAGCAGGGACTTGCCCCTACAAGCAGGATACCCCTTTCACCTTGGTGTCAGGGGGAGCTCATATCTAGTAGCAGCCAGAGTAGCAGGGACTTGCCACTACAGGCAGGAGACCCATCACAGCTAGGTTTGTATGGGGGCTCTTATAGAGCTGCAGCCAGGGTAACAGGGACGTGACTCTTCAGGCAGGAGAACCTTTCACCTGGGTGTCTGGAGGAACTTCAATACTTCTGAAGGCAGGGTAGAGGGGACTCACCCCTCCAGGTAGGAGACGCCTCCCAACTGGGTGTCAGGCAAGCTAGTACACTGCTCCAACCAGAGTAGAGGGGACTCATGCCTCCAAGAGTAGTGAACTTCTATACCACTACAGTCAGGTTAGAGGGGACTCGCCTTTCCAGGCAAATACCCCACCAACGTGGGTGTCAAGGAGAAATCATATACCACCGCAGCCAGGGTAGAGGGCACTCGCCCTGCCAGGCTGGAGACCCTTCCACCTGGGTGTCAGGGGAGCTCATATACTGCAGGAGCCAGGGTAGAGGGGACTCACCCCACTATATTGCAGACCTCTTCCACGTGGGTATGGTGTGTGTGTGTGGGGGGGCTCGTATACCACCACATCCAGGGTAGAAGGGACTCGCCCCTGTAGGCATGAGATCCCTCACACCTAGATGTCTGGGGGAGCTCCTATACAGCAGCAGCCAGGGGAGAGCCCACTCGCCCGTCCAAAATGAACAACCCTGCCACCTGGGTAGAGTGGACATGCTCCTCCAGGTGAGAGACCCCTTCCTTCTTGGTGCCAGGGTGTGCTTGTATTCCACCTTAGCCAGGGTACAGGAAACTCGTCCTTCAATGTGGGAGACTTCTCCCACCTGGTTTTGAGTGGGGAGCTCTTACACTGATGCAGCCAGGGTAGAGGGGATTCACCCCTGCAGGCTGGAGACTTCTCCCACCTGGTTGGCCTGGGTACTCTTATATGGCACCAGCCAAATTAGAGTGGACTCTAGCCCTTCCAGGCGAGAGACCCCTTCCACCTGAGTGTGGGGGGTGAGCTTGTATATCACCGCAGCCAGGATACAGGGGACTCACCAAGAAAACCCTCCTACTTGTAAGTCAGGGTAGCTTGTATACCGCCACAGCCAGGGAAGAGTTGACTCGCCCCTTCATGCAGGAGACCCTTCCCACGTGGGAGTCAGGGGGAGCTCTTATATTGCCTCAGCCAGGATAGAGTGTACTTGATTTTCCAGGTTTGAGACTCCTTCCACCTGGGTGTCCAGGGGAGCACCTATACAGCCACAGGCAGACTAGCGGGAACTCTACCATACAGGCTGGAGACTTCTCATACCTTGTTGTCAGGGGAACTCCTATACCACAGCATCCATGGTAGAGGGGATTCGCGCTTCCAGGCTGGAGACCTCTGCCACCTCGGTGTGGGGGGTGAAGCTTTTATACCCCTGGAGCCAGAGTAGTGGGGTCTTGCTCCTCCAGACAGGAGACCCCTCCCACCTGGATGTCAGGGGGAGATCATATACCACCACAGCCGTGGTAGAGGGTACTTTCCCTTTCAGATGGGAAACCCTTCCCACCTGGGTACCTGGGGAGCTCCTATGTTGAGAGCCACAGCCTAAGGGGCCCCAGCAAACTTTCAGACTACCACCTGATCACAGCGGCCACAGCAACTTCTAGCTTATTGACTCCTCTGCAGTGATGCTCATTGGGCTGTTTCCCCGCCTTTTCAGACTACGGAGCTGCTCATTGGGGGACTTTTTTTTGGCTCCACCCACGCAACCCAGCCAATTGGCCTCAAGAGCAGGAGGAGTGGGGGACATTGAGAGGCTTGTGGGAAGCCGGTAGTGACAGTTGGGCTCTGAGTGTTTTTCCTGAGGAGCTGTTTTGTTTGGAGTGTGTAGTTCTAAAAATAAGGTTCGTTTCTTTTGACAAGTCTCTCCTGAATTGTGCCCAGCCAGACTGCGGCATTTGGTGGCCCATACAGGGAACGACTGAGGGTAAGTGATAAGGCAAACTGCTCGCCCCTGAGGGCAGGACGAGAGGATGGGTAGCCATTTTAAGATTCTTCTTTTGTTTTGCTTCACTTTTGTTTTAAGTTGCCTGTCCCTGGAGATGAGTGAGATGGAAGAAAAACCGCTCACATCTGAGAAAAAACTATTTGCGTCTGAGGAACAGATATGGAGAAAGGACGGATGGACATGTCAGGAGGATAGAAAGGCTATAATGATTTTTTGTTGTTCCATTTTTATATCATTCTGTCTCGGTTTTGTTTGGTGTTATCTTGTTGGGTTGTATTATAGTAGAAATATGGGATCAGAAATTATTAAAAAACAAACTGAAAGAGTGTTAAGTAAATTGTTAGAGGAAGAAGGCATTCCAGTAAAATCAAGAGCAGTCAGGGCATACGTTGATACAATACAAAAATGTAGCCCATGGCTTTTTAAGGAGGAGTTGTTGAATATATCACAATGGAACCATCATGGTGAAGATTTTAAAAGAATAGAAAAGAAAAGCCCAGGGACTCTGCCAGTTGGCACATTGCCATTGTGAACGTTCATATCTTTTTTGCTTGGTCCAAAGGCCACTCAAGCTATTCAGAGAGAGAAAGAAAGTGTAGAGCAGAAAAAGCCATCAGGGGGAAAGTTACAAAAGGAGACTGCTACTAACAACTTTCTATCACCACAGGGCATAAGTGTCCAACCAACAGCGCCACCTCTACAGAAGACTGCTACTAACACCTTTCTATCAACAGAGGACATAAATGTCCAACTAAAAAGGCCACCTCCATATGCTGGGAGGCCCCCAACCCCCGCAGTTGATAGTTGGGATCCTGAGACAGGATTTCAAGTATTAACATACCCTGTATTTGAGGTAGGAGGGCAGCGAATTCACCATGCTTTAAATTTCAAAATAATGAAGCAGCTAAAAGAGGCTGTAACAACCTATGGTCCTCAAGCACCCTTCACTGTAAGTTTGGTCGAATCCATTAACAACTTGAACATGACACCAGCAGATTGGGCTAATATGTGTAAAGCTGTGCTAAATGGAGGTCAATACCTGTTATGGAAGGTTGCCAATGAGGAATTTTGCATGGAGACGTCTAGGCAAAATGCAGCAGCTGGTTATCCTCAGAGAAATCTAGATATGTTGTCAGGAAAGGGACCATATGAGGATCAGCAGCAACAAATTGCATATGATCCTGGCGCATACGCACAAATTTCTGCAGAGGCGGTTAGGGCATGGAAGACTTTACAAGGACATGGAGGTTTACAAGGTCAAATATCTAAAGTAATACAAGGAGCTAATGAATCTTACGCTGAATTTGTAGATAGGATTATTCAAACAGCTACCAGAGTTTTGGGGAATACAGGACAAGCAATGCCATTAATAAAACAACTGGCTTATGACCAAGCGAATCATTGGTGCAGAGAAATCATTAGACCATGGAAACATGAAGATTTAAACACATATATTAAATTATGTAGAGACATTAATGAACAAGAGCAAGTCGTGGCAGCTGCAGTAAAACAGGCTTTAGATGCCAGAGACATTAATGAAGAAGGGCAAATTGTGGCAGCTGCAGTAAAACAGGCTTTAGATGCCAGGCCAAGAACATGCTACAATTGTGAACAAACAGGACATTTTAAAAGGAATTGCCCCATAGGAGGAGGGTTTAACAAAACTAGGTACCAAAGGAGTAGAATACCGGGTATTTGCCCATGATGCTATAGAGGGAGACATTGGGCTAATGAATGACGTTCTGAAACCACCATAGAGGGTACTCCATTATCAAAAAACGAACAAGGACCAGGTGTTTATCCATGATATCATGGAGAATGGCATTGGGCTCCATTGCCAAAAAATGGACACGGGGGGCCAATGCTCCGGGGCCCAAAACCACAAATATACGGAGCACTGGAGGAACCCAGCAACCCCATCAGGGTAGTGCCCAGGACACATTGTCCATCAGATCACTCATCAGACAAACCAGAGGGAGTGCAGGGTTGGACATCTGCGCCTCTTCCAGATCAGTACTAACTCCAGAGATGGGAGTTCAAATCATTCCCACAGGGGTAAAAGGACCTCTTCCCAAAGGAACAGTAGGCTTATTATTGGGATGCAGTTCTTCTACTCTAAAAGGACTTATGATAAGTCTTGGGGTAATTGATGCCGATTCTGAACGTGAAATAAAAATTATAGTCAGTTCTCCAAAGGGTATATCAGTAATTTCACCAGGAGATAGAATAGCACAGTTACTAATAATACCCTGCAAACATGATAA
The DNA here is from genome assembly GCF_021218885.2 of Marmota monax. Taxonomy (NCBI): domain Eukaryota; kingdom Metazoa; phylum Chordata; class Mammalia; order Rodentia; family Sciuridae; genus Marmota; species Marmota monax. The sequence goes on along the minus strand of NW_026695179.1, from coordinate 1,443,605 downwards.
ATTTTCCAGTCGTGCTGTAGACAGAGGTTCTAAGGGATTAGGCTCCACAGGTGTAGTCTGGGCTATGCTTTCTTTAAATTTAGATTCTCGCCCCATGCTAAAACTAAATATTCAAGGACATGAATTTAATGGGCTACTGGATACAGGTGCAGACCTTAGCATCCTCTCTCATCAAGAATGGCCGAAACATTGGCCATTACAACAAGCCACTGAAACACTTTGAGGCCTAGGAGTGGCGACTAATCCCCATAGAAGTGCAATGGTATTAGATTGGAAGGATCCTGAAGGATGTGAAGGAACTATACAGCCATATGTATTGGATCATCTTCCCGTAAATTTATGGGGACGAGATGTCCTAGATCAACTAGGTTTGACATTAACAAATAACATCAACCAAAATGCACCCATTATTATGACTAGACAAGCTTTTAGGAAAGGAAAAGGATTAGAAAAACAAGAACAAGGTATAGCAGCACCAATATAAATACATCAAGGGACGGACAGACATGGGTTGGATTTTCAGAAAGGGCCACTGAGACAATGAAAATTACCGGGAAATCAGAAATACCAGTATGGGTTCCTCAGTGGCCCTTGACTAAAGAAAAGATAAAAGCAGCCCATGACTTGGTCAAACAACAATTAGCGGAAGGACATATACAACCTTCTGTATCTCCCCATAATACTCCCATTTTTGTCATCAAAAAGAAATCTGGTAAATGGAGATTATTGCAAGATTTAAGAGCCATTAATAATGAGATGGTTATTATGGGACCTGCTGAATCCGGGATTCCTCAATTGTATGCTTTGCCAAAAACATGGTACATTTTATCTGGAGATACTAAAGATTTTTTTTTTCAATTCCAATTCATCCTGAGGATAGTCCACGTTTTGCATTTACTATCCCTGTACTAAATCATGAAGGTCTCGATCAGTGATATGAATGGAAAGTACTCCCTCAAGAGATGGCTAACAGCCCAACTATGTGTCAAATTTATGTTAACAAAGCAATCCAGACACTTAGAAATCAAAATCCTAAACTACAAATATTTCACTATATGGATGATGTATTATTAGCACACAAAGATAAAAACACATTGCTAGAATGTTATGCCACACTTACAAATTTATTAAAAAATTATAATCTAGAGATATCAATAGATAAAGTACAATTAAATTTTCCAATTAACTATTTAGGAGTTCTATTATCCTCAACGATGGTCGTCCACCAAAAATTCAAATACGAGTAGATCAACTCAAATCACTTAATGACTTTCAAAAGTTATTAGGGGACATAAATTGGATAAGGCCTTATCTAGGCATACCAAAAGGAGACCTTTACTTGATATATTAAAAGGTCCATCAGATCCAAATTCACCCTGAATGTTAACGCCTGAAGCAAGGAAGGCATTAAAAATCATTGAAACATATATGGAAAATATGCATTTAGATAGAATTGATATAAGTTTGCCTTTATTATTTATTGTACTACCAACAAAAATTATTCCTACAGGAGTATTTTGGCAAGAGGATCCATTATTATGGATACATTTATCTTAAGCTCCTAACAGTATTCTTACTAGGTATCCTGAGGCTGTAAGACAATTAATACTCAGAGGAATAAAATCAGCCAAGGGAGTGTTTGGAATTTCTCCCAATAAAATTATTACTCCATATACTATGAATCAAATTGATGAGTTAGATAATGAGTTAAATACTTGGGCAATAATCATGTGCAAATCTAATATTTCATTTGATAACCACTTACCATCTAACCCTTTATTGTCTTTTTGGTCATTGCATCCTGTAATTTTTCCAAAAATGACAAGAAAAACACCTATCATGAATGCTCCAAATATATTCACTGATGGATCAAATAATGGTACAGCAGCAATAGTTACACCTGATCAAACTTTTACATTTTTAGTACCCAAGCAATCAGCTCAAAAGATGGAGCTTAATGCAGTATTACAAGCTTTTGTGATGTTTAAAGATTCTGTATTTAATTTACTTTCCGATAGTCAGTATATAGTTAATGCTATAGTATCCCTTGAAGATGCTGGTAGGATTTCCCCTTCCTCTACTGTTTTCTCTTTGCTTTCCACTATACAAAGTCAAATCTGGGACAGAAAAGATCCGTTCTTTATAGGACATATCAGGGCACATGCAGGATTGCCTGGAGCCCTTAGTTTCAGCAATGATTTAGCATATAAAACTACACATGACATACATATTTTCTCTACATAAGAAGAAGCTACAAGTTTTCATAAAAAGTTCCATGTCAATGCTAATACTTTACAAAAGTGTTTTAAAATAACTAAGGAACAAGCTAGACAAATAATAAAACAATGTCAAAATTTTGTGACGTTTTTACCACAAGTTAAACTTGGAGTCAATCCTAGAGGATTGATACCTAACCATATTTGGCAGATGGACGTCACACACTTGCCAGAATTTGGAAAATTAAAATATTTGCATGTTACAGTTGATACTTCTTCTGGATTTTTGATGGGCTCCCTTCATGCCAGAGAAAAATCTAAAGATGTTATAGCTCATTGCTTACAAAATTTTGCCACTGTGGGCATTCCAAAACAGTTAAAAACAGATAATGCCCCTGGTTATACTTCTACCTCTTTTAAACAATTTTGCTCAACATTTGGCATTACTCATATAACAGGAATCCCATACAATCCACAGGGCAAGGCATAGTTTAAAGAGCTCATCAAACTATTAAAATGTACTTACTAAAGCAAAAAGAAGGAATTGGGAAGGGGTATATATTCCCCAAAGATAAACTTAAAATAACCCTTTTTACTCTAAACTTTTTAAATTTGGATTCATCAGGACTTAGTGCTGTGGAAAGGCATATGTGTCCAAAAAAATGTACATAAGCCCAAGGTACTTTGGAAGGATATTCTAACAAGACAATGGAAAGTCCTGACCCAGTAATTGTCTGTAGTCGGTGGTCTGTTTGTGTGTTTCCACAGGGAGAACAACAGCCGATTTGGATTCCAGAGAGATTAACTAAAGTGATTTCTACAGACCAAAAATAAGATGATTTGACTCAAATCCATATTTTTTTCAATACCTATTTTATTATTGCCCTTTCCCACATCATGAAGTTCTATTTTGTTTTTTTGAGCTCATACAGACCTAGGTTAATGTTTTGCTGATCAGTTCTATTTTTTGACTATAGAATTTTTAAACATTTCAATGGAGATTTCACCTGTAAAAAGTTATAAGGCCTTTACTATTATGTTATGTGTTGTATGTATTATATTATGTGTGTACACTTGTGTTTTGTGTTATATGTTTGTATGTACGTATGTCCATATATCATATATGATGAGCGCTCATGAAAAAAAAATGGATCCAAATATTATTTTTTTTATTCATGTGATTTAAATGGTTTAATTTAAATTGGGTAAACAACTGTTGAGGATTGTTTTAATATATGAACAAAAAAGGAGGTTAACAGATCTGTTTGTTTATTTTCACCTTTCCTTTTCATTATATTTAATAATTCTGTTGAAGATAAGGTGCATTGTTAAGAAAATTATTTTCTAAAAAAAGAAAAAAGAAAATTGTTTTCTTTCAGTGCCTTCTGGAATGTTATAATTTTTTTTTCTTTAGCCATTATTGCCAGAATTCCTATCTTCATCCCAGTGCCAGTGAAGACAAAGATAAAACCGATCTATAGCTTGTGCAATAGCCATCACTGAACAGCTTGCAGAACTTGCCTGGACTATGTATCACTTGTATGCATTGTGAACTCACCTCTATGCATTGTGAACTATCTGTTTGTGCAGCGACTTGTGGTAGTGTTGGGGTATTTTTGCTGATGATGTCATCGGTGGTACATTTTTTCCAAAAGGAGCCGTCAATTGGCTTGGTGTATCTTCCTCCCTTCTGCTTGTCATGATCATTTAGCTAAAATTTGGGGGCCAACAGAGTTGAGGCAAAGAGCCTCACCCCCACCACTGGTACAAAGACCTATCCACAGGTGTGGCTGTATACTGGACCGGTAGTCAGTGATGGGTAAGATCCAATTGCAATGGTACCAATCTAAGACAGGAGGCTGACGCCTTGAGGTCAGCTCATCCAATAACGGGTAAGAACCATATGAACTATTGGACAACCTAAGGCAGGCCTGGTCCTTAAGCCACATGGTTGTTGTTTTAACAGAGAGGGGGAGATGTTGAGAGCCACAGCCGAAGGGGCCCCAGCAAACTTTCAGACTGCCAGCTGATGATTGGCTCACAGCAGCCCCAGGAACTTCTAGCTGATTGGCACCTCTGCAGTGATGCTCATTGGGCTGTTTCCCCGCCCTTTCAGACTACGGAGCTGCTCATTGGGGGACTTTATTTGGCTCCACCCACATGACCCAGCCAATCGGCCTCAAGAGCAGGAGGAGTGGGGGACATTGAGAGGCTTGTGGGAAGCCGGTGTTGGCAGTTGGGCTCTGAGTGTTTTTCCTGAGGAGCTGTTTTGTTTGGCGTGTGTGGTTCTAAAAATAAAGTTTGTTTCTTTTGACAAGTGGCTCCTGAATTGTGCCCAGACAGACTGCGGCACTCCTATACCACTGCAGGTGAGGTAGAGGGAACACTACCTTCCAGACAGGAGACCCCTTCTATCTGGGTGTCCTGGGGAGCTCCTATAATGCTACAGCCAGGGTAGAGGGGACTTGCAGGTCCAGGAGGGAGACCCCTTTCACCTGGGTGTCAGGGATAGTTCTTATTCCACTGCAGCCAGAGTATAGGGTACTCGCCACTCCAATTTGGAGACTCCACCCACCTGGGTGTCCAGGGGATCTTGATTACTTTGGCATCCATGTTAGAGGAAACTTGTTCTTACAGGTGGGAGTCCCTGACACCTGAGTATCAGGGGCACCTCTAATACTCCACAGGTAGGATAGAGGGAACATTCCCCTGAGGTGGAATACCCTTCCCACATGGGTGTACTAGGAGTTCCTATATGGCAAGATCTAAATTAGAGGGGACTCGCCCTTCTAGGTGGGATACCCCTCTCACCTCGGTGTCAGGGGAGCTTGTATTCCGCCTTAGCTAAGGTAGAGGGGACTGACCCCTGCAAGCAAGAGACTCCTCCCAACTGGGTGTTTGAGGCACAGGTATACAGCTGCAGTGAGGGTAACTGGGATTTCCCCACACACACACAGTCAGGAGACCACTTTCACCAATTGTCAGGGAGAGCTCTTATCCTGCTGCAGCCATTGTAGAGGGGACTCGCCCCTCAAGGAGAGAGACCCCACACCCTGGGTGTGGGGGGAGGTCTTGTAACTTCAGAGCCAGGGTGGAGAGGACTTGCCCCTTCCAGCGGAATACACCTCCCACCTGGGTCTCTGAGAAAGCTAGTAAACCCTTGTAGCCATGTAGGGATAAGAAATCCTTCTAGGTGGGAGACCCCTCAAACCTGTGTTTCAAGGGGAGCTCCTTAAGTGCTGCAGCCAGGTTAGAGGAGACTCGCCCCTCCAGGTGGAAGACCCATCCCACCTGGGTGTCAGGTGAAGCTCATATAGCCCAGTAGCCAGGGTAGAGGCAACTCACACCTCAAGGCAAGAAATATCTCCCAAGTGGGAATGGGAATGTGTCCTATACCGCCTTAGCAAGCGTACAGGGGACAAGCCACTTCAGTCGGGAGAACCCTACCATCTTGCTATGTAGCGGGGATCTTGTATACCACATCAGAATAGAGTCTTTTAAGAAGGAGACTCCTCCCATCTGGGTATCTGGTAAAGCTGGTAAACAACCCGCAGGCTGGGTAGAGGGAAGTTACCCTTCTAGGCGAGAGGCCACTCCCTCCTGGGTATCAGGGGAAGCTCCTTAACCACTGCAGCCAGGGTAGAGTGGACTTGCCACTCCAAACGGAAGAGTCACCCCACTTGGGTGTCAGGTTGAACTCATATAGCCAGCAACCAGGGTAGAAACAACTCGCACCTCCAGGTGAGACTCATCTCCCACCTGGGAATGAGGTTAAAACCTATACTGCCTTAGCAAGGGTAGTGGAGACTTTCCCCTCCAGGCGGAAGACCCATCCCACATGGGTATCTGGTGAGAGGAGATCATATACACCTGCACCCTGGGTAGCAGTGACTCTCCCCTCCAGGAGGGAGGCCCCTTCCACCTGGGTGTCCTTGGGAGCTCTTATACCACTGAAGCCAGGGAAGACGGGACTTGCTCCTCTAGGCGGTAGAACCCTCCCACCTGGGTGTCAGGGGGAGTTCCTATACCACTGCAGCCAGGCTGGAGCAGACTTGCCCTTCCAATTGGGAGACCCCTCCCACTTGTGTGTCTGGTTGAGCTCCTATATCTCCACAGCCAGGGAAGAGGGAACTCACGTCTCCAATCGTGGGACCCCTCCCACCTGGGAGCCAGTGGAGCTTGATTTATGCAGCAGCTAGGGTAGAGATGACTCACCCCTATAGGCAGGAGACAGCTTTCCCCTGGGTGTCGAGGGGAGCTCCTAAACTGGCACAGCCATGATAGAAGGAACACACCATTGCAGGTGGAAGACCACTCTCTCCTGGGTATACTGAGAGCTCTATATAGCAAGAGCTTATGTAGAGGGGACTTGCCTTTCCAGGTGGAAGACCCCTCCTACCTGGGTGTCTGGAGAGCTTGTATACTGCCAAAGCCAGGGTAGAGTGGACTCGCCTGTCCATGTAGAAGACCATTCTCACCTCTGTAGTGGGGCACTTTTATACTGCCTTCACCAGGGTAGAGAAGATTTGCCACTCCAGGCGGGAGACCACTCCCACCTGGGTGTCTGGGAGGCAATGTATACCAGCACAGCCAGGATAGAGGGGACTCATTGCTCCAGGTAGTAGACCCCTGCTACCTGGGTGTCAGGGAGAGATCTTTTACTGCAGCAGCCATATTCCAGGGAACTTGCCCCTCCAGGGGAGTGACCAATCCAACGTGGGTGTCAGGGAAAGCTAGTATACCACTGCAGCCAGGGTAGAAGGGAATCATCCCTCAAACAGGAGACCTCTCCCACCTGGGTGTCTGGGAGAACTGGTACACCCCCTCAGGCAGGGTAGAGGAAAGTAACCCCTGTATGTGGGAGACCCCTCCAACATGGGTGTCAGGGGAAACTCCATAATGGCTACAGACAGGGTAGAGTGGACTCATCCCTCCTGCTAGAAGACCCCTCCCACCTGGGTGTCAAGTGGTGCTCATATAGCCCAGCAGCCAGGCTAGAGGCAACTCGCACCTTCAGGGGTTAATCACCTCCCACTTGTGAATGGTAGTAACTCCTATACGGCCTTAACCAGGGTAGAGAACACTTGCCCCTCCAGGCGGAATACCCATCCCACCTGTGTGTCTGGGGGAGCTTGTATACTGCCACTGCCAGGTAGAGAGGACTCGCCATCCTTGTGAAAGACTACTCCAACCTGAGTGTAGTGGGGTGCTTGTATACCGCCTTAGCCAGGGTAGAGAAGACTTGCCCCTTAGGCGGGAGACACCACCCACCTGGGTGTCTGGGAGAGCTTGTATACCACCACAGCTAGGGTAAAGGGTCCTCATTGCTCCAGGCGGGAGACCCTTCCACCTGGGTGTCAGTGGGAGGTCATATACCCAGGAGCCAGTGTAGAGGGCATTGGCCCTCCAGTCAGGAGACCCCATAATCTGAGTGTTGGGGGAGCTCCTTTATCACCAGAGCCAGGGGAGAGGGAACTAAATCCTCCAGGAAGAAGATCCCTTCCACCTGGTTGTCAGGGGAGTTCATATACTGCCACAAGTAGGGTAGAGGAGACACGCCACTGGAGGCTGGAGACCCCTACCACCTGGGTGTAGGGGGGAACTCCTATACCACTGCAGCCAGAGTAGAGGGGACTCACATATCCAGGCCAGAGACCATCCCACCTGGATGTCAAGGGGAGATCCTTTACGTTTTCACCCAGGGTGGAGGGGACTCGCTCCTCCAGGTGAGAGACCCATCCATCCTGGGTGTCAGGAAAAGCTACTGAATCACTGCAGCCAGGGTAGAGGTGACTTGCCATTTCAGGCGGGAGACCCCTCACATCTGGGTATGCGAGGAATCTTGTATACAAAAGCAGCCAGAACAGAGGGGACTCAGCCCTCCAAGGAGGAAACCCCTCTCACCTTGGTGTCTGGGAGAGCTCGTACACCCTCTCAGCCAGGGTAGAGGAAAGTCACCCCTCTAGGTGGGAGACCGCTCCCACCTGGGTGTCAGGGGAAGCTACTTAACAACTGCAGTCAGGGTAGAGTGGACTCTTTCTCCAGGGAGAAGACCCCTCCCACCTGGGTGTCAGGTAATCTCATATACCCCAGCAGGCAGGATAGAGATGACTCAAACCTCCAGGCAAGAGACACCTACCACTTGGGAATGGGGGTAACAGCTATACTGCTTTAGCATGGTTAGAGGGGACTCGAACCTCCAGTCTCGTGACCCCACAACCTGGAATATCCCTTCCACCTGGTTGTCAGGGCATTTCATATAATCCCACAAGCAAGGTAGAGGGGACTCACCACTGGACTCAAGAGACCCCTAACCCCTGGGTGTAGGGGGGACCTCCTATACCACTGCAGCCAGGGTAAAGGGGACTCACCTCTCCATGCCAGAGTCGCTCCAAACTGGGTGTCAGGGGCAAATAATTTACTGCAGAAGCAAGGATAGAGGGGACTTTCCCCTTCAGGCGAGAGACCCATCCATTCTTGGTGTCAGGAAAAGCTACTGAACCACTGCAGCCAGGGTAGAGGTGACTCGCCCCTTCAGGTGGGAGACCTCTCTCATCTGGGTATGGGGGGGGTGGAAGCTCGTATACCGCATCAGTCAATATAGAGGGTACTCACCCCTCCAAGCATGAGATACCTTCCACCTGAGTTTCTGGAAAAATTGGTACACCCCCTCAGCCAGGGTAGAGGGAAGTCATCCCTCTAGGCAGGAGACCCCTACCACCTGGGGGTCAGGGGAAGCTCCTTAACCACTACAGCCAGGGTACAAAGAACTCGCCCCTCCAGGTGGAAGACCCCTCCCACCTGGGTGTCAGGTGGAGCTCATATACCCCAGCAGCCAGGGTAGAGGCAACTTGCACCTCCAGGTAAGAAACACCTCCCACCAGGGTATGGGAGTAACTCCTCTACCCCTTTAGCCCAAATAGAGGGGACTTGCCCCTCCAGGCGGAAGACCCCTCCCACCTGGTTGTCAGGTGGATCTCATATACCCCAGCAGCCAGGGTAGAGGAAACTCGCACTTTCAGGTGAGAGACACCTCCCATGTGGAAATGGGGGTAACTCCTATCCTGCCTTAGCAAGGGTAGAGGGGACTTGCCCCTCCAGGCGGAGGTCCTCTCCTATATGGGTGTCTGATGAGGGGGTTATATACAGCTGCAGGTGGGGTAGCAGCAACTCGCCCTCTAGGCGGGCGGCCCCTCCCTATTGAGGGTAGGAGGGGGCTCTTATATCCCCTCCGCCAGGGTTGAGGGGACTTGCCCCTTATGGTGGAAGACCTACCACCTGGGTGTTATGGGTAACTTGTATACGACCTTAGCCAGGGTAGAGGAGACTCAGCCATCCAAGTGGGAGACCCCTCCATCCGGGCTTTCAACGGGCACTCATATACCACCACAGTCACAGAAGAAATTATTTGCATCTCCTAGCGGGAGACCCCTCCAACCAAGGATTCAGTGGGATCTCATATAACACCACAACCAGGATAAAGAGGACTCACTCTTCCAGGCAGGAGACCCCACCCACTGTGTCAGGGGGAGCTGTTATACCACTGCAGCCATGTAGAGGTACTTTCCCCTTCAGGCGGGAGACCCCTCCCATTTGGGTGTGGGGGGAGCTCCATACTGCCACAGCCAGGGAAGAGGGGACTTACCCCTTCAGGCAGGACACCACTCCCACCTGGGTTAGTATATCACTGCATATCGGGTAGAGGGACTGGCCCCTCCAGTAGGGAGATGCCTCCCACATGGGTGTCTGGTGAGGGGTGGTTCATATACAGGTGCAGCTGGGGAAGCAGTGACTCACCCCTACAGGTGGGAGATCCCTCCCTATAGAGGGTAGGAGGGTACTCTTATACCCCTGCAGCCAGGGTTCAGGGGACTTGTCATTTCAGGTGTGAGACCCTCCCACCTGGGTGTCACAGGGAACTTGTAAACCATCTTAGCCAGGGTAGAGGAGACTCGCCCATCCAGGCGGGATGCCCTCCAACCTGGCTGTCACTGGGAGCTCTTATACCACCTTAGCCAGGGAAGAAATTACTTGCCCCTCCTGGGGTGAGACCCCTCCAACCAGGTTGTAAGAGGGAGCTCATATACCATCACAGCCAGGATAGAGGGGACTAGCCCCTTCAGGAGGGAGAACCCTCTCACGTGGGTGTAGGGGGAAGCTCCTATCCTGCCACAGCCAGAGAAGAGTGGACTTGCCCCTCCAGGTGGGAGACCCCTACCACTTGGTTGTCGGGGTAGAGGGAACTCTACCCTCCAGACTGAGACCTCTTCCACCTGGGTGTCCTAGGGAGCTCCTTTACCGCTGCAGCAGGTTAGAGGGGACTTGAGCCTCCTGGCTGGAGACTCATTCCAATTGGGTGTCAGGGGAGCTCCTATACCGCAGCAGCCAGGGAGGAGGGGAGTCGCACCTCTGGGCGGGAGACCCCTCCCACCTGGGTATCAGGGGAAGTACCTCAACCACTGCAGCCAGAGTAGAGTGTACTCACCCCTCCAGGCTGAAGACCCCTTCCACCTGGGTGTCAGGTGGAGCTGAAATACCCCAACAGCTAGGGTAGAGGCAACTAACATGTCTGGGGGAGAAACACTTCCCACCTGGGAATTGGAGTAACTCCTATATCACATTAGCCAGGGTAGAGGGGACTTGCCTCTCCAGGCGGAAGACAACTCCCACCTTGGTGTCAGGTGAATCTTATATACCCCAGCATCCAGGGTAGAGGCGACTCGCACCTCCAGGCGAGAGACAACTCCAAAATAGGAACGGAAGTAACACCTATACTGCCTTAGCCAGGGAAGAGGGGACTCACCCCTCGGGGTAGGAGGGGGCCCTTATACCCCCGCAGCCATGGTTGAGTGGACTCGCCCCTTCAGGAGGGAGACCTTCCAACCTGGGTGTGTGGGGGGTAGTTTGTATACCACTGCAGCAAAACTATTTGGACTCACCCTCCCCCAGGCAGGAGACCTCTTCCACCTGGGCATCGAGGGGAACTTGTACACCACTTTAGCCAGGGTAGAGAAGACTCACCCATCAAGGTGGGAGACCCCTCCAAGTTGGCCGTCAGCAGGAACTCTTATACCAACACAGCCAGGGTAGAAAATACTTGCCCCCACTGGCGGGAGACCCTTACCACCAGCGTGTCAGTGGGAGCTCATATACCACCACAGCCATGATAAAGTGGACTCGCCCCTACATGCGGGAGTCCCCTCCCTCCTGGGTGTCTGGTGGAGCTTGTATTCCTCAACAGCCAGTATAGTGGGGACTTGCTGCTCCTTTCGGGAGACCCTTCCCACCTGTTTGTCAGTGGGATCTCCTATACCGCTGCAGCCAGGGTAGAGGGGACTGGCCCCTCCAGGTGTGAGAACCCTCCAACCTGGGTGTGTGTGTGGGAGAACCTATACCACCACAGCCTGGGTAGAGGGGAATCATCTATCCAGGCGGTAGACTTCTCCAACCTGGGTTTCACGGGGAGCTCTTATACTGCTTCAGCCATTGTAGAGGGTACTTGCCCCTCCAGGAGGGAGACACCTTTACCTGGGTGTCCTGGAGAACTCCTATACCACTGGAGCCAAGGTAGAGGGGACTAGAACCACTAGGCAGGAGACCCCTTCCTTCTTGGTGTCAGGGGGAGTTCCTACACTGCTTCAGCCAGTATAGAGCAGAATTGCCCTTATATTTGGGAGACCCCTCAAATATAGGGGTTGAGGGGAACTTGTACACCACCTTACCAGTGTGAGCTTGGTGAGCTCGTATCCATCAGCATCAAGGGTAGAGGGGACTCACCCCTCCAATCAGGAGACCCCTCCCACCTGGGTGTCATGGTAGGCTTGATTAGTGCAGCAGCCAGAGTAGAAGGGGACTCATCCTTAAGGTGTAGAACCCTCCCATCTGGGTGTTGGGGGGAGCTCCTAAACTGCCACAACTAGGGTAGAGAGAACACACCCTTGCAGGCAGAAGACCCCTCCCACTGGGTGACTGCGACCCCTTATATTGCAAGACGTAAAGAGGGAAGGCAGGGGATCCAGCAGGGTGCAGTCAGGCTCCAGGCCCAGGGCCACAACCAGGTGTCAGGGTTCCTGGTGCAGGACCAAGCACCCAGAAAGAGTAACTGGCCCAGGTGAGGGGCAGTGTTCTGTTTCTCATAAGACACTCTGGCCCAGATGAGAATCTGTGGTCAGGGACCTGGCAAAGGAAGTATGGCAATGAAAGGGTGCCAGAATGAGGACTATGGGAGGGCACAGACTCTTGTCATGGTGGGTGCGTGGTGGGAGGTTAGTCAGGACCCTAGCCATGTACTCATACAAAGTACCTACCTGACCAACCTAGGACAAGAGACCCAAGGAGCATGAGACTCAGGAGGACCAGGGGAATTTGCAAGCCATTGGGGTGGATGGGCTGCACAAGGAGGGCCATTATACAGAGGGAACCTCAAGGGGTACCTAGGGGAGAACTCTGCAGGCACAAGCAAGTGGCCCCCAGTTCAGACTTAACAGGAAGAGACTCCACACTTTGCAAAGGGACATGAGAAAAGTGGTCAGGGGGTCAATATAGTGCCCAAGCCAAGGGTCTGGGTTAAGGAAGACTGGGATGGGGTAGGGGCAGCAAGCAAGGCCAGAGGGCAAGGTAGTGAAGGGAGGGGAATCTCTCAGTGCTTGGTTGGAGGAAGTTGCACATTAACTGCCGGGCGTCAAGTTTCAGGTGGTGAAAAAGATGCAGCAGAGGTTAGGGCAGTGTTTCTCATAGAAAACATTCAGGCGGAGAGACCAGCCAATTCAGCTTCTCAGACCCAGGTGAGTACATCCTCAGAGAGGAACCTGGATTAAACAAGGGGCAAAAGAGGGTGATGTGAGGGGATGCAGGGCATGTGGAGTTTGGAGTTGGGGTCAGTGAGCAGCCAGAACACATTCGAAGAGCCCAGGCTAGAAAGAAGCATAGGTAGCAGAGGGTCTGGCAGTGCCAGTATACCACAACATGAGTGGATCAGAGGGGAGGCATAGGAGGGTCTGGCAAAAGGCGCCTCAAACCAATAGACAGGGACAGGATCCTCAAAAATTTCAGGCAGGGGCTCAAGCAAAGAGCCAGGCTCAGTAATGGAGAGCCAAGTTCTAGTACCTGGGCCTGGGTGAATGAAAAGGAACATGGTTGGGGATGCAGCAGAAGGATAGTAAGTGGAATAGGTGGCAAAGAGAGACAAGGCACAGGTCCACTGCTGGGTATCAGGTTTAGGAGCAGGGTAAGGGCTGAGGGAGTCTAAAGGGCCCAGGCAAGGGGCAGGGCCATGTTTTCTCAAAAGGAGGCCACAGATCCAAGAGGCGAGGTTAAGTACCCTGGCCCTGGAGGGTGTCCTGGGAAGGGGATCAGGAAAGCAGGACTGGGAGAGGCAGAACCAACAGGAGGGCACAGCCTGAAGGGCCAGAGGATGGGTGGGGGTGAGGTGCGGCCCAAGAACCCAGCAAGGATTCCAGGCAAGTGATCTAGAAGAGGGCCCAGGCCAGGGGAGAGCAGAGAAGGCCAGGGCCAGGAAGTTGGGGCTGCAATAGGTAACTGCAGTACAGGAAAGCCAAGGGCAGTAGGGAAGCAGCCCCAGTGAAGGGCCCTTAGACAATGCCCAGAAAAGCAGTGAGCAAGGAGGGCCAACAGAGCCTCAATTGAGGAGCCAGGACAGGGAACTGAGAGCCAAGGGCCAGCGCTTCGGCAGAGGGCTCAGGGCAATGGACAAGATTTGGGAGAGAAGGCATGGGATCCAATAGGGGGCAGTCAGGCTCCAGGCCCAGGGCCAACTCCAGGTTTCAGGGTTCCTGGTGGCAGACCAAGACCCCAGGGAGAGAAAGGGGCCAGATGAGGGGCAGGGCATTGTTTCCCATAAGGTGCCGTTGATCAGATGAGAATCTGTGGTGATGGTCCTTGCAAGGGAGGCCAGGGAAAGGAAGGGGGCCAGAAGCAGGGTAATGGGAGGGCAGGGCAGAGTTTTGTGGTGGATGCACTGAGGGGCGAGAACCAGGACACAAGCCAGGTGCCCAGACAAGGGACCCACCCAATCAATGGTGATGAGGGACCCAAGGATCAGGACACCCATGAGGGACAGAAAAATGTATGAGGGAAAGGAAGGATGGGGCTGCATAAGGACCAGCAGAAGCCAAGGGGCACCTAGGGGAGACCAAGCAAGGGGCCCCCAGGTCATACCCAATACAAAGAGTCTTTGCTATGCCAAGTACCATGAGGAATGCAGTCAGGGGCTCAGGCGAACAACCAAGCACAGGGACAGGAGCGCAAAGGATAAGGGTTAGGGAGAAGTGGGTTGTGGTAGGGGCAGCATGCAAGGCCAGTGTGCAGGGAAGGGAAGGGAGGAGATTGCACAGGGCTCGGTTGAAGCAAGTCCATGTTAACTGCCAGGCCTCAAGTTTCAGGCAGTGAAGGGGACTCAGGGGAGTAGCAGGGCTGTGTTTCCCATAGGGAGCATTCAGGGCACAGAGGTGAGCCAATTCTGCTCTTCTGCCCCATGTGAGTAGATCCTCAGAGAGTGGACCAAAGGAGGGGCCAATGAGGGTACTGTGAGGAAATACCTGGTGTGTGGATTTAGGGGAGGATTAGGCTGCCAGGACCCATTGGAGCAGCATATGCTAGGGTGAAGCAGGGGGAGCAGAGGGTCCGGGCAGTTCCAGGATATTATAGCATGAGGGTATCAGAGGGGAGACACAAAAGGGGCCTGGCAAAATGGTCCTGGAACCAAGGGACAGGGAAAGGGTCCTTCAAGAAGGGTAGCTGGGGCCTCAAGTAAGGAACTGGGCCCAGTAATGGAGAGTCAAGTGCTATCACCTGGACCTGTTTGATGAAAAGAAACATGGTTAGGCAATGGCAGAAGGGGACAACGGGAAGCTGGTGGCACAGGGGGAGGAGGGCTCAAGTCCCAGGTCCACTGCAGGTTGTCAGGATTTGGAAGCAGGCCTATGGCTGAGGGAGGCAAATTTGCCCAGGCAAGGGGGGCAGGGCTATGTTTTCCCAAAGGGAGCCCTCAGGGCCAAGACACTAGTTGAAGTTCTTGGCCCGGGTGAGCATACAAGGAAGGAGGTCATGAAAGCTGGCTTGATAGAGACAGAAATTACAGGAGGGCTGAAGGACCTCAGGATGTGTGTGCGTGAGGTGGGGTCCAGGACCCCAGCAAGGAGCCCAGGCAAGGGATCTAGAGGAAGGCCCAGGCCAGTGGAGAGCAGGGAACGCTGGGCCAGGTAGGCAGGGCTACACTAGGATACTGCAGTACAGGAATGCCAAGGGGAGCAGGGAAGCGGCCCCAGTGAGGGGCCCTCAGACAATGCTGAGAAAAGCAGTGAGCAAGAATGCTCAAGCAAGGAGCCAGGTCAGGGAATGGAGATCCAAGGGCCAGGGCTTGGGCAGTGGGCTCAGGAAAGTGGACAAGGTTTGGGAAGAAAGGCAGGGTATACATCAGGGGGCAGTCAGGCCCCAGGTCCAGGGCCACCTCCAGATTTCTGGGTTCCTAGTGCCAGACAAAGCAACCAGGGAGAATGAGGGGCCTAGGGAGGGGCATGGCATTGTTTCCCATAAGGCACCCTGGATCAGATGAGAATCTACAGCCAGGGTCCTGGGAAATGAGGCCAGGAAAAGAAAGGGAGCCAGAAGGAATGCAATGGGAAGGCATGGCTGATGTTCAGGGTGGGTGCACATTGGGGCGAGACCCAGGACCCAAGCCAGGTTCCCAGTCAAGGGACCCACCCAATCAAAGGATCAGGAGACCTGTGAGCACCAGAAAAAAAGCAAAAAGGGAAGAGGAGGAAGGGGCTGCTTGAGAACCAGGAAAAGCCAAGGGGCACCCAAGGAAGCCCTGTGGTGGGCCCATGAAAGAGGCCCTCAGGTCAGACCCAAAATGAAGAGACTCCTTGTTATGCCAAGGGCCATGAGGAACATAGTAAGGGGCTCAGACAAAAGCCCAGGGCCAGGGACTGGAGCGCAAATGGTCAGGGTCCAGAAGGGCTGGATTGTGGTAGGAGCATCATGCAAGGCCAGAGGGCATGGGAGGGAACGGAGAGGATCGCTCAGGGCTGGGTTGGAGCAAGTCCATGTTAACTGCCAGAAAGTGAAGGGAACTCAGGCGAGTGGCAGGGCTGTATTTCCCATAGGGAGCATTCAGTGCTCAGAGACCAGCGGATACTTCTCCTCTGCCCCAATTGAATAGATCCTCAGAGAGGGACCTGGATCAAAGGAGGGGCCAAAGAGGGTACTTTAAGGGGATACCTGGTGTGTGGAATGGGGGTTCAGACTGCCAGGAACCTTTCAAGCAGCATAGCATAGGATAAAGCAGGGGGAGCAGAGGGTCTGGTCAGTGCCAGCATACTACAACATGAGGGGACCCGAGTGGAGGCACTGGACAGGGTAGGCAAAAGGGGACTTAAACCAAGGGATAGGGAAAGGGTCCTTTAGAAAGGTATCCAGGGGCTCAAGCAAGGAGCTGGGTCCAGTAAGGGAGAGCCAAGTGCTAGCACTTGGACCTGGGTGAATGAAAACTAACATGAAAGGGGAGCAGCATTAGGGGAGACAGTGGAGTGAGTGTCACAGGGGGAGCAGGGCTCAAGGCCCAGGTCCACTGCAGGATGTCAGGGGTTGGGAGCAGTGCCCCGGCTAAGGGAGGCCAAAGAGCCCAGGCAAGGGGCAGGGGTACGTTTTCCAAAGAGAGCCCCCAGGGCTAAGATGCCAGGTCACATCACCTCGCCTGTTTGAGCATCCTGGGAAGGGGATCAGGAATGCGAGCATGGCATAAAACGAAAGGACAGGAGGGCCAAAGGAGGCCAATGCCTGAATGGCCACAGGATGCGTGTGGGTGGCGTGGGGTCCAGGACCCCTGCAAGGAGCCCAGGCAAGGGACCTAGAAGATAGCTCAGGCCAGCGGAGAGCAGGGAACACTGGGCCAGGAAGGCAGGGCTGCAGTATTGTACTATAGTACTGGAATGCCAAAGGTTCAGGGGAGCAGCCCCAGCAAGGGGCCCTCAGACAATGCCCAGAAAAACAGTGAACAAGAATGGCCACCAGAGAATCAAGTGAGGAGCCATGCCAAGGAAATGAGAGTCAAGGGCTATGGCTTGTGCAGGGGTGTCAGGAGACTGGACAAGTTTTGGGAGAGAAGACAGAGGATCTAGCAGGGTTCAGTAGGTTCCAGGCCCAGGGTCATCTCCAGGTTTCAGGGTTTCTGATGGAGGACCAAGCACCCAGGGAAAGCAAGAGCCTGAGGCAACGGGCAGGGCATTGTTTCCCATAAGGTGCCCAGGATCAGATGAGAATCTATGGCCAGGGTCCTGGCAAAGGAGGCCAGGAAAATGTAGGGCGCAAGAAGGAGGGCAATAGGAGGGCATGGCAAGGGGTTTGGGTGGGTGAATATAGGGGAGAGACCCAGGACCCAAGCCAGTTGCCCAGGCAAGGGACTAACCTGATCAGTGGTGATGGGGGAACCAAGGATCAGGAGACCTGCAAGCCTCAGAAAAAAGTATGAGGGGAGGGGAGGAAGGGGATGCGTGAGGACCAGGAGAAGCCAAGGGGCACCTAGGGTAGCCTGCTGGCAGGTCCAAGCAAGGGGCTTCCAGTTCATACCCAACACAAAGAGACTTCCTGCTATGCCAATGGCCATGAGGAACACTGTCAGGGGCTCAGACAAAAGTCCAGTCCAAGGGACTGGAGTGCAAAGGGTCAGGGTTAGTGAGGGCTTGGTTGTAGTAGGGGCGGCATGCAATGCCAGAGGGCAGGGGAGGGAAGGGAGGGAATCGCTCAGGGCTGGGTGAGAGCAAGTCCATGTTAACTGCCATGCAGTGAAGAGGACTCAGGTGAGTGGCAGGGCTGTGTTCCCATAGGGAGCATTCAGGGTGCAGAGACTAGACAATTCTGCTCCTCTGCCCCAGGTATGTAGTTCCTCAGAGATGGACCTGGACTAAAGGAAGGGCCAAAGAGAGTACTGTGAGGTGTTACCTGTGTGTGGAATTGGGGGGGGGGTCAGGCTGCCATGACCAATTGGAGCAGCATAGGCTTGGTAGAAGCAGGGGGAGTGGAGGGTCCAGGCACTGCCAGGATACCAGAGCTTGAGGGGATCATAGGGTAGACATAGGAAGGCATTGGCAAAAGGAGCATGAAATCAAGGGACAAGGAAAGGGTCCTCAAGAAAGGTAGCCAGGGTCTCAAGCAAGGAGCCTGGCCCAGTAATGGAGAGCCAAGTGCTAGCACCTGGGCCTCGGAGATTGAAAAGAAACATGGATGGGGAGGAGCTGGAGGGGAGAAAGTGGAGTAGGTGGCACAGGCGGAGAAGGGCTGAAGTTCTATGTCTACTACAGTGTGTCAGGGGTCACTAGCAGGGCCCAGGCTGAGGGAAGCCAAAGGGCCTAGGCAAGGGGCAGGGATACATTTTCCAAAGGGAGCCCCCCGGGCCAAGAAGACAGGCAAAGTCGCCTGGTCCAGGTGAACATATTGGGAAGGGGAATCAGGAAAATGGGTGTGGCAGAGACAGAAAGGACATGAGAGCTGAAGCAGTGCACACCCTGGAGGGCTACAGGATGGGTGTGGGTGGGGTGAGGGCCATGACAACAGCAAGAAGCTCTTGCAAGGGACCTAGAAGAGGGCCAGGCCAGGGGAGACCAGGGAACACTCTACCAGGCAGGAAGCACTGAAATAGGGTATGACCGTACAGGAAAGCCAAGTGGAGCAGGAAAATAGCCCTAGTGATTGTCCCTCAGACAAGGCCCAGAAAAGTAATGAACAACAAGGGCCACCAGATGCTCAAGCAAGGAGCCAGGCCAGGGAACTGATAGCCAAGGGTCAGTGCTTTGGTATGGGCTTAATGACAGTAGACACGTTTGGGGGAGAAAGGCAGAAGATCCAGCAGGGGGGCAGTCAGGCTCCAGGCCAAGGACCACCTCCAGGTTTCAGGATTCCTTTTGTTGGACCAAGCACCCAGGGAGAGCAAGGGGCCCAGGCGAGGGGCAGGACATTATTTCTCATAAGGTGCCATGAATCAGATGAAAATCTATGTCCAGGTTCCTGGCAAAGGAGGCCAGGAAAAGAAAGGGGGACAGAAGGAGGGCGATCAGAGGGTATGGCAGGGGTCTGGGTGGGTGTGCATAGAGGTAAGATCCAGTATCCAAGCCAGTCGCCCAGGCAAGGGACCCACCTTATCAATGATAATGGCAGAACCAAGAAGCAGGACACCTGCGAGTGCCAGAAAAAAGTGCAAGGGGAAGGGAGAATGGGGCTGCATGAGGACCAGTAGATGCCAGTGGGCACCTTGGGGAGCCCAATAGCAGGCCCAAACAAGGGGACGCCAGGTCAGACCCAATATGAAGAGACTCCTTGCTATGCCAAGGGACATGTGGAACAGGGTCAGAGTCTCAGGCGAATGCTCAGGCCCAAGGACTGGAGCACATAGGGTCAGGGTTATGGAGGGCTGAATGGCTGTAGGGGCAGCATGCAAGGCCAGTGTGCAGGGGAGGAAAGGGTGGGGATTGCACAGGGCTGGGATGCAGCAAGTCCAGGTAAACTGCCAGGCCACAAGTTTCAGCCAGTGAAGGGGACCCAGGTGAGTGACAGGGCTGTATTTCCCATAGGGAACATTCAGGGCGCAGAGGCGAGCCAATTATGTTTCACTGCCCCATATGAGTAGATCCTCAGAGAGGGACCTGGACCAAAGGAGGGTACTGTGAGGGGATAGCTGGTGTGCGGAAGTAGAGGGGGGAGTTAGGCTGCCAGGACCCATTTGAGCAGCATAGGCTAGGGAGAAGCAGGGGAGTGGAGGGTCCCGGAATTGTCAGGATATCTCAACATGAGGGGATCAGAGGGGAGGCATAAGAAGGGCCTGTCAAAAGGAGCCTGAAACCAAGGGACAGGGAAAGGATCCTCAAGAAGGGTAGGCAGGGTTTCAAGCAAAGAGCTGGGTCCAGTAATGGATAGCCAAGTGCTAGAACCTGATCCTGGGTGAATGAAAAGAAACATGTAGAAGGAGCAGCAGGAGCAGAGAAAGTAGAGTGGGTGGCACAAGGGGAAAAGGGCTCAAAGCCCAGGGCCACTGCAGTGTTTCAGAGGTCGGGAGTAGGGGTCAGGAGCAGGGGTTGGGAGCAGGGCCCGGGCTAAAAGATGTTAAAGGGCCCAGGTAAGGGGCAGGGCTATATTTTCTCATAGGGAGCCCCCAGGGCCAAGAGGCCAGGTCAAGTCGCCTGTCCCTAGTGAGCATCCTGGGAAGGGGATCAGTAAAGCTTGAGTAGCAGAGACAGAAAGGTCAGGATGTCCAAAGGAGGGCACAGCCTGAAGGTCTGCAGGATGGGTGTGGTGGAGTGGAGGCCAGGACCCAAGCAAGGAGCCTAGGCAAGTGACCTAACGGGGGTCCTAGGCCAGGGGAGAGGAGGGAACCCCAGGCCGGGAAGGCAGGCCTGCACTAGGTTACTGTAGTACAGGGAAGCCAAGAGGAGCAAGGCATCATCCCCAATGAGGGGCCCTCAGACAATGCCCAGAAAAGCAATGAGAAAGAAGGGACACCAGAGGCTGAAGTGAGGAACCAGGTCAGGGAATGGAGAGCCAAGTGACAGTTCTTAGTCATGGGGCTCAGGACAGTGGACAACATTTGGGAAGGAAGACAGGGCATCCAGAAGGGGGAAGTCAGGCTCCAGTTCCTCGGCAAACTCCAAGTTTCAGTGTCCCTGCTGCCTGACAAAGCACCCAGATAGAGCAAGGAGCCCAGGTGAGGGGCAGGGCTTTGTTTCCCATAAGGTCCCCTGGATCAGATGAGAATCTATGGCCAGGTTCTTGGCAAAGAGGGCCAGGAAAAGGAAAGGGGCCAGAAGGAGAGCAATGGGAGTGCATGGCAGATGATCGGGGTGCGTGCACATAGGACAGAGACCCAGGACCCAAGCCAGGCTCCCAGGCAAGGGATCCACTGGATCAATGGTAATAGTGGACCCAAGGAGCATGAGACCAGCATTCGCCAGAAAAAAGCACAAGGAGAAGGGGAGGAAGGGGCCGCGTGAGGACCAGAAGAAGCAAAGTGGTACCTAGGAGAGCCCGCTGGTGGGTCCAAGAAAGAGGTCCCCAGGTCAGACCCAAAACGAAGTGACTCCTTGGTATGCAAAGGTCCATGAGGAATATGGTCAGGTGCTCAGGTGAACACCCAGGACCAGGGACTGGAGGGCAAAATGTCAGGGTTAGTTAGGGAGGGCTGGGTTGTGGTAGGGGCAGCATGCAAGGCCAGAGAGTAGGGGAGGGAAGGAATGGGATCTGTCAGGGCTGGGTTGGAGCAATTCCATACTAACTGCCAGTCTTCAAGTTTCAAGCAGTAAAGAGGACTCAGGCCAGTGAACTGGCCGTGTTTCCCATAGGGAGATTTTGGGGCTCAGAGGCGAGCAATTCTGCTCCTCTACCCCAGCTGAGTAGATCCTCAGAGAGGGACCTCGACCAAAGTATGGGCCAAAGAGGGTACTGTGAGGGGATACCTGGTGTGCAGAAGTGTGAGGGGTTGGGCTTCCAGGACCCTTTCGAGAAGCATAGTCTAGAGAGAAGCAGGGGGATTGGAGGGTCCGGGCAGTGCCAGGATACCACAGCATGAGGGGATCAGAGAGGAGGCAAATGAGGGGACAGATAAAAGGGGCCTGAAAAGGACTGGATTCTCGAGAAGGGCAGCCAGGGGCTCAAGAATAGAGTGTGGCCCAGTAATGGAGAGCCAAGGGAGGAAGGGGCTGCATGAGGATCAGAAGAAGCAAAGTGGCACCTAGGAGAGCCCACTGTGTGAATGAAACAGGACATGGTTGTCTGTGGATGCTCTTATACCTCTGCAGCCTGGGTAGATTTGACTGACTCCTCCAGGTGAGAGATACCTTGCATATTGGTGTCCAGGATAGGTTGTATTCTGCCTCAGTCCATGTAGAGGGGACTCACCCCTAGAGTCCTGAGATCCCTTCCACCTGGGTGCCCAGTGTGTGTGTGTGTCGGGGGGGCTTGTGTAAAGCTGCAGCCAAGGTAGCAGGGACTCGCCACTCAAGGTGGGATACCCCTTTCACCTGTGTCAGGGGGAGCTCATATCTAGGTGCAGCCAGAGTACCAGGGACTCACCACTCTAGGCAAGATACCTCTCACACCTGGGTTTCTACCACAGGTTCCTATAGAGCTGCAGCCAGGGTAACAGGGACTGGACCCTCCATGCAGGAGACCCCTTTCACCTGGGTGTCTGGGGGAACTCATATATGTCCACAGACAGGGTAGAGAGGACTCTCCCCTCTATGCAGCATACCCTTCCCACCTGAGTGTTGCAGGGATCTTGTATAGTGTTGCAGCCAGGGTAGAGAACATTTCCTTCTCTAAGCAAGAGACCCTTCCTACCAGGGTGTCAGGGGGAACTCTTATCCTGCGACAGCCCGGGTAGAGGGCTTTTGCCTTTCCAGGCAGCATACCCCCAACACCTTGGTGTCAGGGGGAACTCTTATACCACCACAGCCATAGTAGAGGGGACATGCCCCTGTAGGCAGGTGACCCCTTCCATCTGGGTGTCCAGGGGTGCTCCTATACGACCACAAGAAGTTTAGAGGGAACTCACCACTTCAGGCGGCAGAACCCTCCCACCTGGGTTTCAGTTGGAGCTAGTATAATGGGCCAGTCAGGGTAGAGGGGACTCTCCCCTCCAGGCTGGAGACCCCGCCCACCCTGGTGTGGGTGAAGGAGCTAACATACCACTGTAGCCAGTGTAGTGGGGATGCACCCCTCAAGGCGACAGACACCTCCCACCTGGGAATGGGGGTAACTCCTATACCACCTTAGCAAGGGTAGAGGGGACTAGCTCCTCCAGGTGGAATACCCATCCCACATGGGTGTCTGGTGAGGGGGGATCCTATACACCTGAACCCTGGGTAGCAGTGACCTGTTCCTCCAGGCGGGAGACCCTTCCAACATTGGTGTGTGTGTGGGGGCTCCTAAACTGCCACAGTGGGGTAAAGGGAACACCCCCCTCCAGGTGGAAAACCCTCCCACCTGGATATACTGGGACCTCTTATATGGCAAGAGCTAAAGTACAAGGGACCCTCCCTTTCAGGCAGGATACCCCTCCCATCTGGATGTCAGGTGGAGCTCATATACCCCAGCAGCCAAGTTAGAGGTGACTTGCACAGCAGGCGACAGACACCTCCCACCTGGGAATGGGGGAAACTCCTATACTGCCTTAGCCAGTGTAGAGGACACTTGCCCCTCCAGGTGGAACACTCCTCTCACCTGGTGTCAGGTGGAGCTCATATACCCAGCAGCCAGGGTAGAATATCTCAGTAGCCAGGGTAGAGGAAACTTGCACCTCCAGTCGACATACACCTTCCACCTGATAATGGGGGTAACTCATATATCGCTTTAGCCAGGGTAGAGGTGGCTCGCCTCTCCAGGTGGAAGACCCATCGCACATGGGTATCTGGCCAGGTGGCTTTTGTATATGGCTGCAACTGGGGTGGCAGTTACTAGGCCCTCCAGGCAGGAGACCCCTCCCTCCTGGAGGTAAGAGGGGGCACTTATACACTCACAGCCAGGGTTGAGGGGACTTGCCACTTTGTGCGGGAGACCCTCCCACCTGAGTGTTGGGGGGCACTTCATATACCGCCACAGCCAGGGTAGTGGGGTCTTGCCCCTCTATGCAGAAGACCCGTCCCAACTGGGCGTCTGGGAGAGCTGGTTTATTGCCACAGCCAGGGTAGAGAGGACTCCTCAATCCAGGCAGGAGACTCCTCCTACCTGGGTGTAGGGGGCAGCTCCTATAAAACTGCATCCAGGGTAGAGGGGACTCCCCTCTCCAGGTCAGAAACCCTCCCACCTGGGTGTCAGCGGGTGATCCTGCAGCCAGGGTAGAGGAGAGTTGCCCCTCCAGGCGAGAGCCGAGAGCCCCATCCAACCTGAGTGTCAGGGAAAGCTAGTATACTACTGCAGCCAGGGTAAAAAGGACTCACCCCCTCAGGCAAGAGACACCTCCCATCTGGGTATGGGGGGAAATCTTGTATATCTCAGCAGGTAGAATAGAGGGTGCTCACCCCTCCAGACAGGAGAACCCCCACACCTGGGTTTTGTGGGTAGCTGGTACACCCCCTCAGCCAGTGTAGAGGGGACTCATTGCTCCAAGCGGAGGACCCTTCCCACTTGGGTGTTAGGCAAACTTCTATATCACTGCTGCCAGGAAGAGTTGACTTGACCCTCCAGGCAAGACACCCTCCAGGCAGGAGACCTCCCACCTGTGTGTCCAGAGGAACTTGAATACTGCAGCAGACAGGGTATACGGGACTTGCCCTTCCAGTCAAGAGACCCCTTTAACCTGGGTGTCAGGAGGAGCTCCTATACCACCTCATGCAGAATAGAGGATACTCGCCCCTCCATGCTGCAGACCGCTCCCACCTCGGTGTCTGGGGGAGCTTATACACTGCCAAAGCCAGGGTAGATGGGACTCACCACTCTAGGCAGGAGACCCCCCACACACATGGGTGTCATGGGGAGCTCCTATACTGCTGCTGCCAGGGTAGAGTGAACTCGCTCCTCCAGTGGGAAGATCCCTCCCACTTGGGTGTCTTTTGGAGTTTATGTACAGCTTGAGCCATGGTAGACCCCTCCAGGCAAGGGACACCTCCCACCTGGGGGTAAAGGGAGCTCATATACCCCAGCAGCCATGTTAGAGGAGAGTCACCCATACAAGCAGCAGACCCCTCCCACGTGGGAATCAGAGTGAACTGGTGTACCACCACAGCCAGGGTAGAGGGGACTCGCTCCTGCAGGAGGGAGACCCCTCTCACCTGAGTTTCCTGGGGTGGGGGCTCCTATACTGCTCCACGCAGAGTAGCAGGGATTCGCCCTTCTATAGAGGAGACCCCTCCACTTGGGTTGGTGGGATCTTCTATACCTTTGCAGCTAGGGTAGAGGGGAATCACCCCTACAGGGGATAAACCCCTCCCATCAGGATATTGGAGGAAGCTCTTATATTACCAGAGTGATGGTGGAGGTGTTTGACACTGCAGGCGGGAGACACCTTCCACCTTGGTGTCCAGGGAGCTCTTATAGGGCACCAGCCAAAGTAGAGGGGACTCCCCCCTCCAGGTGGGAGACCCCTCACACCTGGGTGTCATGGGGAGATTTATACCACCAGAGCCAGGGTAGAGTGGACTTGCCCCACCAAGTGGGAGGATCCTCCCACGTGGGTGTCTGGTGGAGTTCCTATACCGCTTCAGCCACCATAGAGGGGACTCTCCTATCCAGGTGGGAGATCCCTCCCAGCTGGGTGTCAGGGGAAGCCTGAATTCGGCCAAGCTAGGGTAGAAAGAACTCGCCCCTCCAGTCAAGTTCCCCTCCCAGCTGGGTGTCAGGGGAAGCCTGAATTCGGCCAAGCTAGGGTAGAAAGAACTCGCCCCTCCAGTCAAGTTCCCCTCCCAACTGGGTGACAGAGGGAGCCCATATACCGTCGCAGGCAGAGAAGAGGGGACTGGCCCATCTAGTTGGGAGACTCCTCCCACCTGTGTGTCCTGGGGAGCTCATATACTGCCATAGCCAGGGTAGAGGCGACTCGCCCCTCCAGTAGGGAAACCCCTCCCACCTGGGTGTCCAGTGGGAGCTTGTACACCACTGCAGCCAAAGTAAAGTGGACTTGCCCCTCCAGGCGGGAGACCCTTCCCACCTGGGTGTCAGGGGGAGCTCTTATAATGACAAAGCCATGGTAGAGGGGACTCTCCCATGAAGGAGGGAGACCCCTTTCACCTGGGTTTCCTGGGGAGTTCCTATACCACTGAAGCCAGGGTACTGGAGACTCACCCTTCCAGGCGGCATAACCCTCCCACCTGAGTGTCAGGGGGAGATCTTATATCGCCAAAGCCAGGGTAGAGGAGACTAGCCCCTCCAGGGGTGATACCCTCCCACCTGGGTATGAGGGTGGAGCTTGTATATAGCTGCAGCCAAGGTAGAAACAACTCGCCCCTCCAGTGGAGACACCTACCTGGGTGTCAAGGGGAGCTCAAATACTGCAGGACCCAGGGTAGAGGAAACTGGCCTCTATAGGCAGGAGACCCCTCCCACCAGCGTGTCTGGGGGAGATCCAATACTGCTGCAGCCAGGGTAGAGGGAACTCGCCTGTCCAGTCAAGAGAACCCTCTAATCTGGGTGTGGGGAAAGCTCTTCTACCAGTGAGCCAGGGTAGAGGGGACTCGCCCATGCAGGCGAAAGACTACTCCCATCTTTGCTTTTGGGTGGGTGAGCTTGTATGTGGCCTTAGCCAGGATAGAGGGGACTTGCCCCTCCATGCAGGAGACCCCTCCCACATGGGGTATCTATTATACTGCTGCAGCCAGGGAAGAGGGAACTTGTTGCTCCAGACTGTAGACCCCTCTCACCTGGGTATCAGGGGAGCTTGTATCCTCTCACAGCCATGGAAGAGGGGACTTGCCCCTCCATGTGGGAGACCCCTTCTTCCTGAGTGTCAGGGGAAGTTTGAATACTGCCACAGCCAGGGTAGAGGCTACTCGTCCCTCCAGTCAAGAGATCCCTCTAACCTGGTGTAGGGGGAAGGTCCTATAGTGCCTCAGCCAGAATAGAGGGGACTCTCCCCTCCATGCGGGAGACCCCTTCCATCTGGGAGTCTAGTGAAGCTCATACACAGCCACAGCCAGTGTAGAGGGGACTCACAACTGAAGGGAGGAGACTCCTCTCACCTGGGTGTCATGGGAAGCTTTTATACTACTGTATCCAGGGTAGAGAATACTTGCCCCTCCAGGCGGATGACCCCTTTCACGTTGGTGTCAGGTGGAGCTCTTATAGCTCTGCAGCCACAGTAGAGGGGACTTGCACCTCTGGCGGGGTCCCCTCCTACCTGGGTGTCATGGGAGCGCCTATATCATAGCAGCCATGGTAGAGGCGACTCGCCCCTCCTGGTGGAGGACCCATCCCATCTGGGAATCGGTAGGAACTTGTATACCAACTTAGCCAGCATAGAGGGCACTAGACCCTCCAGGAGGCAGAACCCTCTCACTTGGGTGTTGGGGTGTGGGAGTCCTATACTGCCACAGCTAGGGTAGTAGAGACTCGCCACTCCAGGGGAGACACCCCTCTTACCTGGGTGTTGGGAGAGCTTCTATTCCTCCACAACCAGGGTAGAGGGGACTTGCCCCTCCAGTTGAGGACCCTTCACAGCTGTTTGTGGGGGAGCTTGAATACTGCTCCAGCCATGGTAGAGGGGAGTCACCCCTACAGGCAGGAAACTCCTTTCACCAGGGAGTTGGGGGAACACTTATACTGCCACAGCTAGGGTAGAGGAGTTCCCCCCTGCATGCTGGAGACCCCTCCCACCTGGGTATCCAGGGAGCTCTTTCAGGGCACTAGCCAAAGTAAAGTGGACTCGCTCCTGAAGGCGGGAGACCCCCTCCCACCTGGGTGTCCAGGGAGGTCTTATAGGACAACAGCCAAAGTAGAGGGGGCACGCCCTTCCATGCAGGAGACTCCTCCCACTTGTGTGTCAGGGGGAAGTTGTATATCACCTTGGCCAGTGTAGAGGGGAATTGCCCCTCCATGCAAGAGACGCTTCCCACCTTGGTTTCTGAGGTAGATTGTATACCACCAATATCAGGGTACAGGGGACTTGTTGCTCCAGGCGGGAGACTGCTCCAACCTGGTTGTCCAGGGAAGCTCGAGTACCGCTGCAGCCAGGGAGACCCCTGTAGTGGCAAGTCCCTTTTTCTCATATACCTCCACATCCAGGGTAGAGGGTATCGCCCATCCAGGCCAGAGACCCTCCCACATGGGTGTCACCAGGGAGCTCCTTTACTGCAACTGCCAGTGTAGAGGGAACTCATGCCTCCACTGCATTGAGCAGAGGGCTCAAGGCCTAGCTTCACTGCTAGATGTCAGGATCGAGGAGCAAGGTCTGGGCAGAGTCCAAATCCCAGGCAAGGGACACAGCTATGTTTTCCCAAAGGGAGCCCACAGAGCCAAGTGCCCAGTTCCAGTCCCATAGACCTGGTGAGCATCCTGGGAAAGGAATCTTGAAAAAGGGCCCA
Source organism: Marmota monax (assembly GCF_021218885.2). Taxonomy (NCBI): domain Eukaryota; kingdom Metazoa; phylum Chordata; class Mammalia; order Rodentia; family Sciuridae; genus Marmota; species Marmota monax. The sequence goes on along the minus strand of NW_026695179.1, from coordinate 1,415,374 downwards.
GCAAGGACAGGGACAACAGGAGGGATGAAGGGGGCTACAGTGTGAAATTCCAGAGGAAGGCTATTGATGGGATGCAGGCCAGAACTCCAGAAAAGAGCCAAGGCTAGGGACCAACAGGAGTGCCCAGGCTAGGAAAGAGCAGGGAAGGGTGGGGCTGGGCATTCAGTGACGCTAGGGTTTTGAGGTTCAGGGAAGCCAAGGGGAAGAGGGTTCTGGCCCCAGTGAGGCCTGCAGTCCAAGCCCAGGTAACCAGTAGGGCCCCCAGAGGCTGAAGCGAGGAGGCAGGCCAGGGAATGAAGAGCCAATGGCCAGGGCTTGGACAGGGGTCTCAGGACAGTGGACAAGACTTTGGAAGAATGTCAGGGAATCCAGCAGAGGGCAGGCAGGCTCCTGGCCCAGGGAGACTGCCAGGTGTCAGGGTTCTGGGTGCAGGACTAAAGACCCAGAGAGAGTAAGGGCCCCAGCCAAGGGGCAGGACTCAGTTTCTCGTAATGTGCCATGGCTCAGATGAGAATCCATGGACAGGGACCTGGCAAAGGAGGCCTGGAAAGTGAAGGTAGCCAAGAGGAAGGTGATGGGAGGACAAGGCAGGGTGTCTTGGTGGGTGAGTGGGGGGGCAAGATTCAGGACCCAAGTCAGGTGCCCAGGCAAAGGACCCACCTGACCGACCATCGATGAGTGACCCAAGGATCAGGAGACCTGCAAGTGCCAGGGAATATTTCAAGGGGAAGGGGAGGAAGGGCTGCGCAAGGATGAGGAGACAGAGAAAAGCACCATGGAGCATGCTGTTAGTCCCAAGCAAGGGGCCCATGTGAATGCCAGGCCTGGGGACTGAAGCACAAATGGTCAGAGTTAGGGAGGCCTGGATTGTGATTGGGGTAGGGGTACCATACCAGGCCAGAGGGCAGGGGTGGGAAGGGAGTGGATCTTTCAGGGCTGGGTTGAAGCAAGTCGCATGTTAACTGCCAGGCCTCAAGGTTCAGGCAGCAAAGGCGACTCCGTCAGGAGGCAGGATTTTATTTCCCATATGAAGCCTTAAGGGCATAGAGGCCAGCAAATTTGGCTCCTCTTCCCAGGTGAGTAGATCCTCAGAGAGGGACCTGGACAAAAGAACAGTCAAAAGAGGGCCCTGCGAGTGGATACCTGCCATATGGAGATTGTGGGAGTGGTTAGTTGGCACCCTGGACCCATTCAAGGAGCCCAGCCTAGGTAGAATCAGGGAAAGTGATGGGTCCTGGCATTGCAAGTATACCATAGCACCAGTGGAATAGAGGGGAGGCACAGGTGGGAGTCTATAAAAAGAGGCCAGTAATCAAGGGAAGGTAAAAGATCCTCCAGAAGGGCAGTCAGGGGCTCAAGCAAGGAGACATGCCCAGTAATGGAGAGCCAAGTGTTAGCACCAGGGGCAGGGTGAATGAAAATGGATATGGATGACGAGGGGGGCAAGTGGAGATATCTGATACAGTTGCACAGGAGGAGCAATGCTGATGGCCAAGGTCAAGTGCAGGGTGTCAGGTGTGGGTAGCAGGGAATGGGATGAGCGAGGCCAAAGTGCCGAGACAAGGGGAAGGGTGATATTTTCCCAGTGGGAACCCATGTGGCCATAAGGCTAGGTCAAGTAGCAGGCCTGGTGAGATTCCTGGAAAGGGGATCAGGAAAGTTGGCCTAGGAGAGACAGAAATGACAAGAAGGCAAAAGAAGGGCACATCCTCAAGTGCTGCAGGATGGGTCTGGGTGAGGTAGGCGCCAGGACCCCAGAAAGTAGCTAACACAAGGGACCTAGAGGAGGCCCATGCCTGGGGAGAGCAGGGAAGGACAGGGCCAGTAAGGTGTGACTGCACTAGGGTACTGCAGTACAGGAAAGCGAAGGGGAGGAGAGAAGCAGCCCCAGTGAAGGTCCCTCGGGCAAAGCCCTGAAAGAAAGGAACAAGAAGGACCACCAGAGGATCAAGCGAGGAGCTAAGCAAAGGAATGGAGTGCCAAGGACCAGGGCTTCAACAAGGGACTTAGGACAGTGGACAAGACATGGGAGGGAAGGCAGGGAATCCAGCAGGGGGCAGTCAGGCTCCAGGCCCAGGGCCACTAACCAGGTGTCAGCATACCTGGTGCAGGATCAAACACCCAGACAGAGTAAGTGGCCCAGATGGGGAGCAGGGCTCTGTTTCTTATGAGGCGCCCTGGCCCAGATGAGAATCTGTGGACCGGGACCTGGCAAAGGAGGCCTGGCAATGGAAGAGAGCAGGAAGAGAGCCAGAAGTTAGGCTATGGGAGGGCATGGCTGGGAGTCATGGTGGGAAGAGAGCCAGGACCTTAGTTAAGTGCTCAGACAAGGTACCCACCTGACCGACTTAGGAAGAGGAACCCAAGGAGCCAGAAGACACATGAACACCAGGGAAATTTGTGAGGAGATGGGGAGGATGAGCTGCACGAGGACCAGTAAACAGAGGGAAGCTCAAGGGACACCTAGGGGAGACCTCTGGTGGGCCCAAGCAAGGGGCCCTCAGTTCAGACTCAACATGAAGAGACTCCACACTATGTGAAGGGTCGTGAAGAAAGTGGTCAGGGGCTTAAGGAAGCGCATAGTCCCAGGGCTAATAGCGCCAAGTGTCTGGGTTAGGGAAGACTGAGTTGGGGTAGGGGCATCATGCAAGGCAAGAGGGCAAGAGAGCGAAGGGAGGGGATCTCTCAGGAATGGGTTGGAGGAAGTCAAATATTAACTGCCAGGACTCAAGTTTCAGGAGGTGAAGTGGATGCAGCTGAGGTCAGGGCAGTGTTTTCCTTAGGGAACAATAAGGGAGCAGAGTCCAGCCAATTTCACTCCTCGACAACATGTGAGTAGATCCTCAGAGAGGAAATTGGAAAAAATGAGGGGCAAAAGTGGGCACTGTGAGGGGATATGTGGTAGGTGCAGGTTGGAGTTGGGGTTGGTGGGCATCCAGGACCCATTCGAGGAGCCCAGGCTAGAAAGAAGCAGGGGTAGCAGAGGATCCTGGCAGTGCCAGGATACCACAGTATGAGGGGGATCAGAGGGGAGGCACAGGAGAGGGCCTGCAAAAGGGGCTTGACACCAAGGTACAGAGAAAGGGTCCTCAAGAAGATAGCCAGGGTCTTAAGCAAGGAGACAGGCCAAGTAATGGAGTGCCAAGTGCTAGCACCTGGGCCAGTGTGAATGAAAAGAGACATGGAGGGGGAGAAGGGGGAGGGGAGAAAGTGGAGTGGGTAGGACAGGGGTAGAAGATATCAAGGCCCTGTTAAACTGCAGGGAGTCAGAGGTTGGGAGCAGGGCCTGGGCTGAGGGAGGCCTAATGGCCCAGCAAGGAGCAGGGCTACGTTTTCTCAAAGTGAGCCCCCAGGGCCAACAGGCCAAATCAATATCCTGGCCCAGGTGAGCATCCTGGTAAGGGGATAAGGAGAGTGGGCGTGGAAAAGACATAAAAAACAGGAGGGCTGAAGGAGGCACAGCCTGAATTGCCACAGGACGGGTGTTGGTGGGGTAGGGGCCAGGACTCCAGCGAGGAGCCCAGACAAGGGACCTAGAGGAGGGCCCAGGCCAGGGGAGAACAGGCAACGCTGGTCCACGAAGGCGGGGTTGCACTAGGGGACTGCAGTAGAGGAATGCCAAGGGGTTCCAGGAAGCGGCCTCAGTGAGGGACCCTCAGACAAGGCCCAGAAATGCAGTCAGCAAGAAGGGCCACCAGAGACTCAACCAAGGAGCCAGACCTCGGAATAGAGAGCCAAGGTCCATGGCTGGGGTTAGAGGTACATTACACTGGACAGGTCTGGGGAGGGAAGTCTGAGATCCAGTTGGTAGGAGCCAGGTTCCAGTGCCAGTGCCCCTGCCAGGTGTCATGGTTTCTGGTGCAGGACCAAGGGCCCAAGGAGGGCAAGGGGCCCACATGAGAGGCAGGGCTCTGTTTTCCACAAGATGTCCTTGCACACATGAGAATCAAGGGCCAGGGACCAGGCCAATGGGGCCTGGCAACGGACAAGTCCAGGAGGACAGCAACTGTAAGGCATGCCACAAGGTAGCAGTCTGTGCAGAGAGGTACAAGAGGCATGATTCCAGGTAAGGGACCAACCCACCAAAAAGAGAATTAGGAACCCAAGGAGCAGGAGGCCCATTCTTCATAGGAAAGCATTAGGGGGAGGAGAGGAAGGGGAGGTGGTAGGATGAGGAGACAGATGGCAGTGCAAAGGGCAAGGAAGGGAGCTTAATAGGGGGCCCAAGCAACGGGTCCCCAGGTCTGTCCTGACAAAAATAAACCTCATGAGAAGGCACAGGACACAAGGAATGATCAGGGGCTCAGTTGAGCGGCCTGGTCCTGTAATAGGAGCAATGAATGTCAGGGTTAGGAGAGCTGCGTTGGGGTAGGGGAAGTAAGCAAGGCTAGAGGGCAGGGGATTGAAGGGAGGGGATCTGATAGGGCAAGGTCAGCAATAGGCCTTCAGTGAGCAGAGACCAGCCAATTCCACTGCTTTGCCCCAGATGTGTAGATGCTCAGAGAGAGACTCAGACCAAAGGAGTACCAAAGGAGGGCACTGTGAGGGGATAACTTGTGTCCAGAAATGGGGGAGGGGGGTCTGTGGGGAGCCAGGACCTTTTCTTGGAGCCCAGCCTAGTGAGAAGCAGTGGGAGGGGAGAGTCCTGGCAATGCCAGGATAGCACAGTATTGTTGTAGGTTCAAATGAGGCAAGGCACCAAACATAGCAGGGAATAGTTTTATTTGGCTGCAGCCAGGCTCAGAGGGCACAGTTTTGCTATAATCAATAAATTTACTGACCCCGATTTCAGGCAGATTCAGAATATTATACCCAGCATGAAAGGGGAGGGGCTCAGAAGTTCAGTCTGTAGAAGTTCACATAAAAGCAGCTTTTCCTTTCACTGTTTTGGGCAACTTAACTCTTCAAGGACAACTCCTGAAAAGAGAAGAGCTTCTTTTCTCCATTTTTCCTCTCCCTGGCAGTTGTTACCATGGAGCCCAGTTGGTAAAATATCTAAAAAATGTAGACATCTCTGTGAAGCCCAACTCAAGCCCAGAGCCTTTTGTGCACATTTCTACAAACTACTATGCAGGATATATCTGTTAAAAATAGTAAAGGGGTTCCCAGCACCTAGAGTGCTGGTATCTTCTCGGCCAGTGGCCATGTAAAACATGGTGACAGGAAAATAGGAAGTTTATCTACATTGAACTCTTTCGCAGAGCCTCTTTTGCTGACAGTCCTAAAATCAGCCATGGTGAAGATTATTTAGCATCCCAGATAAGACTTTTCTGTGGAGAAAGGGGGTGTCACTTAAATTCCCCCCTTTAACAATACTCCCCATAAATTAATCCTTTAAATTTAACAGCATCATTTCCATTATATAGGCTTAAGGCCTTACATAATGTCAAAAACTTAGTTGTTTTCATCTTTTCAAAATCAGCTTCCATAGTGGACCCATTAATTTTAATGCACAGTGGATTGAAATATGGAAGCCATAGACAGGTTAACAGAAGAATACCTACTATAGCAGTTAAGCTTTTAATTCTACCAAGGGTTGACAACCATTTCCCAAAAGTATGTTTGGAACCCAAAGTTTAATGCCCTTCTAGTACGTGTGCTAGTTATCTTGTGTTGTTGGCTATATTCTTAACTGTTTGTATATTGTCATCCATTTGGATTTAACAATCTGAGCTATTGAACCCTCCACATATTTCTCTTTCCTCAGCCAATAGATAATCTAATGCCAAGTGGGTTTGATAGTTAGCCACTCGCATTGGGTCTGTTTTGTAGCTAGGAGATCTAAGGCTGTGGCAGTCTGATTAATAATAATTTCTAGTAGATCTTGTAATTGAATAATTCTCTTTAACAAGCAAATGGGGTTCTATATCTCCAACTGCCATTTTGTGCCCAGGTAGCAGGACCGTATGTTTGGCAATGATCCTCTGGGGTGGCAAGTTATCTTCACCACAAGATTGATGATCTCCTAAATCAAGTTGCTTCCTAATGGACCTGTTTTGTCTTTCCAAACAGTCATCCATCCATTGCATTCCTCTGGCAGTACAGGTCCTAAATATATGTTTTACAACATCTTGATTATAGTGGATTGTCTTGACAAATGGTTCACATAATCTCCATGGTTGGAATAAGAATATAACAGAACCTCTTAAGGTTATCAAAGGAAACCAAACTAAATAATAGAATAATATTTTGATTAGCATACGTTAAGCAGCATAAATTAACAAAGCAAAACTAATAACACCCAACAGATCCTAGAAAAAGTACATAAGCAAGATAAAATATATAAATATTTTTTTTTACCCAGTATTCAATCATTAGGAGCTACTGTTATCAAATTAGTAGCAAAAAAACATAGAATTTTGTATATATCTAGAAGAAAGGATTGGAAATGCATTATAGTATAAGAACTATCATAGGGGTTGAAAGTGTTCATTAGCCCTGGTGGGAAGTTTATCTTTCATGGTGCATTGATCAGCCAGTCTCTCCCATATGGCTGAAGCAGGGCCATAGTCTCCTCAAGCTTTGGATGTGCATACACCAGTCAGCTTCCAGAGTGACTTGAGCAGGGCTGCTGTACTTATGACCCTAAAGCTTCTCTGGTGCTCCATTTTCTAGACAGTCAGCTTCAAGGGCATAGCAGCATCTGGAGTGAACGCCCAGTCTGCAGCTGCAGGATTGATTCTGATGTAGTCAATCAAGTGACATATTTCTGCAAAATTGACTGCTGTTGAGGTGGATAAAATAAGAGGGAAATGGCCCTTCCAAAGAAGTTTTGGAGTTTGTTTTTCCATTCTTTGAACCAGAATCAATTTATGGGCTTGAAGGGGTGTGCACCTGTAGTCAAATTAGTGGCAATCTTTCTCTAACCCAATGGTTGAGAACCTGTAAAGTTTTTCCTAAGTCCTGAAGCTGTCTTCTCAGGGTGAATTCTCCTATCTCTCTTAAGTCTCCCAATGGTCCCCTAATAAGAGGGGGGCCTCACGTACATTATCTTATAGGAGAGAATCCAGTCCTCCTAATGGGCATGGAGCTAATCCTCAAAAGTTTAGTAGGGAGAAGTTCATCACAATTTAACTAAGTCTCCTGACACAGCTTACACAACTGAACTTAAAGTTCATCGTTTGAACTTTACCAGAAATCCACAGCTATAGGCAGTATGCAACTTCCATCTGATGTTTAAACTCTTGGTCAGTAATAATATCACCTCTGGCCAAAAGCTGGCCCATTGTCTGAGCCAATACTGGTTGGGATAAAAAATATGGAATCATTTCCCAGAGAAGCATCCTGGTTATCTCCCTAGCCTTTTCAGGGCAGGTGGGAAAGGCTTCCACTCAGTCAGAATTGGAACACACAAAAATCAAGTTACTTATAGCCCCATGGGCATGGTTCAGTGAAGTCCACTTCCAAGTCTTCAAATGGTACTCCTCATATAGTTTGGATTCCTGGTGGGAGTTCTGGCCCCTGAAAAGGATTGTTGTGAGCACAAGCCTCACATTGCTTTCAGAATATCCAGGTAAATTTTGTGAGCCAGGGACATAGAAATGTTAACTCAGAACTGTCTCAAGTGCTGTATGTCCAACATGTTCTCCTGTGGAACTGTTTGATAAATTCTGGGGATAGTATCTCTGGGATGACTATGGAAGTCATCAGATTATCTCCATCTTCATCCTGGGATAACTTTTTTTTCAGTCTTAAACCATTTACGTTCATGTTGGGAGTATGTTGGCTCCCATTCTCTTAAATAGTTGGCCAGGCAGAAAGGCAGCCTTTAAACCTGGGACTGGATTTTCTTTTCATTTCTTGCAGACAGCTAACCTGGACTCGGTCAGCTATCCAGTTGCCCTGAGAAAGCACCGAGTTTCCCTCTCAATGACCTTGGCAATATATAATCACAACTTTCCTGGGAGCCCACAGTGCATCCAAAATTTTAAGAATTTCTTGCCCAAACATCATACCTTTTTTTCTCCTGAGTTAATGAGTCCCTGTTCCTTACATAAGCCCCTATGAACATGAAGGCTAGCGAATGCATATTTTGATTCTATGTAAACATTCACACAGACTCCTGAGGTCAACTGAGTTGCTTGAGTCAAAGCAATAAGTTTTGCTATTTGTCCTGAGATTCCCTGAAGCAGAGGTTCTGCCTCTATAGTGGGGTTCAGAGTGACCACTGCATATCCAGCAAAACATACCCCATCTTTTATAAAACTGTTTCCATCTGTGAAGTACTCCCCATCTGGGTACCTGAGGCCTGGTCTGACAGGTGTGATGTGCTGGAGAACATTTCTTCCATGACTTCAATACAGTTTTGATAAGGTTGTCAATGTCCAATGGGCAGCAAGGGTGCTGGGTTCAGAGTCTGGATGACTTCCACATCGATACATGGGTTTTCACATAATATGCCCTGGTATTGACCATTAGTCAATCAATAGTGTCCTTTGTATTCTACCAATGTCAACACTGAATAAGGAACCCTGAAAACCAATTTTTGTCTCATAGCCAATTTATCAGCTTCCAACACAGATCTTATGTGTTGGAGATCTGTGGCTGAAAGGGACCGTAAACAAGGTGGCCAGTCTTGGGCTATAGAGCCCAGCTCTTTGGACAGATGTCCAGGTCAAGACTTCTACAGCCATTCCCCACTGTTCCTAGACATACAGAAAGTAAAGCTTTGTGAGGTCAGGTAGCCTTAGTCCAGATGCACTGGGAGTGCTTGTTTAATGTCCACAAATGACTTTTGCTTAGGTGGCCCACATATTAGAGGATCCCATTCTCCCTGCTTTGTGGCTTCACAGAGGGCTTTGCTATAACTGAAAGTTGAGGATCCATATATGGCTGAATCTGGTTACCCCTAAGAATTCTCTAGTCTGATGGCCGGTTGTAAGGAATGGAATTGAGCAGATTCCCTGTTTCTTTTTAGACTCAGTGGCTACTGTCTTTTCTTTTACTGAGTTAGTTGGTATTTGACCTTTTTCTTGATTTATATGGGTTTTTAAGTCAGAGTCCAATACTGTCCCAAGGATGCTGTCCTCAAGTCCCTAGGAGGAACTGTCATTTAGGGAAGGGAAGCATACATAGATCCTCTGACATTTTAAGATGCAGCAATTTTTTTGTTATCTACCGGTGTAGGATCTTGGCTGCTGCAATTCTCCAACTCTCAAATCTAATGTAAATCTTAGCAGAGATTTTTTCTATGACATCATTTGTATAAAGTCACCTATGTCAATCTCGGCGTGGTCCATTTGCCAAGGTTTGAGGGCAGGTTCCCTGCAGGTCTTGGTGTGTCAGCCACATTGTACCCGCATTGTGATGATCTTTGTCTACATGGATTTCTCCTCTTGAGAGGTGTGAGCCTGCTCTAATTGTATATTGTAGCTGCTCTTCTTGTGTTTTTTTCGCTATACCTTGGTGCATGGGGCTCTGTGTCCCGTCCTGTTGGTGGCTCACAGTTTGTGGCTTGAAGCCAGGGTGGCAAGTCCTTTTAGAGTGTGCAACCTATAGCCCTCTATCGAGTATTAACATGAATATATTTCTGGTTCATTTTGGGTCTTGTAGCAGCTGAGCCCTCCTTAGGCACTGGGTCCCTGATATCAGATGCAGTTATGTGTGTCTATCAGACCCCTGCCATATTCATCAATCATCAACTTCCGAGCAAGTGGAAAGAAAATGAAAGGAGGGGTTGGGGAAAAAGGCTTAGGGAAAGAATTTATTACTTCTCTGTTCAAGGCTTAGCATTTGAGCATGGCAGTGGGTTCTTGACGCCAGGGTCACTGAAGCCTTCTCCTTTTGTCTGGCCATGTTTTTTTTTTTTTCCTTATAAATATTTGGACATTTGGCTTTGCTCTAGTGAGTCTCCAACTTTGAGTGACTTATGGATTTTTGATGAGGGCAGCTGTAAGGAGATCCATCCTCATCTTTATCTCTTTGGTCTGCCTTTTTTGAGCCTCTGAGTCTTCATTGAGGAAACCTGTGGTGGCCATCTTTGTCAGATCTCTGGCATACTTCTCAGTAAAGCCAGTTAGTAATTTTTGGCAAATATCACTCTGAGCCTGTTCCACAAATGCTGCATTGGTCACCTGTTGCTTGAGCCTCTGCATCTCTTCCCTGACAAACTTGCATTTTGGCAGCCATTCTTGTCTGGTGCCCCTCCTCACCTGGACACCTCAGGCAAGGAATGGGGCAGCAGCAGCAGTAGCCTGGACACTCAGCTCTGAGTCAATGGGCTATAATTCTTTTTTTTTTTTTTTTTTTTTTTTTTTTTGAGAGAGAGAGAGAGAGAGAGAGAGAGAGAGAGAGAGAGAGAGAGAGAGAGAATTTTTTTAATATTTATGTTTGGTTTTCAGTGGACACAACATCTTTGTTTGTATGTGGTGCTGAGAATCGAACCTGGGGTGCACGCATGCAAGGAGAGCGTGCTACCAGTTGAGCCACATCCACAGCCCAAGGCTACAACTCTTTTGATCATTACTGCCAGTTTCATAAGGGACAAGGGTCTTAGGCAGACATGGGGTCCAGAGAAATGTTCAGGGTTATAAAAGGGGCAAGAGGTGAGATGCTGGAGCAGTGGGAGGCTTTGCTCAGCTCTGTTTGTCTGCAGATGTACTCTGGCTTAGGCTAGGGTTTAGGGATGGCTCTGATTCCTTTTAACTTTTGGGCACGGTTTCTTTCTTATTTGTTTTTCTCTTAAACTTCCTATGAGGGCTTCTTTATATCTTTTTATTTTTAGCTCTTTTTCTTTGTTTAGGCCCCATCCTGGGTCTGGATTATGGGCTGCATCAGATCATTCATGGTCCAGGGTTTCTCCATGGAGGAAATGTATGATTTTTACCGCTTATGAGTGCAATGGTGGTGAAAGGCTGGCACACAAAACTGCCTTTTCTCCCTCAGGTGTTTCCCTCTGTACAATATGGGCAGGTCCTTTAGTCTCTTGCAGGGGCACCTGGAGTGCTTTCATCTAGGTTGTTTCTCTGGTCTTGGAAAAAAACTCCCAGCTTATTCTTGAGAGGTGAAAGAGTCTTTGGTTCTAGGAAGCCTTTGGCTCTGAGGACACCAAAGAGGAAGGAATAGCCAGTATTTGGGGCCATCATTTGTAGCTTCTGCGGAATATGGGGCTGAGGGGACAGTTTTCTATCCCAGTGCTCTTTGCAAATTTGGGTCGAGTGGCACATAATGTGGTGGGTCCTCTTCTGTCTCATGGGGAAAACTGTTTCCTTTCCCATCAGGTATTCTGGTTAGCTGCTTTCTGCTGGGTCTTAAGAACACTAGTCTCCTGGCTAACATCAGCTTGGACTGTCCATCTAGACAGGCTCTCAACAAAGAGGGCTGTTTCTATACTATCTCTTGACAGCCATCAATGTAAGAGAAATTGTTCAGGGTCTCCAACAATAATCAGAAGGACCTCAGAAATGACACTCTTATCTAAAAATCCTTCTGGTGGACAGCCCACATAGTGGGTGGGCCATTATAATTCAGAGAATATGGCACCTTTGTGGAGTGAGCTTCAGGCAACAGTTACCAGGAAAACCTTCCTAAAGGTTTCTAACAAACATTTCAGAAGGCTCAGTTTTCTTTGAGTTCCTCCCATGTTCCATCTGCATCATCTTCACACATTTAGGACAAGACTAGCTTTGTCCATGTCTAGCTGTGCCCGTTTCAGGGACTTAGGGCCCTCTTAGCCTTGCGGGTCAGTATCAACCTCCAACCTGAAGCTTTCACCTAGACATTAGTTGGTGAAATTCCACCCTAGACTTTATTAGGTGCCATGGAACCTTGGATCAGGACTTCACACTCGCTTTGGCCATGGGATTGGGTAGGAAACCTTCCCTTTATCCCTGTCATTCACATACTTTTCACACAGACATGGTCAGAAGAAAATTTCTATGCTGCCCAAATTCCAACAATTCCAAAGCAAACAAAATGTTTGTCACAGGTTCCCTTCTGATCTCTGATCCTGAACACAGTCTACTTGGGTGACTCCCCGTGTCTGAGGTCTGTTTCATCTCCAACACCTTTGGAGAAAACTCGGGACCCAACAGAGGTTGATCAAGCCTGTCTTCCATCTGCTTAGGCCTCAAAGTGGAAGAGAGGTGGGCTTCAAAACAAATGGACCCAGGTCCTAACTGTTCAGCTGGGCAGTGTTCCACAACCCTGATTCTGGTTCTGCTGCCTGTGAGTCCCTTTGTGGTCTTGTGTGACAGTCCCAGGGTGCTGGGTGAGTTGATCCTCCTTCAGGCCAAGAGTGGCCTGAGTGTGCCAAGGGGAACACTGTCCCCCACAGCCCCAGGGAAGTGGGTCTCCAGAGACAAGAGAGGCACAGTAGCCTTTCCTACCTCCTCTGTCCCATCTGGTTCCCAACAAATGTTGTAGGGACAAATGAGGCAAAGCACCGAATATAGCAAGAAACAGTTTTATTTGGCTGCAGCCAGGCTCAGAGCAGACAGCTTTTGCTGTAATCAATCAATCCCATGAATCACGAATTAAGGGACTTTCAGAATTTTATACTTAGCATGTAAGGGGAGGGGTCCAGAAGTTCACAATCTGAAAAAGTTCACATAAAAGCATCTTTTTCTTTCACTGTTTTTGGCAAGTTAACACTTTAAAGACAACTCCTGAAAAGGACAGAGCTTCTTTTCCCTAACTTTTCTTTCCCTGCCAGTTGTTACCATGGAGCCCATTTGGTAACATATCTTAAAAATGTAGACATTTCTGTGAAGCCTAGCTCCAGGCCAGTGGCCTTGTTTGCACATTTCTATAAAGTACTAAAAACTTGATATATTTTTGAAAAAGTATTAAGGTGTGCCCAGACCTGGAGTGCTGGTACCTTGTCAGCCAGTGGCCAAGTAAATCAGGGAAATAGGAAAATAGGAAGTTAATAAAAACTGAACTCTTTTTCAGAGGCTCTTTTGCTGACAGTTTTAAATCAGCCATGGTGAAGAATTCTGGAGAAGCCCAGTTAAAACTATTCTGTGGAGAAAGGAGGTGACACATCAATACAAGGAGAACAGAGGGGAGGCACAGGAGGGGGATCAAGAAATGGGCTTGGAAACAAGAGAAACATTCAGGGTCTTGGACAAGGGTGGCCTCAAACAAGGAACCAGGCCCAGGAATGAAGATACAAGTGAGTGGACCAGGCAGCGGTCCCATGAAAACACACAAGGCTAGGGAGGGGAGGGAGGGGAGAAAGGGGCCCCAGGTGGAGCAGAGGAAGGAGGGATTATGGTCCAGTTCGACTGATGGGTGTCAGGATTGGGGAACAGGGCCCAGGCTGAGGGAGGTAAAGGAACCAGAAAAAGGGGAAAGGTTACATTTTCCCAAAGATGGCCTGCAGGGTGAAAGACCAGGTCCAATCCCCTGGCCCTAGTTAGCATCCTGGTAAAGGCATCAGGAAAAGGGGCTCCACAGGGACAGTGACAACAGGAGCTCAAAATGAAGGCACAGCAGGAAGTGCCAGAGTATTTCTGTTGTTGGGGTGGGGGTCAGGATACCTGCAGAGATACCAGTCTAGTGACATTGGTGCAGAGAGGGACAGGAGTCAGGACCCAATCCAGGATCCTAGGCAAGGGACTGATCCCACCAACAGAGCATTAGAAACCCAAAAAGCAAGAGGTAAGCACTCCAAGAGAAAGCACTAGTGGAAGGAGAGGAAAGATTGGTGCTAGGATGTTGAAAAAGAGGGCAGTGTGAAGGGCAACCAGTGGAGTGCACTATTGGCCCAAACAAGGAACCCCAGGTAATCCCCAAGGTGAGGTGACACCTTGTGATACCATGCAACATGAGGAACATGGTCTGGGACTCAGGCAAGCAGCCAGTCCAGAAACTAGAGTGCAAAACATGAGGGTTAGGGAGGGCTGGGTTGGGGTAGAGGCATCATGCAAGGCAAGATGATAGGGGAGGAAAGGGAGATGATCGAGCAGGGCAAGGTCAGCAGTTGAGTGAAGGGAGGGAATTGTGCAGGGCATGTCTGGCACAAAGTTCACTTCCAATGCCAGGTGTCAGTTTTCTGTCAACAAAGGGGATCAGGCAAGGGGCAGGGATGTATTTCCATAGGGAGATTTCAGTACATAGAGGCCAGTAGTCTGCCCTGGGTGAGTAGATCATCAGAGAAGGATCAGAAGCAAAGGAGCACCAAAGGAGGGGAATGTGAGGAAATGCCTTTCATCCAGACCTCGGGGGGGATTTTGGGGGAGAACGGACCCAATCAAAGAGCCCAGGTTAGGCAGAAGCAGTGGACAGAAGGGTCCAGGCAGTGCCAGGATACCACAGCACACAGAAAACAGAGGAGAGGCATATCAGAGCCCCAAGTAAGGGGCCTAAAATCAAGGTACAGGAGCAGGGTCGTCAAAGAGGGCGGCCAGGGTCTCAAGGAAGTAGTCAGGCCTAGGAACAGAGAGCCAAGTGCAAGGGCCTGGGCTAGAGGCATATGAAAATGGACAGGGCTGTTGAGGGGAAGGAGGTAATGGAGGGAGCTGTGGCACAAAGGTGGGAGGTTTAAGGCCCAGGCCAACTGCAGGGTGTCAGTGTCCAGGAGCAGGGCCCGGGCTGAAGGAGGTCAAATGGCCTATGCAAGGGGAAGGGCTACATTTAACAACATGGAGCCCACAGGGCCAAGATGCCAAGTCCAGTCTCCTGGCCTGGGTGATTATCCTGGAAAGGTATGAGGAAAAGGGCCCTGGCAGCGACTGGGATTACAGGAGGGCCAAAGGATGGCACAGCCTGAAGGGTGTGAGGACTGGTGTGGGTGGAATGTGGGCCAGAATAAAAGCACAGAGCCAAGGTTAGGGACCTAGAGAAGGGCCCAATTCAGGGAGAGTAGAGGAGGGCGGGGCCAGTAAGGTGGGGGTGCAATAGGGTACTGCAGTACAGGAAATCCAAGGGAGCAGGGAAGCAGCCCTAGAGAGGGGCCCACACACCAAGCCCAGGGAAACACTGAGCAAGAAAGGCCACCAGAGGCTCAAGTGAGTAGCCAGTCCAGAGAATGAAGAGCCAAGGGATGGTGCAGAGCCTCAGGTAAGTGGACAAAAATGGGGAGAGAAGGCAGGGTATCCAGCTGGGTGGTAGCAGGCTCCAAGCCCATGCGCACTGCCAGGTTTTAGGGTTCTGGAGACAGGACCAAGGGCCCAGGCAACGGGCAGGGCTATTTTTTCCTTTAGGGAGCCAGGAGTATCAATATGCCAGGTCCACTCCCCTAGCGTGGGTGTGAATACTGGGAAAAAATTCAGGAAAAGGGTCTTGGTAGGGACAGTAACAAAAGTAGGGCCAAAGAAGGGCACAGCGGGAAGGGCCAGAGGATGGATGCTGGTAAGGTAGGGCCTGGACCCCTACAAGGATCCCAGGTTAGGGACCTGGATGAGGGCCCAGGCTAGGGGAGAACAGGTAAGGGCAGGAATGGCAGGCGAGTGACACTAGTGGGCTGCAGTGCCAAAACACGAAGGGGAGCAAGGAAGCAGCCCAAGCAAGGGGCCCACAGTCAATGCCCAGGCACACTCAGAGCAACAAGGGCCATCACAGGCTCAAGCAGGAATCCAGGATAGGAAATTGAGAGCCAATGTCTGGGACAGGAGGCACAGTTTAGTGGACAAGAATTGGGTGGGAAGGCAGGGGATCCTACAGGGGCAGGCAGTTATAGGCCCTGGGTCACTGCCAGGTGTTAGGGTTCTAGGTGCAGGACCAAGCACCCAGAAAGAGCAAGGGGCTGAGGCGAGAGGCAGGGCTCTGTTTCTCATAAGGCACCCTGGCCCAGATTAGTATCCAGGGCCAGGGATCTGGCAAAGGAGGCCTAGCAAGGATAGGGGGACAGGAGGAGGGCGATGGCAGGGCATTGTGAGGGTTCCTGGTGGGTGCTCAGAGGGGCGAGAGCCAGGACCCAAGACAGAAGTCGAGGAAAGGGACCAACACAACTGTTCGTGGATGAGAGACACAAAGAGAAGGAGACGCACAAGTGCCAGAGGAATTTGTGAGTTGAAGGCGAGGAAGGGGTTGCACGAAGACAAGAATACAGAGAAAAGCACAAGGAGCACTGAGGGGAGCCCGCTGGGGGACACAATCAAGAGACACCCAGGTCAGACCCAACACAAAGACACTCCATGCTACACTAAAGGACATGAGGAAAGGGTTCAGGAGTTCAGGAAGCAGCCAGGCCCTGGGATTGGAGCGCAATAGAACAAGTTAGGGAAGGCTGGGTTGGGGTTGGGGCATCATGCAAGGCAAGATGGCAATGGAGAGAAGGGAGGGGATTTCTCAGGGCTGGGTTGGAGCAAGTCACATGTTTACTGCCAGGCATCAAGGTTCAGGCAGTGAAGGGGACACGGGAGAGTGGCAGGGCTCTTTCCCAAAGGGAGCATTCAGGGCACAGAAGCCAGCCAATTCCTCTACCCTGCCCCAGTAGAGTAGATCCTCAGAGAGTGACCAAAGGAGGGGCAAAAGTGGACAATGTGAGGTAATACCTGTGGTGCAGAGTTTGGGGTGGGGTTTTTGGGCAGCCAGAACCCATTTGAGGAGCCCAGGCTAGAAAGAAGCAGGGAGAGCAGAGAATCTGGGCAGTGCCAGGATACCTCAGCATAAGGGGAACAGTGTGGAGTCACAGGAGGGGGCCCGTAAAAGGGGCCTGAAACCAAGGGACTGGGACAGGGTTCTCAAGAAGGGCAGTCAGGGACTCAAGCAAGGAGCTGGGCCCAGTAATGGAGAGCCAAGCACTAGTACCTGGGCCAGGGTGAATGAAAGGGGACATGGTTTTTTGTGGGAGCTCTTATAACTCTGCAGCCTGGGTAAAACAGAATGTCCCCTTTCATCACAGAGACACCTCCCATCTTGGTGTCCAGGCAAGCTTGTATTCTGCCTCAGCCCATGTAGAGGGTAATTGCCCTTCCAGGCAAGAGATGCCTCCCACCTTGGTTTATAGAGGGAGCTCCTATACAGCTGCAGCCGGGGTAACAGGGACTTGCCCCTCCAGGCGGGAGACCCCTTTCACCTGGATGTCTGAGGGAATTCATATACCTCCACATGCAGTGTGGAGGGGACTTGCCCCTCCATTTGGGAGACACATAAAACCTAGGTGTCAGGGGGGGGGGCTCCTATATAACCACAGGCAGGGTCCAGGGGACTCTACTATGCAGGCGGGAGAATCCTCCCAACTGAGTGTCAGGAGAGCTCCTGTACTGCAGCAGCCTGGGTAGAGAGGACATGCCCCTCCAGGCGGGAGACCCCTTCTACCTGGGTGTCTCAGAGAATTTGTATACCACCTTAGCCAGGGTAGAGGCGACTTACCCTCCTGATGGGAGACCCCTTCATTCTCTGTGTGTGGGGGGGGGCTCATATACTACTGCAGCCAGTGTAGAAGGTACTTGCTACACCAGGCAAGAGACTCCTCCCACCAGGGTGTCAGGGGGAAGTTGTATACTGCCACAGCCAGGGTAGAGGGGATTTGCCTCACCGGGCATGAGACCCCTCCTACCTCAGTGTCTGGCGGAGCTTGTAGAACACCACAGCCAGGGTAGATGGGACTTTGCTCTCCAGGCAGAATAACCCTCCCACCTGGGGGTCAGGTAAAGCTAGTACTTGCCCCTTCAGGCTGGAGACCCTTTCCATCTGGGTTGGGGAGGGGAGTTAGTACACCACTGCAGCCAGGGTAGTGGGGACTCAACTCTCTAGGCAGGAGACATCTCCCACCTGGTTGTCAGGGGAGCTCATGTACTGAAGCAGCCAGGATAGAGGGACTCACCCCTTTAGGTTGGTAACCCTTCCCAGCTGGGTGTCAGGGGGAGCTCATATGCTGCCACAGTGAAGAAAGATGGAACTCACCCCTCCTGGCTGGGGACCCATCACACTTGTGTGTCTGTGGGAGCTCATACACCACCACATCCAGGGTAGAGTGGACTTTCCCCTCCAGGTGGGTGACTCCTAACACCTCAGTGTCACGGGAGCTCCTGTACCACAGCAGCCAGGATAGAGGGGACTTGCTCTTTTAACTGGGTGACCCCTCCCACCTGGTTGTCAGGTGGAGCTCATATACCCCAGCAGCCAGGGTAGAGGCAATGTGCTCCTCCAGGCCAGAGACACCTCCCACTTGGAATAGGGGTAACTCCTATACCACCTTAGCCAGGGTAGAGGGGACTCGCTGCTCCAGGACAAAGACCCTTCCCACATGGGTGTCTGGCTAGGGGGTGTTCCTATATAGCTGCAGCTGGGGTAGCAGTGACTCACCCCTCCAGGCAGGAGATCCCTCCCTCCTGTAGAAAGAAGGGGGCATTTATACCCTCAAAGCAGGGTTGAGGGGACTCACCGCTTCAGTCAGGAAACCCTCACACCTGGGTGGGGGAGACCTCATACATCACTGCAACCAAGGTAGTGAGGACTCACCTCTTGAGGCAGGAGACCCCTCCTACCTGGGTGTCAGGTGGGGACTTTGTATACCACCTTAGCCAGGGTAGAGGAGACTCGCCCATCCTGGCTGGAAACTCCTCCAACCTGGCTGTCTATGGGAGCTCATATACCACAAATGCAACAGTGGAATGTACTTGCACCTCTTGGTGAAAGACCCCCTCCCACCAGGGTGTCAGGAGAAACTCATATACCACCAGAAACAGGAGAGAGGGGACTCACACCTTCATGTGGGAGACCCCTTCCACCTGGGTGTCTGAGGGAGCTTGTATTCCTCCTTAGCCAGGGAAGACGATTCACTGCTCCAGTCAGGAGACAATTCCCACCTGTGTGTCAGTGGGCTCTCCTGTACCGCCACAAACAAGGTAGATGAAACTTGCCCATCCAGGTGGGAGACCCCTCAGACCTGGGTGTGTGGGGGGAGATACTAATCCATCACAGCCATAGTAGAGGGGACTCTCGTCTCCAAGAGGAAGACCTCTCCCACCTGGGTTTCAGGGGGAGCTCCTATACCACCCCAGCCAGGGTAGAGGGGACTCACCATTCCAGAGGAGAGACCCATCCATCCTGGGTGTAAGGGAAAACTAGTAAACAACTGCAGCCATGGTACAGGGGACTCGCCCCTTCAGGCTGGAGACCCCTCTTATCTAGGTATGTGGGGGAGCTTGTATACCACAGCAGCCAGAATAGAGGGGACTCGCCCCTCCAAGCAGGAGACCCCTCCCACTGTGTGCCTGGAATAATTGGTACACCTCCTCAGGCAGGGTAGAGGGGAGTCACTCCTCTAGGCGGGAGACCCCTCCCAACTGGGTGTCAGGTGTAGGTGTTATACTGCTGCAGCCAGGGTAGAGTGGAATCACCCCCCCACAGGCGGAAATTCCCTCCCATCTGTGTGTCAGGTAGAGCACATATACCCCAGCCACCAGGGTACAGGTAACTAGAAATTCCAGGCAAGAGACACCTCCCGCCTGGGAATAGGGGTAACTTCTATACTGCCTTAGCCAGAGTAGAGGGGACTTGACCCTCCAGGATGAAGAACCTTCCCACAGGGATGTCTGGTGAGGGGGGGATATAGAGCTGCAGCTGGGGTTGCAGCAACTCCCCCATCCAGGCGGGAGACCCGTCCCTCCTGGGGTTTGGAAGGGGCTCTTATACATCTGCAGCCAGTGTTGAGGGGACTCACCCCTATAGGCAGTAGACCCTCCCACCTTGGTGTATGGGGGGAAGCTCCTTTATCTCTGCAGTTAGGGTAAAGCTGACTCGCCCCTCCAGAGGGAAGACCCCTCTTACCTGGGTGTGGTGGGTGGAGCTCCTATACTCCTACAGCTAGGGTATTGGGTACTGGCCCCTCCAGGCAGGAGAACCCTCCCACCTGGGTATAAGGGGAAGCTCTTATACCAGAGCAGCCATAGTAGAGGGTACTTTCCCCTTCAGATGGGAGACCCCTCTCATTTGGGTGTCAGGGGGAGCTCATATATGGCAGCAGCCAGGGAAGAGTGGACTCCCCTCTCCAGGCTGGTGACCCCTCCTACCTGGTGTTAGGGGAGCTCCTATAGTGTTGCAGGTGGTGTAGAGGGAACTCTACCCTCCTGAAGAGAGACCCCTTCCACCTGGGTGTCCTGGGGAAATCCTACACCACTGAAGCAGGGTAGAGAAGACTCTAGCCTCCTGTCAGGGGACTCCTCCCAATGGGGTATCAGGGGAGTTCCTATACTGAAGCAACTGGGGTGGAGGGGACTCCCACATCCAGGCGGGAGAACTCTCCCATCTGCGTGTCAGGGAGAGTTCCTTTACCTCTGAAGCAAGGGTAGAGTGGACTTGCCCTTCCAAGAGGAGACCCCTTCGACCTGGGTGTCTGGGTGAGCTCCTATACTTCCACAGCCAGGGTAGAGGGGACTCGCCCCTTCCATTAAGAGACTCCTCCCACCTGGGTGTCTGGGGAGCTTGATTACTGCAGTAGCCAGGGTAGAGGGAACTCGCCCCTAGAGGCATGAGACTCCTCCAAACTGGGTGGGTTGGGGGAGCAACTATACAGTCATAGCAGGGTAGAGGGAACACATCCCTCCAGGTGGAAGCCCCTCCCACATGGGTGTACTGAGAACTCTTATATGGCAAGTGCTAAAGTAGAGGGGACTTGGCCATCCAGGCAGGATACCCCTCCCACCTGGGTGTGAGGTAGAGCTCATATACACCAGTAGCAAGGTTTGAAGCGACTTGCACAGCAGGCAAGAGACACCTCCCACTTGGAATGGGGGAAACTCCTATACCACCTTAACCAGAGTAGAGGGGACTTGCCTCTCCAGGCGGAACACCTCTCTCAATTGCATGTCATGTAGAGCTCATATACCCCAGAATCCAGGTTTGAGGCGACTCCCACCTCCAGTTGACACCTTCCACCTGATAATGGGGATAACTCCTATATCAGTTTAGCCAGGGTAGAGGGGACTCTCCCCTTCTGGAGGGAGAACCCTCCCATCTGGTTATGGAGGGAAATTTCATATATCACAGCAGCCAAAATAAAGGGGACTCGCCTCTCAATGCTGGATACCCCTCCCACCTGGGTGTCTGTGGGAGCTTGTACACCCCCAAAGCTAGGGTAGAGGGGACTCACAACTCTAGGCAGGAGACCCCTCCCACCTGGGTGTCAGGTTGAGCTCCTATACTACTGCTGCCAGGATAGAGCAGACTCACTCCTCCAGTGCAAGGCCCCTCCCACGTGGGTGTCTTTTGGAGCTTATATACAGCTTGAGCCATGGTAGAGGGGACACGACCGTCCAGGCAAGTGACACCTCCCACCTGGGTGTCAAGGGAGCTCATATAACCCAGCAGCCATGGTAGAGGCGAGTCAACCATTCATGGGGCAGACCCCTCCCACCTGGGAATCAGAGGGAACTGGTGTACCACCATAGTCAAGACAGAGGGGACTTGTACCCCCAAGCTGGAGACCCCCCACCTGGGTATCCTGGGTGGAGGCTAATATACCACTCCAGCCAGGGTAGCAGTGATTCGTCCCTCCAGGGGAGAGACCCCTCCCACCTAGGTTCTGGGGAGCTCCTATACCTTTGAAGCCAGGGTAGAGGGGAATCACCCTTACAGGGGGGAGACCCCTATCACCAGGATCTTGGGGGAAGCTCCTATACTACCAGAGCCATGGTAGAGGTGTTCACCACTGCAAGCGGGAGACACCTCCCACCTGGGTGTCCAGGGAGCACTTATAGGCACCAGCCAATGTAGAGTGGACACCCCTTCCAGTCAGGAAATCCCTCCCACCTGGGTATCAGGGGGAGCTTTATACCACCACATCCTGGATAGAGGGGACTTGCTCCTCCATGTGGGAGACTCCTCCCACATGGGTTTCCAGTGGATCTCCTATACCTCAGCAGCCACCATAGAGGACACTCACCTGTCCAGGTGGGAGACCCTCCCACCTGGGTGTCAGGGGAAGCTTGAATTCTGCCAAGCCAGATTAGAGAGGAATCGCCCCTCCAGTCAAGATATCCCTCCCACATGGGTGTCAGAGGGAGCTCATATACCCTGGCAGCCAGAGGAGAGAGTTCTTGCTCTTCTAGGTGGGAGACCACTCCCACATGGATGTCCTGGAGAGCTCATATAGTGCCATAGTCAGGGTAGAGGAGACTTGCCCCTCCAGTCTGGAAATCCCTCCCACCTGGGTGTCCAGTGGGAGCATGTACACCACTGCAGCCAAAGTAGAGTGGAGTTGCCCGTCCAGGCGGGAGACCCTTTCCACCTGGGTGTCAGGGGGAGCTCTTATACTGACAAAGCCATGGTATAGGGGACTGTCATCCAGGCGGGATACCCCTTCCACCTGGGTGTCCTGGGGCTCTCCTGTACCCCTGAAGCCAGGGTACTGGGGACTCACTCTTCCAGGCAGGAGACCCCTCCCACCTGAGTGTCAGGGGGAGTTCTTATATACAAAAGCCAGGGTAGAGGGAACTAGCCCCTCCAGGTGGCATATGCTCCCTCCTGGGTATGAAAGGGATCTCCTATACAGCTTCAGCCATGGTAGCAGGGACTTGCCTCTCCAGTAGGCAGACCCCTCCCACCTATTTTCCAGGGGAAGCTTGAGTACTGCGGCAGCCAGGGTAGAGGAAACTCGCCCCTATAGGCGGGCAACCTCTCCCACCAGGGTGTCTGGGAAAGCTCTTATGCTGCCACAGCCAGGGTAGAGGGGTTAGCCCCTGCAGGCAGAAGACTCCTCACACATGTGTGTGCAGGGAGCCCTTATATGGCACCATCCGAAGTATAGGGGACTCGTCCTTCCAGGCTGGAGACCCCTCCCCTCTTGGTGTCAGTGGAAGCTCCAATACTGCTGCAGCCAGGGTAGAGGGTACTCGCTCCTCCAGTCAAGAGACCCCTCTAACCTGGGTGTGGGGGGAGCACCTATATGGCCACAGCCAGGGTAGTGGAGACTCGCCCATCCAGGCAGGACTCCTTCCCACCTCGGTGTCGTGGGGAGCTTATATTGAACATTAGGCAGGGTAAAGGGTATCGCACCAATAGGCGGCTGACACCTTCCACCTGTTTGTTGGGGCAAGCTCTAATACAAGCAAAACCAGGGTAGAAGGTACTTGCTCCACCAGGCAGACGACCCCTCCCACCAGGTGTCAGGGGAAGCTCATATAGTGCAGAAGGCAGGGTAGAGGGGACTCACCTCTCTGGGCGGAAGACCCCTCTCTCCTGGGCGTCCAAGGGGGCTCCTATAGCCCAATATCTAGGGTAGAGAAAAATCGCCCCTCCAAGCAGAGACCCCTCCCATCTGGGTGTCCTGGGGAGCATGTAAACCATCTTAGCCAGTTTAGAAGGGACTCACCCCTCTAGCCTGGGGACACCTCACATATTGGTGTCTGGGGGAGCATGTATTCTGCTGCATCAAAGGTAGAGGGGACTCAGTCTTCCAGGTGGGAGACCCCTCTCACCTGGGTGTCAGGGAAGCTCAATTACCACTTCAGCCAGGGTAGAGTGGACTCCTGGCACCAGGTGAAATGCCCTCTCACCTGGGTGTTTGTGGAGCTAGATTACTATCATAGTCATGGTAGAGGAGACTCACCCCTCCAGGAGGAAGACCCCTCCCACCAGGGTGTCAGGGGGAGCTCTTATACCTCTGTTGCCAGGGTAGAGGTGACTTGCTCCTCCAGACGAGAGACCCTCCCACATTGGTGTCAGTGCAAACTTGTATTATGCCTTAGCCAGGGTATAGGGGACTCACCCCTCCAAGCGGGAGACCTCTCCTACCTGGGTGTGTGTTGGGGAGGATAGTATACAATCGCAGCCAGGTAGCAGGGACTGGCCCCTCAAGGCAAGAGAAAACTTTCACCTGGGTTTTGGGGAGAGTTGGTATCCTGCCATAGACAGGATAGAGGGGCCTCACCCCTTCAGACAGGAGACCACTCTCATCTTGGTATGGGGGTCAGCTCGTATACTGCCACAGCCAGGGTAGAGGGGACTCACCCCAGCATGCAGGATACATCTCCCACCTGGTTGTCCCAGGAACTCTTATAAGGCACCAGCCAAAGGAGGGGGGACTTGCCCCTCCAAGCGGGTGACTGCTCCCACCTGAGTGTGTGGTAGAGCTCCTATACTTCCGCAGCCAGTGTAGAGGCTATTTAACCCTCCACTTGGGTGACCCATCCCACCTGGGTTTTAGGGGGAGTTCAGATAACTCCACAGTCAGGGTACAGGGGACTTGCCCCTACAGAAGGGAGACCCCTCCCACCTGGGTATCAGGGGGAGCTTGTATACTGCCACAGCCAGGGTAGTATACCCCCACAGCCAGGGTAGAGGGAACTCACCCTTCCAGGCTGGAGACCCCCCTCTCCAGGTGTCAGGGAGAGCTCTTATACCACAGCAGCCAGGGTAGAGGGGAATCGCCCCTCCAAGTGGAAGACCCTCCCATCTAGGTGTCTGGTGAGGGGGCTCATATTCAGCCCTAGCCAGGACATAGGGGACTTGCCCCTGCAGGAAGGAGACCCCTTCCACCTAGGTGTTGCAGGGAGCTTGTATACCAAGTTAGCCAGAGTAGAGGGGATTGGAGGTTTGAATTGCCACTACCCTGGCGGTGATGGTATATTCTAAGAAAGGGGAATAAGGGGAATGGGTGGCACAGGGAGATCAGGGCTCATGGCTCAGATTCACTGCAGGGTGTCAGGATTGAGAAGCAGGGTCCAAGATGAAGGAGGCCAAAGATCCCCGGCAAGGGGCAATGCTAACTTTTCCCAAAGGAAGACCACAGGGCCAGACATCCCAGTTCCATTATCTGGCTGTGATGAGCATCCTGGGAAATGGATCTGGAAAAAGAGCTCATCAGGGTCAAGGACAACAGGAGATCCAAAGGAGGGCCCAGCGTGAAGTGCTGGAACAAGTGGGTTTTGTGGGGTGTGGGTCAGGACCTCAGAAAGGAGCCCAGGCTAGAGACCTAGAGGAGGGCCCATGCTAGGGGAGAGCAGGGAAGGGCGGGGCCCAGCAGGCAGGGGCTGCACTAGGGTTCTGAGATGCAGGGAAGACAAGGGGAGTGTGGAAGCAGCCCCAATGAGGACCACAGCTCAAGGCAGGGAAGCTCGGAGCAAGAAGGACCCCCCAGAGGTTCAAAAGAGGAGCCAGTCCAGGGAATGGAGAGCCAAGGGCCAGCACTGGAGCAGGGGGCTCAGGACAGTGGACAAGGCTCAGGAGAATAGGCAGGGGATCCAGCAGGTTTAGGCCCAGTGCCACTGACAGGTGTCAGGGTTCCTGGTGCTTCCCCCAAGGGCCTAGGGAGAGTAAGTAGCCCAGTTGAGGGTCAGGGTTCTGTTTCCCATAAGGTTCCCTGGCCCAGATGAGTATCAAGGGCCAGGCACCAGTCCAATTGGCCTGGAAAGGGACAGGGGTCAGGAGGAGTGTGATGTTAGGACACAGTAGGGGTCCTGGTGGGGTTAGAGAGAGGCAAGAGCCAGGACTCAATCAAGGAGCCCTGGTAAGTGACCAGACTGACCCCAACAAAATTTATTAGGGACCCAAAGAGATGGAGGCCCCCACTCAAGGAGAAAGTGCTAGGGGAAGAAGAGGTAGGATCAGCACTAGGATGATGAGAGAGGGCTGTGAAAAGGGCACAGAGGGGATCGAGCTTGGGGGCCAAATCAAGGGGCGCCCAAGTCAGACATGACAGGAAGAGACACCAGAGAAAGGAATGCAACCCCAGGAATGCAGTAAGGAGCTCAGGCTTGTAGCCAGGCCAGGAGAGTATGGGGTGAAGAGTCAGGGTGTGGAAGGTCTAGGTTGGCTTAGGGGCAGCTTGTAAGGCTAGAGGGCAGGAGAGGGAAAGGAGGGGATCTCCCAGGGCAAGGTCTTCATTAGGCCCAAGTACACTGCCAGTTGTCATGTTTGGACAGCAAAGGGGGTCCAGGCATGCTGAAGGCCTGTGTTGCCCATAGGGATCCTTCAGGGCCCAGAGGCCAGCCAATTTCACTCCTCTGTCAGGACAAAAGAAGGGCAATGTGAAGGCTATATTTGGTCCAGGATTGGGGAGAATGTCAATGGGGAGACAGCAACCATTGGAGGAGATAAGGCTAGGGAAAAACAGAGGGAAGGCAGGACCCTGGCAATGACAAAATACCTCAGTACAAGGGGAACACAGTGGAGGAACAGGAGGGGACGATGCAAGTGACCTAAAATCAAGGAACAGGGACAGGTTCCACAAGAAGGGCAACCAGGGCCTCCAGCAAGGATCCAGGCCCAAGATGGGGAGCCAAGTGCTGGGACCCAGTCCTGCGACCTATGAAAACAGACAGGGCTGGATAGGGGAGAAAAGGGAGCAAGGGTAGTGGGTGGCACAGGGAGAGGAGGGCTCAAGGCCCAGGTTCTCTTCTGGGTGTCAGGATCAAGGAGCAGGTCCTGGGTAGGGAGAATCAAAAGTTCCAGGGAAGGGGCACAGCTACGTTTACCCAAAGGGAGCCCACAGGGCCAAACTCCCAGTTCCAGTGCCCTGGACCTTGTGAGAATCCTGGGGAAGGGATCTTAAAAAGGGGCCCAGAAGGGACAAGGACAACAGGAGAGACGAAGGACAGTACGGTGTGAAAGGACAAAGAAAGGGTGTTCATGGGGTGCAGGCCAGGATTCAAGAAAAGTGCCCACACTATAAACCAACAGGAAGGCCCAGGACAAGAAAGGGCAGGGAAGGGTGAGGCTGGGCAGACAGGTGACAGTAGGGTTCTGAGTTTCAGTGATATCCTGGCACTGCCAAGACCCTCCGCACTGCCTGCTTCTCTCTAGCCTATGCTGCTTGAATGGGTCCTGGCAGTCTGACCCATCCCCATAAATTACCGTACACCAGGTATCCCCTGGGATTTGGCCCCAGTGAGGCCTGACGTCCAAGCCAAAGGAAGCATGGAGCAAGAAGGTCCCCCAGAGGCCAAGCCAGGAGGCAGGCCAGGGAATGGAGATCCAAGGGCCAGGGCTTGGGCAGTGGGCTCAGGACAGTGGACAAGACTTTGGAGGGATAGCAGGGGATTTGGCAGGGGGCAGGCAGGCTCCTGGCCCAGGCATGGTGACTGCCAGATGTCAGAGTTCTGGGTGTAGGACGAAAGGCCCAGAGAGAGCAAGGGTCCCAGACAAAGGGGCAGGACTCAATTTCCCATAAGATTTTCTGGCCCAGATGAGAATCCAGGGATAGGGGCCTGGCAAAGGAGCACGGACAAGTGAGGGCAGCCAGGAGGAGGGCAATGGGAGGGCACGGCATGGTGTCTAGGTCGGTGCATTGAGGGGCAATTCCACAATCCAAGCCAGGTGCCCAGGCAAAGGACCCAACTAACAGATCATTGATGAATGACCCAAGGAGCAGGAGACATGCAAGCATGAGAGGAAAGCACAAGGGGAAAAGGAGTAAGGGCTGCAAAAGGACAAGGAGACAGATTATAGAATCTGTAAACAAGTCAGTATGGCACCTGGTATTTTGCCAGGGGGAGTGGTTTGTGAGGTGGCGCCAGCGAGCCATTAAGTGTGGAGATTCCTTATTGGTTGACTGCTGTATCTATTTTATGTTAATTAAGATAAGCTGTGTGGAATGTATAAATACCTCTGTTGTCCTACAATAAATGGCTCCCACTCCTGCTGTATCAACATACACAAGTTGTTCGTCACCCCCCTGGTTATTTTGCTGCAGCCGGACTGTGGCAGATGGTGGCCTGTTACAGGGAGCCCCGGAACACTTGGGGGTAAGGGATGAAAAAAAAAAAAGCTGCTCGTCTGTAGATAGGACAGGAGCAAATCTGCTCGTCCCTAGGCAGATAGAGCGAGAGGAAAAATGGCCATTTTGAGAAAATGGAGAAGATTGATACAGTATGTTTGTGTCTTGTTTTGTCTTGAAATGTTGTATTGTCTTTGTGATGAAAATATGGAAGCGGTGTTAAGTAAATTAATAAGGGAAAGAGGCACCCCAATGGAACCAGGAATAGTTAGGCCATGTGTTGATAAAAGCCCAGGAACTCTGGTCAGAAAGAAGAAAGTTCAGAGGAGGAAGGATTATCAGGAAAAAAGTTGCAGCAAAAGGCTATTACTGAATACTTTTCATTACCGGAGGGTCCGTGAATTGGCGTGGAGGCTCCCACGTATGCGAGCCGGTCATGGTGCCGCAAAGACTTTCCATGCGGCAGCAGGTGGCTCTTCCCCAGCCCCTGCCTGGGGAGTCGGACGCCACTGGGAGAACCAAAATCCAAACCTGACCCGGAGGCACAGTTTCGAAGGCTCTTGCTCCCTGTGCCTAGTGGCAGTTTGAGTCCAGAACACTCCCCGGACTCTCTCCAGGGCCATCTGTGGCTGCCCTGTATGCTGAAGGCAGAGGACGGCCTGCATCCCTGAAGTTTGTTTTTTTTTTCCAAGGCCAGTAACTACAATGGTTCTCCCACACCTGGAAGCTAATGAGTAATGAGCACTATTAAGGCTTATTTCAAATGTAAAAAAAAAAAAAAAAACTTGAGATAATGTACTAAATTTTTCAGAAGGTTGTTTTCTTACTGCCTGATGGAATACTACAGGATTTTCTTTAGCCATCCGGAGTTCCTGCCTTTGTCCCAGTGCTGGTGAGGACAAGAGTGGAAGAATTTCCATTGTTGCTGAGAACCGGACGAGACTTCGGATCAAGCTAGCAGCCTGCCGAACTTACCTGAACTGTGATT
Organism: Marmota monax; assembly: GCF_021218885.2. NCBI lineage: Eukaryota > Metazoa > Chordata > Mammalia > Rodentia > Sciuridae > Marmota > Marmota monax. Next base: position 1,386,839 of record NW_026695179.1, on the reverse strand, counting down.
TAAGGTAGCTGCCTGCAGAACTTACCTGGACTGTGATTTACCTGGACTGTGAGTTAATCTATTGAGACACTGCTTTACCTGGACTGAGACAACAAACTGTAATCTACAACAAATTGTAACTCGGTATCTTTGCTAACAGTGTCATTGCTGATATAATTTTTCCAAGGGCTTCTTGCATGGAGCCATCAATTGCCTTGGTATTGTGGCATTTTGTATCCTCCCCTTCTGCTTGTAGCAGATTATTTATGGTGTTTGTGAAAAAACCACTATGGTCGTTATTTAAATTAAACAAAAGGGGGAAATGTTAGAGTCTGTAAACAAGTCAGGATGGCACCTGGTATTTTGCCAGGGGGAATGATTTTTGAGGTGGCGCCAGCGAGCCATTAAGTGTGGAGATTCCTTATTGGTTGACTGCTGTATCTATGTTATGTTAATTAAGATAAGCTGTGTGGAATGTATAAATACCTCTGTTGTCCTACAATAAATGGCTCCCACTCCTGCTGTATCAATCTACACAAGTTCCTCGTCACCCCCCCCCTGTTATTTTGCTGCAGCCGGACTGCCGCAGACAGAGAAAAGCACAACGGGCACCTAAGGGAGTATGCTGGTTGTCCCAAGCAAGGGGTTCTCCAGGTCAGACCCAACAGGAGGAAACTCCATGCTATGGCAAGTGACATGAGGAAGAGTGTCAGGGGCTCATGTTAGAGCAAAGCCCAGGGACTGAAGTGCAAAAGGTCAGCATTAGGGAGGGCTTGGTTTGGGTAGGAGAAGCATGACAGGCCAGAGGGCAGGGGAGGGAAGGGAATGGATCTCTCAGAGCTAAGTTGAAATAATTCACATGTTAACTGACAGGCCACAAAGTTCAGGCAGCAAAAGGGACTCAGGCAAGAAGCAGGGTTGTATTTCCCATAGGGAGCCTTAAGGGCACACAGGCCAGCCAATTTGGATCATCTGCCCAGGTGAGTAAATCCTCAGAGAGGGACCTGAACCAAAGGAGGGTCAAAAAAGGCCACTGTGAGAGGATACCTGACATGGAGTTTGTGGGGGGGATCGGTTGGCAGCCTGGATCCATTAATGGAGCCGAGGCTAAGGAGAAGCAGGGAAAGCCAAGAGTCCTGGCAGTGCCAGGATACCATAGCACCAGTAGTACAGAGGGGAGGCACAGGATGGGGTCTAAGGAAAAGGCCTGAAATCAAGGGAAGGGAAAGGGTCCTAAAGAAGGGCTGCCAGGGGCTCAAGCAAGGAGCCATGCCCAGGAATGGAGAGGCAAGTGCTAGCACCTGGGGCAGGATGAATGAAAACGGATATGAATGGGGAGGAGAGGGAAGGGAGAAATCTGAGCAGGTGGCACAGTGGGAGGAAGGATGAAGCCCAAGTCCACTGTATGGTGTCAGGGTTGCATAGTAGGGCATCACCTGAGGGAAGCCAAAGGGCCCAGACAAGGGGCAGGGCTACATTTTCTCAAAGGGAACCCACAGAGCCACAAGGCCAGGTCAAATAACTGGCCTGATGAGCATCCTGGGAAGGGGATCAGGAATATGGTCCTGGGAGGGACAGAAAAGACACCAAGGCCAAAGGAGGGCACAGTCTCAAGTGCCACAGGATGGGTCTGGGTGGGGTGGGAGCCAGGACCCCAGGAAGGAGCTATGACAAGGGACCTAAAGAAGGGACCAGCCAGGGGAGAGCAAGGAAGTGCGGGGCCACTAAGGCATGGCTGCACTATGGTACTGCAGTACAGGGAAGCCAAGGGGAGGAGAGAAGTGGCTGGAGTGAGGGGCCCTCAGACAAAGCCCAGAAAAGAATGGAACAAGAAGGGCCATCAGAGGTTCAATCAAGGAGCCAGGCAAGGAATTGGAGTGCAAGGGCCAGGGTTTGGGCAGGAGCTTTGGACAGTTGACAAGACTTGGGAGGGAAGGCAGGGGATCCAGCAGGGGGCAGTCACACTCCAGGCCCAGGGCCACTACCATGTGTCAGGGTTCCTGGTGGAGGACCAAGCACCCAGAGAAAGTAAGTGGTCCAGGCTTGGGGTAAGGCTCTGTTTTTCTTAAGGTGCTTTGGCCCAGATGAAGACCCATGGAGAGAGATTTGGCAAAGGAGGCAGTGCAATGGAAGGGGGCCAGAAGGATGGCTATGGAAGGGCAAAGACAGAGGTCATTCTAGTTATGTGGTGCAGAAGAGCCAGGACCATATCCAGGTGCTGAGACAAGGTACCCACATGACCAACCTAGGACGAGGGACCCAAGGAGCAGAAGTCTATCAAGCACCAGGGGAATTTGCAAGAGGATGGAGAGGATGAGCTGCACAAGGACCATGAGACAGAGGAAAGCTCAAGAGGCACCAAGGGGAGCCCTCTGGCGGGCCCAAGCAAGGGACCCCCAGTTCGGATCCAACATGAAGAGATTCCACACTATGAGAAGGGCCATGAGGAAAGCGTCAGGAGCTCAAGGGGGCGCACAAGACAGGGACAGGAGTGCCAAGAGCCTGCATTATGGAAGGCTGGTTTGGCGTAGGGGCAGCATGCAAGGCCAGTATGCAGTCGAGAGAAGGGAGGGGATCACTTATGGCTGGGTTGAAGCAAATACCATGTTAAGTGCCAGGCCACAAGTTTCAGGCAGTGAAGTTGACTCATGCGAGTGTCAGGCTATATTTCCCATAGGGAGCATTCAGGACACAAAGGCTAGCCAATTCCGCTCCTCTTCCCCAGGTAAGTAGATCCACAGAGAGGGTACTGGACCAAAGGAGGGGCCAAAGAGGGTAATTTGAGGGAATACCTGGTGTACGGTAGTTTGTGGGGGGTGGGTCAGGCTGCCAGGACCCATTCAAGCAGCATAGACTAGTGAGAAGCAGGCAGTGCAGAGGGTCTTGGCAGTGCCAGGATATCACAAAATGAAAGTATCAGAGGGGAGGCACAGGAGTAGGCTGGCAAAAGGGGCCTGAAACCAAGGAACAATGAAAGGGTCCTAAAGAAGGGTACCAAGCATCTCAGGCAAGGAGCCAGGCCCAGTAATGGAAAGCCAAGTGCTAGCACCTGGTCCTGGGTGAATGAAAAGAAACATGGATGGGGAGTAGTGGGATGGGAGAAAATGGAGTGGGTGGCACAGGGGGAGAAGGGCTCAAGGCCCGGTCCACTGCAGGGTGTCAGGGATCGGGAGCAGGGCCCCTGCTAAGGGAGGTCAAAGGGCCCAAGCAAGGGGCAGGGCTACGTTTTCCCAAAGGGAGCCCCTAGGTCCAAGAGGCCAGGTCCAGTCGCCTGGCCCAGGTAAGCATCCTGGAAAGGAGATCACGAAAGCGGGCATGGCAGAGACAGAAATGACAGGGAGGCCAAAGGAGGGCACAGCCAGAAGGGCTGCATGATGGGTGTGGGTGGGGTGGGCACCAGGACCCCAGCAAGGATTCCAGGTAATGTACCTAGAGAAGAGCCCAGGCCAGGGGAGAGCAGGGAACGCTGGGCTAGTAAAGCAGGGCTGCACTAGGGTACTGCAGTCCAGGAATGCCAAGGGGAGAAGGGAAGCACCACCAGCGAGGGGCCCTCAAACAATACCCAGAAATCAGTGAGCAAGAAGGGCCAGCAGAGGCTCAAGTGACCAGCCCAGCCACGTTAAAGAGAGCCAAGGGCCAGGACTTGGGAAGGGGGCTCAGGACACTGGACAAGATTTTGGAGGTAAAGCATGGGATCCAGCTGGGGGCAGTCAGGCTCCATACACAGGGCCACCTCCAGGTATCAGGGTTCCTTGTGGAGGACCAAGAACCCAGTGAGAGTAAGGGGCCCATGTGAAGGGCAGAGCTCTGTTTCCTGTAAGGCACCCTGGCTTATATTTGAATCCAGGCCCAGGGACCTGGCAAAAAAGGTGAGAAAAGGGAAGGAGGACAGGAAGAGGGAGATGAAAGTGCATAGTGGGGGGTCGTGGTGGCTGTACTGCACTGCAAGTGCCATGACCCAAAACAGTCCCCCAGGCAAGGGACCCACCCAACTGATTTTGATGAGTGACCCAAGGAGCAGGATACTTGCAAGCGCCAGGAAAATGCTCAAGGGGAAGGGAAGTAAGAGATGCTTGAAGACCAGGAGACAGTGGGAAGGGCAAGGGTCACCTAGAAGAGCCTACTGGGTTTCCCAAGTAAGGGGCCCCAGGTCAGTCACAACACGAAGAGACTCCATGCTATGCCCAGGGACATAAGGAATGTGGTTAGGGGCTCAGGTGAGCACCCAGGCCTGGAGACTGGAGCAAATAGGGTCAAGGTTAAGGAAGGCTGGGTTGGGGTATGGGAAGCAGGCAAGGTGAGAGGGCAAGGGAGGGAAGGGAGGAGATCACTCAGGGCTGGACTGGAGCAAGTCCCATGTTAACTACCAGGCCTCAAGTTACAGATGGTGAAGGGGACTCAAATGACTGGTAGGATTGTGTTTCCCATAGGGATCATTCAGTGTGCAGAGAACAGCCAAATACGCTCCTCTGCCCCAGGTGAGTAGATCTGCAGAGAGGGATCTGGATCAATGAGTGGCAAGAGGGTACTGTGAGGGCATACCTGCCATGCACAGATTTGGGGGGGGGGTCAGTGTGCTGTATCACCCATTTGAGAAGACTAGGCTAGAGTGAATTGGGGTAGTTGAGTGTCTATGCAGAGCCAGGATACCACAGCTTGAGGGGAATAGGGGGGAGGCAGGGGGGAGGCACAGTAGGGGGCTGGAAAAGGGGCCTAAAACCAAGGGATAGGGATCAGGTCCTCGAGAAGAGTAACCAGAGACTCAAGCAAGAAGACAGGTCCAGTAATGGAAAGCCAAGTTCTAGCACCTGGGGCTGGGTGAATGAAAAGAAACATGCATAGGGAGGAGCAAGAGGGGAGAAAGGGGAGGCTGGCACAGGGGGAGAAGGACTCAAGGCCAAGGTCCAGTGCAGTGTGTCAGGGTTCAGGAGTAGAGCCTGGACTGAGGGAGGCAAAAGTGCCCAGGCAAGAAGAAGGGCTATGTTTTCCCAAATGTCAAATCCTCTGGTGGCCAGGAACTCAAGCAAGGGGCAGGGCCAAGTAATGTACAGTGAAGTGCTAGCACCTAGGCCTGGGTGAATGAAAAGAAACATGGAATAGGAGGGGAGAAAAAGGAGTGGCTGGCACAAGGGGATGAGGGCTCAAGGTCCAGGTCTAAGGCAGAGTTTCAGGGTTCAGGGACAAGACCCGGGCTGAGGGAGGTGAAAATGCCCAAGCAAGGGGCAGGGCTACTTTTTCCCAAAGGTCCTATCCTCTGGCCCCGGTAAGCATCCTGGGAAGGGGATCAGAAAAGTGGGCATGACAGAGATAGAAAGAACATGAGGGCAGAAGGAGGCCTCAGCCTGAAGGGCCACAGGACAGGTGTGGGTGGGTTGAGAGCCAGGACTCAAGCAAGGAGCCCAGGCAAGGGACCAAGAGGAGAGCCCAGGCAAGGGAAGAGCAGCTAATGCTGGGCCAGGAATGTGGGCCTCCACTAGGGTACTGTAGTACAGTAAAACCAATGGGAGCAGGGAAGCGGCCCCAGCAAGGGGACCTCAGACAATGTCCAGAAAAGCAGTGAGCAAGAAGGGCCACCAGAGTCTCAAATGAGAAGCCAGTCAAGGGAACAGAGAGCCAAAAGCCAGGGCTGGGGAAGGGGGCTCAGGACAGTGGATTACATTTGGGAAGGAAGGCAGGGGATCCAGCACGGGGCAGTCAGGCTCCAGGTCCAAGGCCACCTCCAGGTTTCAGGATTCCTCATGTCGGACCAAGCACCCAGGGAGACCATGGGGCCCAGACGAGAGGAAGGTCATTGTTTCTCATAAGGCACCTTGGATCATATGAGAATGTACAGCCAAGGTACTGGTAAAGGAGGCCTGGAAAAGGAAGCAAGGCAGAAGAAGGGCAATGGAAGGGCATACAAGGGGTTGGGGTGGGTGTGCATAGGGGCAAGACCCAGGACCAAGCCAGGCGCCCAGGCAAGGGACCCACCTGATCAATGTTGATGGGGGACACAAGGAGCAGAAGAACTGCGAGCACCAGAAAAACGCATGAAAGGAAGGGGAGGAAGGGGCTGCTTGAGGACAAGGAGAAGCTAAGGGGCACCTAAGGGAGCTCGCTGGCAGGTCCCAGTAAGGGGCCACCAAGTCAGACCCAATACTAAGAGACTCTTTGCTATGCCATGGGTCAAGAGGAACATGGTCAGGGGCTCAGGTGAATGCACAGGCACAGGGAATGGAGCACAAAGGATCAGGGTTAGGGAAGGCTGTGTTGTGGTAGGGGCAGCATGCAAGGCCAGAGGGCAGGGGGACGGGGAAGGGAGGGGATCACTCAGTACTAAGTTGGAGCAAGTCCATGATAAGAGTCAGGCCTCATGTTTCAGGCAGTGAAAGGTCTCAGGTGAGTGGCAGGGTTGTGTTTCCCATAGGCAGCATTCTGAGTGCAGAGGCAAGACAATTTTGATCCTCTGTCACAGGTGAGTAGATCCTCAAAGAGGAATCTGAATCAAAGAAGGAGCCAAAGAGGGTACTTTGAGGGAATACCTGGTGTGCAGAATTGGGGGTGGGTGGGCTGCAGGACTCATTCCAACAGAAAAGGGTAGGGAGAAGCAGGGGGAGCAGAGGTTCCAGAGAGTGCCAGAATACCAGAGCATGAGGGAATGTGAGGGGAGGAACAGGAGGGAGCAGGCAACAGAGCCCTGAAACCAAGGGACAGGGAAAGGGTCCTCAAGAAGGAGGAGAACAGCTTAGGGTCTCAAGCAGGGAGCCAGGCCGGTAATGGAGAGTCCAGTGCTAGCACCTGGGCCTGGGAAAATGAAAAGAAACATGGAGGGGGAGCAGTGGGAAGGGAGAAAGTGGAGTAGGTGACAGAGGGGGAGAATGACATAAGGATCAGATCCACTGCAGAGTGTCAAATGTTGGGAGCAGGGACCTTTTTGAGGGAGTCCCAATGGCCAGGCAACAGCAGGGCTACGTTTTCCAAAGGGAGCATGCAGGACCAAGAGGCGAAATCAAGTCGCCTGGCCCAGGTGATCATCCTGGGAAGCTGATCAGATAAGTGGGCGTGGCAGAGACAGAAAGGTCAGGAGAGCCTAAACAGGGCACAGCCTGAAGGGCCACAGGATAGGTGTGGGCGGGGTGTGGGCCAGAAACCCAGCAAGGAGCCCAGGCAAGGGACATAGAAGAGGGTCAAGGCCAGTGGAAATCAAGGAATGCTTTGCCGGAAAGGCAGGGCTGCACTAGTGTACTGCATTCCAGGAATGCCATGAGGAGCATGGAAGCGGCCCCAGTGAGGGGCCCTCAGACAATGCCCAGAAAATCAGTGGGCAAGAAGGGACACCAGAGGGTCAAGTGAGAAACCACACCAGGGAACAGAGAGCCAAGGGCCAGGGCTTGTGCAGGGGGCTCAGGAAAGTGGATTACATTTGGGAAGGAAGGCAGGACATCCAGAAGGGGGCATTTAGGCTCCAGGCCCAGGGCCACTTCCAGGTTTCAGGGTTCCTGGTGCCAGACCAAGCCCTCAAGGAGAGCAAGGGCCCCAGGCGAGGGCCAGGCATTGTTTCCCATAAGGCTCCCAGGATCAGATAAGAACCAACTTCCAGAGTCCTGGCAAAGGAGGCCAGGAAAAGGAAGGGGGCCAGAACGAGGATGACAGGAGGGTACACAAGGGGGTTGGGGTTAGTGCCCATAGGGGCAAGACTCAGGACCCAAGCCAGGTGCCCAGGCAAGGAACCCACCCAATCAATGGTGATGGGGGACCCAAGGAGCAGGAGACCTGCGCTTGTGAGAAAAAGGTGCAATGGGAAGGGGAGGAAGGGGCTGCATGAGGACCAGAAGAAGCCAAGGGGCACTTAGGGGAGTTCACTGGCAGGCCCAAGCTATGGGCCCCGAGGATAGACCTAACAGGAAGAGACTCCCTGCTCTGCCAAGGGCCATGAGGAATGCCATCAGGGGCTCAGGCGAACACCCAGGCCCAGGAACTGAAGCAAAAAGGGATATGGTCAGGGAGGCCTGGGTCGCAGTAGGGGCAGCATGGAAGGCTAGAGGGAAGGAAGGGTATCGCTCAGGGCTTGGTTGGAGCAAGTCCATGTTAATTGCCAGACCTCAAGTTTAAGGCAGTGAGGGGGACTCAGGCAAGTGGCAGGGCAGTGTTTCCCATAGGGAGCATTCAGGGCACAGAGGCGAGCCATTTTAGCTCCTCTACCCCGGTGAGTAGATCCTCAGAGAGGGACCTTGACCAAATTATGGGGGGTGGGGGGGGCAAAGAGGGTACTGTGAGGGGATGCCTGGTGTGCAGAAGATGGAGGGTGGGCTGCAGGACTCATTCCAGCAGAACAGTGTAAGTATAAGCAGAGGGAGCAGAGGGACCAGGGAGTGCCAGCATACCACATCATGAGGGGATCAGAGGGGAGGCACAGGAGGGGATAGGCAAAAGGGGACTAAAACCAAGGGAGAGGGAAGGGTTCTCAAGAAGGGGGAGAATAGCTCAGCGTCTCAATCAAGGAGTTGTGCCCAGTACTGGAGAGCAAATTGCTATAACCTGGGCCTTACTGAATGAAAAGAAACTTTGAGGGGGAGCAGCAGGAGGGGACAAAGTGGAGTTGGTGGCACAGGGAGAGAATGGCTCAAGGCCCAGATCCACTGCAGGGTGTCAGGGGTGGTGATCAGGATCCCAACTGAGGGAGGAAAAAGGTCCCAGGCAAGGGGCAGGGCTATATTTTCCAAAGGGAGCCCCCATGCCCAAGAGGCCAAATCAAGTTGCCTTGCCCAGGGGAGCATCCTGGGAATGGGATCAGGAAGGCGGGCATGGCACAGACAGAAAGGACAGGAGGGCTAAAGCAGGGCACAGCCTGAAGGGCCGCAGGATGGGTGTGGGTGGGGTGAGGGCAAGAACCTCAGCAAGGAACCAAGGAAAGGGACATAGAAGAGGGCCCAGGCCAGGGGAGAGCAGGGAACGCTGGGCCAGGAAGGAAGGGCTGCACTAGTGTACTGCAATCCAGGAATGCCAAGGGGAGCAGGGAAGGGGGCCCCAGCAAGGGGCCCGCAGACAATGCCCAGAAAATCAGTGAGCAAGAAGGGCCACCAGAGGAGCAAGTGAGAAGCCACACCAGGGAACAGAAAGCCAAGGGCCAGGTCTTGAGCTGGGCACTCAGGGCAGTAGATTACATTCAGGAAGGAAGGCAGGGGATACAGAAGGTGGCATTTAGGGTCCAGGCCCAGGGACACATCCAGGTTTCAGGGTTCCTGGTGCAGGACCAAGCCCCCAGGGTGATCAAGGGCCCCAGGCGAGGGCCAGGGAATTGTTTCACATAAGGCACTCTGGATCAGTTAAGAACCTAGGGTCAGGGTCCTGGCCAAGGATCCCAGAAAAATGAATGGGGCCAGAATGAGGATAATGGGAGGGCATGCAACCTGGTGAGGTGGATGCCCATATGGGCGAGACAAAGGACCCAATCCAGGTGCCCAGGCAAGGGACCCACCAAATCAATGGTGATGAGGTCCCAAGGAGCAGAATACCTGTGAATGCCAGAAAAAGTTGGAATGGGAAGGGGAGAAAGGGGCTGCATGAGGACCAGGAAAAGCAAAGGGGCACCTATGGGAGTCCACTGGCAGGCCCAAGAAAGGGGCCCCCAGGTTAGACCCAACACAAAGAAACTCCTTTCTTTGCTGCCGCAATCCGGCTGGGCAAATAACCAGCAGGTGACAAGCAACTTGAAGCTTGAAGTGGGAACTGCTTTATTGCAGGGAAACTCAGCAGGAACTCAAGGTAGCAGGCATCCAAGGTAGCAGAGCTGCTTTATTTTGGAACAGCAGGGTTATATATACCTTACTGATTACACACAGCTTTTCTCAATTAGCATCATCTAGATACAGTAGTCAGCCAATAAGGAATCCTCATCATCTTAATGGCTTGGTGGCATAGCTTCACAAACAACTCCTCCTGGAAAATTGCCAGATGCCATCTTGACTTGGTTGCAGCCCTCAACCCTCAGCCAAGGGCCATGAGAAATGCGGTCACGGGCTCAGGCAAACGCCCAGGCCCAGGGACTGAAGCACAAAGCGACAGGGTTAGGGAGGCCTGGTTGCATTAGGGGCAGCATGGAAGGCTAGAGGGAAAGAAGGGGATCACTCAGGGATGGGTTGTAGCAAGTCCATATTAAATGTCAGACCTCAAGCTTCAGGCAGTGAATAGGACTCAGGCAAGTGGCAGGGCTGTGTTATTCATAAGGACAAATCAGGGCACAGAGGCGAGCCATTTCTGCTCTTCTGCCCCCAGGTGAATAGATCCTAAGAGAGGGACAAGGACCAAAGATTGGGCCAAAGAGGGTACTGTCATGGGATACCTGGTGTGTGCAGAAATGGGGGGTGGGTCGGGCTGCCAGGACCATTTGAGCAGCATAAGCTTCAGAGAAGTAGCGGGGCAGAGGGTCCAGGCATTGCCAGGGTACCATATCATGAGGGAATCAGATGGGACACGCAGGAGGAGGTTGGCCACAGGGGCCTGAAACCAATTGATTGGACCTCAAGAAGGGCAGCCAGGGACACACAAAGGAGGTGGGCCCAGTAATGGAGAGCCAAGTTCTAGCACCTAGGCCTGGGTGATTGAAATAGGACATGGTTGTCTGTGGGAGCTCTTATACCTCTGCAGCCTGGGTAGATTGGACTGGCTCCTCCCAGCAAAAGTCCCTCCCCACCTTGGTGTCCAGGCTACCTTGTATACTGCCTCAGCCCATGCAGAGGGGACTCACCCCTCCAGTCATGAGATCCCTTCCACCTGAGTGCCCATAGGGGCATGCCACGTAATCAACTGCAACAAGGGTAGGAGGCACCCACCCCTCCAGGCAGCATACCCCTTTCACATGGGTTTTAGGGGGAGCTCATATCTAGGCGCAGCCAGAGTAGCAGGGAATCGCCCCTATACGCAAGAGACCTCCTCACACCTGGATTTGTACAGGGGGCTCCTATAAAGCTGGAGCCAGAGTAACAGGGACTCACCCCTTCAGGAGTGATACACCATTCACCTGGGTGTGTGGGAGAACTCATATACCTCTGCAGGCAGGGTAGAGGGAGATGCCTCCCAACTGGGTGTCCAGGAAGTTAGTACACCATTCCAATTATGGTAGAGGAGAGCCCTCCCACATGAGTGTTGTGGGGATCTTATATATAACTGTATGCAGGTGAAATGGGACTCACCTCTCCAGGTGAAGACCCCTCCAACCTGGGTGTGGAGGGAAGCTCATAGACCACCACAGTCATGGTAGACGGCACTCGCCCTATCAGGGTGGAGACTCCTCCCACCTGGGTGTCTGGGGAGCTCCCATACCACTACAGCCATGTTAGAGGGAACTGAAACCTCCAGTCGGGAAACCCCTCTTTACCTGGGTGACTGGGGGAGCTCCAATACTTCCCATCCAGTGTAGAGGGGACTTGCTCCTCCAGTTGGGAGATGCCTCCCATGTGGGTGTCCTGGGAGTTCTTTTATGGCACCAGCCAAAGTAGAAGGGACTCGTCCCTCCAGGGGAGATCCATTCCACCTGGGTGCTGGGGTCTTGTATAATTTGAATACCACTAAAGCCAGGGTAGAGGGGACTCACCCCTCCAGTTGGGAAACCACACCCAACTTGGTGTCTGGGGATGTTTGTATACCTGCACTGCTAGGGTAGAGGGGATTCCCTGCTCTAGGTGGGAGACCCTTCCTCCAGGGTTTCAGGGGAATTCTTATCCTGCCAAAGCCCAGGTAGAGGGGATTCGCCCTTCCATTCAGCATACCCCTCCCACCTCGGTGTCAGGGGGAGCTCTTATACAGACACAGCCAGTGTAGAGGGGATGGGCCCCTCCAGGATCCCGCCACCTGGGTGTCCATTGGAGCTCCTATGCAGCCTCTGGAAGGGTAGGGGAAACATGCCACTCCAGACAGGAGACCCCTCCCACTTAGATGTCAGATGGAGCTAGTATACTGGGCTAGCCATGGTAGAGGGGATTTGCCCCTCCAGGCAGGAGACCCCGCCCAACTGGGTGTGGGTGGAGAAGCTCATATAATACTGTAGCCAGGGTAGTGGGGACTTGCCTCTCTAGGAAGGAGACCCCCTCCCACCTGGGTGTACCTGGGAGTTTGTATAAAACCTTAGCTAAGGTAGAGGGGACTCACCCTGCCAGGAGGGAGATTCCTCCCACCTGGGTGTCAGGGGAAATCATATACTACAGCAGCCAGGGTAGAGGGTTCTTGCCCCAAAAGGAGGGAGACCGCTCCCACCAGAGTGTCAGGGGGTGCTCATATACTGCAGCTGCCAGGTAGAGAGGATTAGCCCCTCTATATTGGAGACCCCTTCCAGCCAGGGTAGAGTGGACTCGCCTCTCCAGGTGGAAGAAGACGCCCACCTAGGTGTCAGGTTGAGATCATATAGCCCAGCAGCCAGGGTAGAGGCAAACTCGCATATCCAGGCGAGAAACACCTCCCATTTGGAATGGGAATAAATCCTATAAAGCCTTAGCCAGGCTAGAGGACACTAGCCCCTCCAGGCAGATTTCCCTTTTCACCTTGGTATCAGGTGGAGCTCACATACACCAGCAGCTAGGGTAGAGGTGACTCACACCTCCAGGCAAGAGACACCTCCCACCTGGGAATGGTGTTAACTCTTATACTGTCTTAACAAGGGTAGAGGGGACTTGCTCCTCCAGGTGAAAGACCCTTCCCACATGGGTGTATGGCGAGGGGGGATCTTATACACCTGCACCCTGGGTAGCAGTGACTCACCCCTCCAGGAAGAAGACCACTCCAACTGGGGGTTAGAGGGGGCTCTTATACCCCCAAAACAGGGTTGAGGGGACTCACCCCTTCAGGTGGGAGACCCTCCCACCTGGTTGGGGGGCAGTGCCTATACCACTGCAGCCAGAGTAGTGGTGACTCACCATTCCAAGGAGGAGAGCCCTCCCACCTGGGTGTCACGTGGAGTTCATATACTACTCCAGCCATGGTAGAAAGTACTTGCCCCTCCTTGTGGGAGACCCCTCTCACCAGGTGTCAGTGGGAGCTCAAATACTGCCACAGCCAGGATAGAGGGGACTCGCCCCTACATGCAGGAGACCTCTCCCACCTGGGGTCTGGAGCAGCTTGTATACCTCTACATCCAGGGTAGAAGGGACTTGCTGTTCCAGTCAGGACACCCTTCCCACCTGTGTGTCAGGGGGATATTTTATACAACCACAGCAAGGGTAGACGGGACTTGCTCATCCAGGTGTTAGACCTCTACCCACCTGGGTGTGTATGGAGGAGATCCTATACAGCCACAGCCAGGGTAAAGGGGACTCTCCCCTCCAGACAGGAGACCTCTCCTACCTGGGTTTCAGGGGGAGCTATTATACTGCTGCTGCCAAGGAGGTAGAGGAGACTCACCCCTCCAAGAGGGAGGCCACTTCCACCTGGGTGTCCTGTGGAGCACTTACACTGCTGAAGCCAGGGTAGAGGGGACTCCATCCTTTAGGCAGAAGAACCCACCCACTTGGATGTCAGAGGGAGTTCCTGTACCACTGCAGCCAAGGTAGAGACAACTTGCCCTTCCAGTCAGGTGACCCCCACTTGGAGGTCCGAGGGAGCTTGATTACTGTAGCAGCCAGGGTAGAGGGGACTCACCCCTAGAGATGGGAGACCCCCTCCCACCTGTATATCTGGAAGAGCTGGTACACCCCCTCAGGCAGGGTAGAGGGAAGTCACCCCTCTAGGTGGGAGACCATTCCCACCTGGGTGTAGTAGGGGGGAGCTCCTATACCACTCCAGTCAGGGTAGAGGGAATTCTTTCCTCCAGATGGGAGACCTCTTCCACCAGGGGAGCTCCAATACCACTGCAGCAGGGCAGAGGGAACTCTATCCTCCAGACAGGAGTCCTCCTCCACCTGGGTGTCCTGAGGAGCTCTTATCCCACTGCAGCAAGGTACAGGGTACTCTAGCCCTCTGGCTGGAGACTCCTTCCAATTGGGTGTCAGGGGAGGTCCTATAATACAGCAGCCAAGGTAGAGGGGACTTGCACCTCTAGGGGGGAGACCCCTCCCTTCTGGGTTTCAACGGGAGTTCATATACCACTGCAATTAGGGTAGAGCGGACTTTCCCTTCCAATTGGGAGACCTGTCCCACCTAGGTGTCTGGGTGAGCTCCTATACATCTGCAGCCAGGGTAGAGTGGATTCAACCCTCCAATTGGGATACCCCTCCCACCTGGGTGTCCAGGGGAGCTTGATTACTGCAGCAGCCAGGGTAGAGGGAACATGCCAATGCAGGTGAAAGACTCCGCCCACCTGGGTGTACTGGGAAATTTTATATAGCAAGAGCTAAATTAGAGGGGCCTTGCCCTTCCAGGTGGGATACCCCTCCCACCTGGTGTCGAGGGAGCTTGTATACTGCCAAAGCAAGGGTAGAGAGGACTCACCTCTCCATGCGGAAGACCACTCCCACCTGTGTGTAGGGGGCGCTTGTATACCGCCTTATCCAGGGTACAGAAAACTTGCCCCTCCATGCAAGATAACCCTCCCACTTGGGTGTCTGGGAGAGCTTGAATACTGCCACAGACAGGTTAGAGGGGACTCTTTGCTCCAAGCAGGAGATCTATCCCACCTAGGTGTAGAGGGGAGCTTGTATACCCCCACAACAAGTATAGAGGGGAGTTGCCTCTCCAGTCAGGAAACCACATAACCTAAGTGTTGGGGGAGCTCCTATACCTCCAGAGCCAGGGGAGAGGGGACTCGACTCTCCAGGCAGAAGATCCCTTTCACCTGGTTGTCAGGGGAGTTCATATAGTGCCACAGGCAGGGTAGAGGGGACTCACCACTTGAGGCGGGAGACTCCTCCCACCGGGGTGTCAGGGAAATATCCTTTACAGCCTTGACCATGTTTGAGGGGACTCGCCCCTCCAGGCAATAGACCAATCCAACCTGTGTGTCAAGCAAAGCTAGTAAACCAGTGCAGCCAGGGTAGAGGGGACTCGCCCCTTCAGGTGGGAGACCCACCCACACTGGTGTGGGGTGGAAGCTCCTATACCATTGCAGCTAGGGTTGTGGAGACTCCTCCCTCCAGGCAGGAGACCCTTCTCATCTGGGCATGGGGGGGAGCTGCTATACCAATTCAGCCAGGATAGAGGGGACTCGCCTCTCCACGTGGAAGACCCCTCCCACCTGGGTGTCAAGGGGATCTCCTATACCACTGTAGTCAGGGTAGAGGGGACTAGCCCCTTCAGGCAAGAGACACATTCCAGCTAGGTGTCCGGTGCTGGGGCTTGTACACCCCTCTAGCCAGGGTAGTGGGGACTCACCCCTCCAGTTGGAAGTGCCTTTGCTCTAGGGTGTCGAGGAAGCTTCTATAGAGCTGCAGACAGGCTAGTGGGGACTAGCTTCTCTAGGCCAGAGATGCCTCTCACTTGGGTGTCAGGGGGTACTCCTATACCACCGAAGCCAGGGTAGAGGGGACTTGCCCCTCCAGGTGGGGGACCCCTCCCATCTGGGTGTTACAGGGAGCTTGTGTGCCAAGTTAGCCAGGGTAGGGGGGACTGGAGATGTGAGTCACCTCTACCCTGGATGTGGATGTTTTGAGCTCACCCCAATACCCAGGTGTGAGAGGTCTCCCACCTATAGTGGTGAGTGCCCTGTACCATGGCTGCAGCATTATAGAAGCTTCTCCTGACACCCAGGTGGGAGGGGTCTTCTGCATTGAAGAGGAAGTCCTCTGTACCTTAGATGCTGGGCTTTAAGAGCTTTCCCTACACCCAGGTGGGAGTGGTCTCTCATCTGGAAGCAAGAGTCCCCTCTATCCTGGCTGTGGCGATATATGGGGAGAAAGGGGAGTAAGGGAACCTGTGGCACAGGGAGAAAAGAGCTCAAGGCTTAGATTATCTGCAGGGTGTCAGGATTGAGTAGCAGACCACAGGCTGAAGGAGGCTAAAGACCCCAGGCAAGGGGCACTGCTACCTTTTCCCAAAGGCAGCTCACATGTCTGAACATCCCAGTTCCAGCCCCTGGCTCTGGAGAGCATCCTGGGAAAGGGATTTGGAAAAGGAGCCGATAAGGGAAAAGGACAACAGGAGGACTGAATTAGGGCACAGTGTGAAGTTCTGGAAGAAGGGTGTTTTGTGGTGTGGGCCAGGACTGCAGAAAGCAGCCCAGGCTAGGGATCTAGAGGAGGGCCCAGGCTAGGGGAGAGCAGGGAAGGGTAGGCCAAGTAGGCAGGGGCTGCACTGGGGTTGTGAGATGCAATGAAGCCAAGGGGAGCAGGGAAGCAGCCCCAGTGAGGCCTACAGTTCAAGCCAAAGGAAGCATGGAGCAAGAAGAACCCACAGAGGCTCAAGAAAGAAGCCAGTCCAGGGAATGGAGAGCCAAGGGCCAGCGCTGGGGAAGGTGGCTTAGGACAGTGTACAGCGCTGGGGAGGTAAGGCAGGAAATCCAGCGGGGGGGGGGGGGGGAGGCACGAGGCCCAGTACCATTGCCATGTGTCAGGTTTTCTGGTGCTGCCCCAAGGACCTAGGAAGTGCAAGTAGTCCAGTCGAGGGTCAGGGTTCCTTTCCCCATAAGGTGCCATGGCCCAGATGGGGATCAAGAGCCAAGGACTAGGCCAAAGGACCTTGCAAAGGACAGGGTCCAGGAGGAGTGTGATGTGAGGGCACAGTGGAGGTCGCAGTGTGTGTAGAGAGGGGCAAGAGTCAGGACCCAATCAAGGATCCCAAGTAAGGGATCAACCCCACCAAAAGGTTTTAAGGACCCAATAATCAGGAGGCCCCTGCTCCAGGAAAAAGCACTAGGGGAAGGAGAATTAGGATCAACACTGGGATGAGGAGACAGAGGGCTGCACAAAGGGCACAGAGGGAAGTGAACTAGGGGGCCAAATCAAGGGGCATCCAGGTCAGACTAAAGGAAGAGACACCACAGAAAGGAATACAACATGAGTAATGGATTACGGAGCTCAGGCTAGCATCCAGGCCAGGGACTGTAGGATTTATTGTCAGGATGAGAAAGGGCTGAATTGGCTTAGGGGCAGCTTGCAAGGCTAGAGGGCAGAAGATGAAAGGTAGGGGATCACCTAGGGCAAGGTCATCACTAGGCCCAAGTCTACTGCCAGTTGTCAAGTTTGGGCGGCAAAGGGGGCCCAGGCCAGAGGCAGGGCTGTGTTGCCCATAGGAATCCTTCAGGGCCCAGAAGCCAGTCAATTCCAATCCTCTGCCCAAGATGAGCAGATCCTCAGAGAGAGACAAGAACCAAAGAGGGAAATGTGACAATTCCCTTTGGTCCAGGATGGGGGGGTGTCTGTGGGGACCAGCAACCATTGGAGGAGACCAGGCTAGGGTGAAGCAGGGGAAGGGGAGGGTCCTGGAAAAGACAAAATACCACAGTTCACAGGGAACAGAGAGGAGGCACAGGAAGGGGGCCAAACAAGGGGCCTGAAATCAAGGAAGAGGGACATGGTCCTGGAAAAAGGTGAGCGGGGGCTCCAGCAAGGATCCAGGCCCAAGAATGGGGAGGCAAGTACCAGGACCTAGTCGTGGGTCCCATGAAATCAGGCAGAGCTGTAGCGGGGAGAAAGGGGAGCAAGGGTAGTGGGTGGCACAGCGAGAGGAAGGGTCAAGGCCCCAGTCCTCTTCTCGGTGTCAGGATTGAGGAGCAGGGACTGGGCAGAGAGTCCAAAGTCCCAGACCAGGGGCACAACACCGTTTTTCCAAAGGGATCTCACAGGGCCAAACACCCAGTTCCAGTCCCCCACACCTTGTGAGCATCCTGGGAAAGTCATCTTGAAAAGGGGCTCAGCAGAGACAGGGACAATAGGAGGGATGAAGGAGGGTACAGCATGATAGGCCAGAGGAAGGGTGTTGATGGAGTGCAGGCCAGTACTCCAGAAAGGAGACCACACTAGGGACCAATGTTGTAGGGACAAATGAGGCAAGGCACCAAAGATAGCATGAAATAGTTTTATTTGGCTGCAGCCAAGTTCAGAGGGCACAGCTTTTGCTGTAATCAATCAATCCCCTGAACCCCGATTTAAGGCAGTTTCAGAATTTTATACCCAGCATGTAAAGGGAGGGGTTCAGAAGTTCACAGTCTAAAAAAGTTCACATAAAAGCAGCTTTTTCTTTCACAGTTTTGGGCCAGTTAACTCTTCAAAGACAACTCCGGAGATGGGGAGAGCTTCCTTTCCCAATTTTTCCTCTCCCTGCCAGTTGTTACCATGGAGCCCAGTTGGTAACATATCTTAAAACATGTAGACATCTCTGTGAGGCCCAGCTCAAGGACAGTGGCCTTGTTTGCACATTTCTACAATCTACTATACTGGATAAGTTTGTGAAAATCTATTAAGGGGTGCCCAGCACCTGGAGTGCTGGTATCTTCTTGGCCAGTGGCCAAGTAAATCATGGCAATAGTAAAATAGGAAGTTAATCTACATTGAACTCTTTTGCAGAGACTCTTTTGCTGACAGTCCTACAAACAGCCATGGTGAAGAATTCTGGAGAAAACCAGTTAAGACTTTTCTTTGGAGGAAGGGGTGACACTTCATTTCAAGGAGAATATAGGGGAGGCACAGGAGGGGGCTCGATAAAGGGTCTTGAAATCAAAGGAAAGGGACAGGGTCCTGAAGAAGAGTGGCCTCAAATAAGGAGCCAGGCCCAGTAATGGAGATCCAAGTGTGTTGGCCTGGGCAGGGGTTCCATGCAAACAGACAGGGCCAGAGAGGGAATTGAGGGGGTAAAGGCGTGCAGGTAGCGCAGGGAGAGGAGGGCTCAAGGCCCAAGTCCACTGATGGACTTCAGGGTTGGGGAGCAGGGCCTGGGCTGAGGGAGGGCAAAGGGTCCAGAAAAAGGGGAAGGGCTACATTTTCCATAAGAGAGCCCGCAGGGCCAAAGGCCAGATCTAGTCCCCTGGCCCTGGTGATCTTCTTTGTAAAGGGATCAGGAAAAGAGGCAACACAGGGACAGTGACAACAAGAGGTACCTAGGAGGGCACAGCAGGAAGTGCTGGAGGATGCCTGTTGATGGGGTGGGAGCCAGGACCCCAGCAGGGATACCAGGCTAGAAACCTAGAGGAGGGACCCATCCTGAAAGAGCAAGGAAGGGTGGGGCTGGGCAGGAAGGTGGCACTAGGGTTCTGCCATGCAGGGAAGCCAAGGGAGTAGGGAAGCAGCCCAAATGAGGTTCCCCAAATACAAGACCAGAGAAGCAAAGGCAAGAAGAGCCACCAGATGCTAAGTGAGGAGACAGGCCAGGAAATCGAGAGAAAAGGGCCAGGCCTGGGGCTGGGGAATCAGGACAGTGGACATGGTAGAGGAGGGAAGGCAGTGGTTATGGTAGTGGGGAGGCAGGCTCCAGGCCCAGGGCCATTGCAAGGACTCAGTTTTCCAAGAGTCAGACCAAGGGCCCAGGGAGAGCAAGAGGCCCAGGCTAGTCACAGGGCTCTCTTTCCCATGAGGTGCCCTGCCCAGATGGGGACCTGGTAAGGAATTGGAACTATGAGAATAATGATAGGCGGGCAGGGTGGGGGATCATGGTGGGTGCCGAGATTGGCAAGAGCCACGACCCAAGCCAGGATACCAGGCAAGGAACTGATCCCACCAACAGAGCATTAGAAACCCAAGCAGCAGAAGGCCAGGACTCCAGGGGAAAGCACAAGTGGAAGGAGAGAAAGGGTTGGTGCAACAATGTGAAAACAGAGTGCAGAGCAAAGGGCACTCAGTGGAATACACTAAGGGGCCCAAACAAGGAACCCCAGGTACTCCCCAATGCAAAGTGAAAACTTGGCTTGCCACACAACAAGATGAACAGGGACTGGGGCTCAGGCAAGCAGCCAGGTCCAGAAACTGGAGCATGAAACCTCAGGGTTAGAGACGGCTATGTTGAGTTAGGGGCATCATGCAAGGCTAGATGATAGGGGAGGGAAGAGAGATGATCACACAGGGCAATGTCAGTGGAAGGCCCAAGTCCACTGCCGGGTATCAAAGTTTGAAGGGCTAAGGGGGCCAAGGCAAGAGGTATGGCTGTGTTTACCATAGGAGGCCTTCAGGGCCAAGAGGCCAGCTAATTCCACTCCTCTGTCATAGTTGAGTAGAACCTCACAGAGAGACCAGGACCAAAGGAGGGTGAAAGAAGGGCATTGTGAGGGGATACATTGCATCCAGAATTGGGGTCGGGGTCACTGGGGTGCCAGGATCCCTTCAAGGTTCCCAGGCTAGGGAGAAAAAGGAGGAGGGGAGGGTCTGGGCAGTGCCAGGATACTACAGTACAAGGGGAACAGAAGGGAGGCCCAGGAGTGGGCTGGAAAAATGGGCATGAAAACACAGGACAGGGACAGGATCCTCCAGAATGGCAGCCAGGTGTTCAAGCAAGGGAAGAGACCAAAGAATGGAGACCCAAGAGGCAGGACCTAGGCCGGTGTCTCATGAAAACAGACAGGACTGGGGAGGGGAAGGAGAATAGAAATGGGAGTTGGTGGTGCAGGGAGTAGAGGGCTCAAAACCCAGGTCCACTGCTAGGTGTTAGAATGAGGAGTAGATCCCAAGTGATGGAGGCCAAAGGGCGCAGGCAAGGGGCAGGGCTACATTTTCTCAAAGGGAGTTCAAAGGGCCAAAAGGCCAGGTCAAGTCCCTGGCCCTGGTGTGCATCCTAGTAAAGGGATCAGGAAAAGGGGTGTGACAGGGACAGAGACAACAGGAGGTCCAAATAAGGGCACAGCAGAATAGGCCACAGAATGTGGCTTGTTGGAATGGGGGCCAGGACCCCAAAAGGAGACAAGGCTAGGGACCCAGATGTGGTACCATGCCAGGGAAGAGCAGGGAAGGACAAGATAGGGCAGGTGTGCAGCGCTAGGATTCTGCAAGGAAGAGAATCCAAGGGAAGCAGTAAATCGGTACAAGTGAGGGGCGCAAAGTGAAACCCCAGGGATGCTGGGAGCAAGAAGGGGCACAGGAAGATCCAGGGAGGAGCCAGGTCAGGGAAATGAGAGCTGAGGGTCAAAGCTGGGGCAGGCAGCTAAGGATAGTATACAGGGCCAGGGAGGGAAGGCAAGGGATCCTGGTGGTGAAAGGCATGGTCAAGGCCCATGGCCACTGCCAGGTGTCTAAGTTGCGTTTTCAAGACCAAGGGCCAAAGGAGAGCAAGGGTCCCAGGTGAGGGCAGGGCTCTGTTTTCCAAAATGTGGCTGGCCCAGATGAGAATCCAGGGCCATTGCATGGGCAAAGGAAGCATGACAAGGGACAAGGCACAGGAAGAGGGAGGGCATGGCTCTGGGTCAGGTTGGGTGCA
This sequence comes from Marmota monax, assembly GCF_021218885.2. NCBI lineage: Eukaryota > Metazoa > Chordata > Mammalia > Rodentia > Sciuridae > Marmota > Marmota monax. Next base: position 1,365,623 of record NW_026695179.1, on the reverse strand, counting down.
GAGAAGTACCAGAGCCACGACCCAAGCAAGGATCCCAGGCAAGGGTCTCACTCGACGGACCAAAACTGAGGGACCCAAAGAGCAAGAGGCTTCTTGGTGTATCCAGTTAAACACAAGGGGATGGGAAGAAAGGGGTGACAATGTGAAGGAGAAGTCAGCCGGAATAACAGGGCAAAGCAAGGGAAACATGCTAGGGGGCTGAATACAGAATGACACAAGGCAAAGGCACAGGATGCCATGTGACTCAGGCACATGGCCAGGGGCTCAGTTGAATGTTCAGGGACAGGGAGGGCTGGGTTGGTGTTGTAGAAGCATGAAGGCCAGAGGGCAGGTGAGGAAAGGGAGAGAATGGTGCAGGAAATATCTGGTGCAAAGCACAGTTCCATACCAGATGTTAGGTTTCTGGCAGCGAGGGGTATCAGGCTAGGGGAAGGGCTGTGTTTCCATAGGGATATTTCAGGATGTAGAAGCCAGTAGTCTGCCCTGGCTGAGTAGATCCTCAGAGAGGGACCAGAAGCAAAGGAGGGCCAAAGGAAGCGACTATGAGGAAATGCCTTTCATCTGGATTTGGGGAAAATCAATGTGAAGACAAACCCAATCAAGGAGCCAGTCAAGGCATAAGCAGTTAAAGGAAGAATCCGGGCAGTGCCAGGATACCACAGCAGAAGGAAAACAGAGGGAAGGCATATCAGGGCCCGGAGTAAGGGGCCAGAAATCCAGGTACATGAGCAGGGTCCATGAGAAGGGCAGCCACGGGCTCAAACAAGGAGCCAGGCCCAGGAATGGAGAGGCAAGTGCAAGGGCCGGGTCCATAGGCACATGAAAACGGAAAGCCTGGTGAGGGGAGGGAGGCACAGCATGGGGCTGGTGGTGTAAAGGAGGGAGGCTTAAGGCTCAGGCCCACTGCAAGGTGTCAGCATCTGGGAGCAGGACCGGGGCTGAGGGAGGCCAAATGGCCTCTGCAAGTGGAAGGGCTATGTTTAACAAAATTGGGCCTGCAGGGCCAAGAGGCCTGGTCCAGTCTCCTGGCCTGTGTGAGTATCCTATGAAAGAGATCAGGAAATAACAGGGAGGACAGGAGGGCCAAATGAGTGCACAGCATGGAGGGCCAGAGGACTGGTGTGGGTGGAATGTTGGGCCAGAATTCAAGCACAGAGCCCAGGTTAGGGACCTAGAGAAGGTCCCAGGTAAGGGGAGAGCAAGGAAGGGCGAGGCCAGTAAGGTGAGGCTGCACTAGGTTACTGCAGTACAGGGAATCCAAGGGGAGCAAGGAAACAACCCTAGAGAGGTGCCAGCACATCAAGCCCAGGGAAACACTGAGCAAGAAGGGCCACCAGAGGCTCAAGTGAGGAGCCAGTCCAGGGAATGAAGAGCCAAGATCTGGGGCAGGGGTCTCAGGTAAGTGGAAAAGGGTGGGGAGAGAAGACAGGGGATGTAACAGGGAGGACACAGGCTCCAAGACCAGGGCCACTGCCAGGTTTCAGAGTTCTGGGAGCAGCACCAAGGGCCCAGGGGAAGCAAAGGCCCCAGGCCAGGAGCAGGGTTCTGTTTCCTAAAAGGCACACTGGCACAGATGAGAATCCAGGACCAGGGATTGGGCAAAGGTGGCTGGCAAGAGAAGGGGGCCAGGAAGAAGGCAATGGGAGGGCTCCAAACTAGTTCACAGTGTGTGTGGAGAGGGGCAAGAGCCAGGAACCAAGCAAGGAGTCCAGCCAAGCTACAGACCTGACCAAAGGTGATGAGAGACCCAAGAATGAAGGGACTACACAAAGGGAAAAAAGGGAAGCGGAAGGGGTGACTTGAGGATGAGGAGATATGTGGCGGGTGGAGGGGGGCAGCACAAGGGGCACAAGGGGAGTGAGGTAGATATCACAAGAAAGGGGCCCCCGCGTCTGACCCCACACAAAGAGATGCCATGTAAAGCCATGTGACACTACTCCACATGAGGAATGAACACACTCAGGGGCCCAGGTTAGGAACCAGGCCTTAAGACTGGAGCTCAAAGGGTCAGGGTTCTGGAGGGCTGCATTGGGTTAGGGGCAGCATGCAAGGGGAGAGGACAGAGGAGGGAAGGAAGGGGATCAAGAAGAGGAAGCTCCGCACAAGGCCCACATCCACTTCCAGGTGTCAGGGTTCGGGCAGCCAAAGGAGCCCAGGTAAGGGGCTGGGCTCTGTTTCGCATAGGAAACTTCAAGTCACAGAGTGAAACAATTTCACTCCTCTGCTCCAGGTAAGTAGATCCTCAAGGAGGCACCTGGACCAGAGCAGTGCTAGGGAGGTTAGGGAGAGGAGAGACGGGAGCTGGTGGCACATAAGGAGGAAGGCTCAAGGCCCAGGTCCATGGATAGATGTCAGGATTGGGGAGCAGGACCCAGGCTGAAGGAGGCCAAAGGGCCCAGGCAAGGGGCAGGGCTACTTTCTCCCTTAGGGGGGCAATAGGCCAGGTCCACTCCCCTGGTGTGGGTGTGAATGCTGGGAAAGGGATCAGGAAAGGGGGCTTGGCATAGACAGGAATGAAAGGAGGGCAATATAAGGGCATAGCGGGAAGGGCCAGAGGACGGGAGCTGGTTGGCTAGGGCCTGGAACGCAATAAGAGGAACTCAGGTTAGGACATAGAGGAGGGCCCATGCCAGGAGAGAACAGGGAAGGACAGGTCTGGTCAGGCGGGAAGCACTAGTGGACTGCAGTGAAGGAAAACCAAGGGGAGCAGGGAAGCAGCCCAAGCAAGGGGCCCCACAGCTAATGCCCAGGCTTTGGAAAACAAGGGCCATAAGAGGCTCAAGCAAGGAGCCAGGAAAGGGAAAGGAGAGCAGAGGGCTGCGGCTGGAGCAGGGGGCTCATGACAGTGGACATGACTTGGGTGGGAAGGTAGGGGAGCCAACAGGGGAAGGTAGGTACATACCCAGGGCCACTGTCAGGTGTCAGGGTTCTGGGTGTAAGATTAAGCACCTAAAGAGCATGGGCCTAGGCAAGGGGCAGGGCTCTGTTTCCTATATGGTTCTATGGCCCTGATTAGAATCCAGGCCCAGGGACCTGGCAAAGCATGCCTGGCAAGGAAGGGGGACAGGATGAGGGCAATGGGAGGGCATGGCAGGGGGTACTGGTGGGTGCTCAGAGGGGCAAGACCCAGGACCCAAGCCAGCAGCCCAGGAAAAGGGCCCACAAGACCAATCATGGATGAGAGACCCAAAGAGAAGAAGACCTACAAGCGCCAGGGAAATTTGCGATGGGAAGGCAATGAAGGGGTTGCATGAGGACCAGAAGACAGAGAAAAGTGCAAGGGGCACATAGGGGAGCCTGCTGGCGGGCACAAGCAAGAGACCCCCAGATCAGACCCAATACAAAGAAACTCCATGCTACTCTAAAGAACATGAGAAAAGTGGTCAGGGGCTCAGGCGATCAGCCAGGTCCTGGGACTAGAGTGTAACTGACAAAGGTTAGGGAAGGCTAGTTTGGGGTAGGGGCAGCATGCAAGGCAAGAGGGCACTGGAGAGAAGGGAGGGGATCTCTCAGGGCTGGGTGAGAGCAAGTCACATGTTAACTGCCAGGCATCAAGTTTCAGGCTGCAAAGTGGATACAGGCGAGTGGCAGGGCTGTGTTTCCCACTGGGAGCATTCTGGGTGTAGAGGCCAGCCAATTCCACTCCTCTGCCCCAGCTGAGTAGATCCTCAAAGAGGGACCTGGACCAAAGGAGGGGCAAAAGTGGGCACTGTGAGGTGATACCTGTGGTCCAGAGTTTGGGGTGGGGTTGATGGGCACCCAGGACCCATTTGAAGGGCCCAGGCTAGAAAGAAGTGAGGGGAGCAGAGCGTCTGGGCAGTGCCAGGATACCTCAGCATAAGGGGAATAGAGGTGAGTCACAAGAGGGAGCAGTAAAAGGAGCCCTAAACCAAGGTTCATGGACAGGGTCCTGGAGAAGTGCAGCCATGGGATCAAGCTAGGAGCTGGGCCCAGTAATGGAGAGCAAAGCACTAGCACGTGGACCTGAGTGAATGAAAAGTGACATGGTTGTTTGTGGGAACTCTTATACCTCTGTAGCCTTTATAGACCTGACTGGCTCCTCTAGGTTAGAGACCCCTCCCACTTTGGTGTCCAGGCTAGCTTGTATTCTGCCTCAGCCAGTGTAGAGGGGACTTGCATTTCCAGGCAAGAGACCCCTCCCACCATGGTTTGTAGGGTGTGGCTCCTATACAGCTGCAGCCAGGGTAACAGGAACTCACCCCTCCAGGCGGTAGAACCCTTTAAGCTTTATGTCTGATGGAATTCATATACCTCCACATGCAAGTTGAGATGAACTCGACCCTCCAGGCAGGAGAACCTTCCCTCCTGGGTGTCTGGGGGATGTTGTATACTGCCACAGCCAGGTTAGAGGGGACTCGCCCCTTAAGGCCAAAGACTCCTCCCACCTGTAAAAAGTTCTATGATGTCAGGGGAGGTCATATTCCATAGCATCCGGGATAGAGGGGACTCTCTCTTCCATATTGGAGACTCCTCCAATGTGGGTATGGGGGTTGGGGCTCTGACACTGTTGTAGCCAGGGTAGAGGGGACATGCTCCTCCTTGCTGCAGAACCCACCCAACTGGGTATTAGGGGGAGATCCTACACCACTTCCTCCAGGGTAGAGGGGACTTACACCTCTAGGCAGGAGACCACTCCCACATGGGTGTCTCAGGGAGCTCGTTTACAACAGCAGCCAGGGGAGAGCCAACTCGCCCCTTCAGGTGAGAGGCACCTCCCATCTTGGTGCCAGTGCAAGCTTGAATTCCACCTTAGTCAGGGTAGAGGGGACTCACCACTCCAGGGTGGAGATCTATTTCACCTGATTGTCAGGTGGAATTCTTATTCAGCTGTAACCATTGTAGATGGGACTCATCCCTCAAGGCAAGTGACCCCTCCCCCCTGGGTGTGTGAGGGACCTCCTGTATCTCCAAAGCCAGGGTGGAGGGGACTCACCCCTCCAGTCAGGAGACAACTAAAACCCGAGTTTCAGTGGGAGCTCCTATAACAACACAGGCAGTGTCCAGGGGACTCTACTCTATAGGTGGGAGACCCCTCCCAACTGGGTGTCAGGAGAGTTCCTGTACTTCAGCAGCCAAGGTACAGAGGAATCACCTCTCCATGCTATAAATCCCTTCCACCTGGGTATCTCAGGTAGCTTGTATACCAACTTAGCCAGGGTAGAGGTGACTTGCCCCTCCAGACCTGGTGTGGGGGAGCTCATATACCACTGCAGCCAGTATAGAGGTTACTTGCTGCACCAGCCTAGAGACACCTCCCACCAGGGTGTCGGGGAGGTTGTATACTGCTACAGCCAGGATAGACGGGACTCGCCTCACCAGGCAGGAGTCCCCTCCCATCTGGGTGTCTGGGGAATCTTGTATACCGCCACAGCCAGATTAGAGGTGTCTTGCCTCTCCAGGCGAAGACCACTCCCACCTGGGTGTCAAAGGGAGCTCATATACCAACACAGCCAGGGTATCAGGGACTCACCCCTCCAGGTGAGAGACCCCTCCCACCTGGGTGTCAGGGGATCTCCTATACTGCTTCAGCCAGGTTAGAGGGGAGTTGCCCTTCCAGTAGGGAGACCCTCCCACCTGGGTGTCTGATGGAGTTCCCATACCTCTGCAGTCAGGGTAGAGGTTCCTCGCCCTTCCAGTCCAGAGATGCCTCCCACGTGGGTTTCCTGGGACCTCTTATATGGCACCAGAAAGAGTAGAGGGGACTCGTCCCTCCAGGTGGGAGACCCTTCCCACACGGGTGTTGGGGTGAGCTTGTGTACTGCCAAAGCCAGGGTAGAGGGGAATTGACCCTCAAGGTGGAGACCCCTACCACTTGGGTGTCTGGGGAAGCTTGAATACATCCTCAGCTAGGGTAGAGGGGATTCACTGTTCTAGGAGGGGGACCATTTCTACCTGGGTGTCAGGGAGAGCTCTTATACTGCCACAGTCAGGGTAGAAGGGATTCACACCTCCAGGCAGGATACCCCTCCCACATTGGTGTCAAAGGGAGCTCTTATACTGCTACAGCCAGGGTAGAGGGGACACGCTCCTCCAGGTGGGAGACCCCTTCCACCTGGGCATCCAGGGGAACTCCTATACTGCCACAGGAAGGGTAGGGGAAACTCACCACTCCAGGTGGGATGGGTGTCAGGGGGAGCTAGTATACTGCCCCAGCCATGGTAGAGGGGACTCGCCCCTCCAGGCAGGAGACCCCGCTCACTGGGTGTGGGTGAGGGAGCTCATATACCACTGTAGCCAGGATAGAGGGGACTCCTATCCAGGGAGGAGACCCCTCCCTCCTGGATGTCACCAGGAGTTTGTATAACACCTTAGCCATGGTAGAGGGTACTCACCCCTCCAGGTAAAATAGTCCTCCAACCTGGATGTCAGGGGAAGTCATATACCACAGCAGCCAGGGTAGAGGGTTCTTGCCCCTCCAGGTGGGAGACCACTCCCACCAGGGTGTCAGGGGGAGTTCATATAATGCAGCAGCTAGGGTAGAGGGGACTCAACCCTTCATTTTGGAGACCCCTCCTACGTGGGTGTGGTGGGTGGGAGCTCTTATACCATTGTAGCCAGGGTAGTGGGGACTCGCCCTCTTTGCTGGAGACACCTCCCACCTGGGTATCTTTGGGAGCTCCTATACAGCAGCAGCCAGGTAGAATGGACAGCTCCTCCAGACAAGAGACCCCTCCCATCTTGGTGCCAGGGCGAGCTTGTATTCCACCTTAGCCAGGGTAGCAGGGACCCACCCATCCCGGCAGGAGATCCCTTTCACCTGGTTGTGAGAGGAAGCTCTTCTCCCTCAGCAAACATGGTAGATGGGGCTCGCCCCTCAAGGCAAGAAACGCCTCCCCCCTGCGTGTGGGGGGGAATCCTATATCTCCAGAGCCAGGGTGGAGGGGACTCACCCCTCTAGGCTGATGATCCCTCCCACCTGGGTGTCAGGGGTAGCTCATATACCGTGGCAGACAGGGTAAAGGAAACTTGCAAATCCATTCTGAAGACTCCTCCCATATGGTTCTCAGGGAACACATATGCTGCTACAGGCAGGATAGACGGAACTCACCCCGGCAGGTGGGGGATCCCTCTCACCTGACTGCCTGTGGGAACTCATACACAACCACAGCCAGGGTAGTGGAGACTCTCCCCTCCAGGCGGGAGACCCCTTCCACCTGGATGTCCTGGTGAACTCCAATAGCGATGCAGGAAGGGTATAAACGACTCTCCCCTCTAGGCGGGAGACTCTTCCCATCTCAGTGTCAGGGGAACTCCTATACCACAGCAGCAAGGATAGAGGGGACTCCCCCCTTTATACAAGAGACCCCTCCCACCTGGGTGTTTGGGGGAATTGTATACGGATGCAGCCAGGTTAGAGGTGACTCACCCCTATCGGCATAAGACCCCTACGAACTGTGTGTCAGGTGGAGCTCATATACCCCAGCAGCCAGGGTAGAGGTGATTCACACCTAGAGGGGAGTCACTACTTTAGGCAGGAGACCTGTCCTACTTGGGTGTCAGCTGGAGCTGGTATACTGCTGCAGGCAGGGGAGAGTGCAATCGCCCCTCCAGGAGGAAGTCTCCTCCCAACTGGGTGTCAAGTGGAGCACATATACCCCAGCAGCCAAGGGGAGAGGCAACTCAAAACTCCAGGTGAGAGACACCTCCCACCTGTGAATGAGGGTAACTCATATACCGCCTTAGCAAGAGTAGAGGGGACTCCCCCCTCCAAGGTGAAGACCCTTCCCACAGGGATGTCTGGGGGGGTCATATACAGCTGCACCTGGGACAGCAGCGACTCTTCCATCCAGGTGGGAAACCCCTCGCTCCTGAGGATAGGAGGAGGCTTTTATACCTCTGCATCCAGGGTGGAGGGGACTTGCCCCTACAGGCAGGAGGCCCTCCCACCTCTGTGTGAGTGTGTGTGTGGAGAAGCTCCTATATCTCTTCAGTTATGGTAAAGCGGACTCACCTCTCCAGGGGGAAGAACCATCATACCTGGGTGTGGGGAGTGGAGCTCTATACCTCTAGAGCCAGGATATAGGGTACTCACCCCTCCAGGCAGGAGACCACTCCCACCTGGTTATAAGGGGGAGCTCATATACCACAGCAGCCATGGTAGCAGGAGACCCCTATCACCTGGGTGTCGTGGGGAGCTTGTATATGGCAGGGAATACTGGACTACACCTCCAGGGTGGTGACCCTGCCTACCTGGGTGTCAGGGGGGTTCCTATACCGCTGCAGGCTATGTAGAGGGAATTCTACCCTCCAGATGGGAGACCCTTCCACCTGGGAGTCCTGGGGAGCTTCTATACTGCTGCAGCAAGATAGAAAGGACTCTAGCCTCCTGGCAGGAGACTACTCCCAATGAGGTGTCAGGGGAGTTCCTATACTGAAGCAGCCATGGTAGAGGGGAATCCCACCTCTAGGTGGGAGACCCCTCCCATCTGCAGGTAAGGGGGAGTTCCTCTACCACTGCAGCAAGGGTATAGTGGACTTGCCCTTCGAATGGGAGATGCCTCCAACCTGGGTGTCTGGGTGTGCTCCTATATCTCCTGGAGAGAGTAGAGGGGACTCGCCCTTTCAATAGGAAGACCCTTTCCAATTGGGTGTCAGGGGGAGTTTGATTATTGCAGCAGCCAGGGTAGAGGGACTCGCCCTACAGGCGGAGACCCATCCCACCTGGATGTGTGTGTGTGGGGGAACTTCTATACTGCCACAGCAGGGGAGGGAAAACGCCCCTCCAGGCCGAAGCCCCTCCCACCTGGGTGTACTGGGAGCTCTTATATAGCAAAAGCTAAAGTAGAGGGGACGCGCCCATCCAGGCAGGATACCCCTCCCACATGCGTGTCAGATGGAGCTCATATACCTGGAAGCTAGCTTAGAGGAGATTTGCACAGCAGGCGAGAGACACCTCCAACCTGGGAATGGGGAAAACTCCTATACCGCCTTAGCTAGGGTTGAAGGGACTCGCCCCTTCAGGTGGAAGACCCATCCCACATAGGTATCTGGCGAGGTGGGTTAAGTATATAGCTGCAGATGGGGTAGCAACAACTCGCCGCTCTGGGGAGAGACCCCTCCTTCCTGGGGATAATAATAGGGCTCTTATACCATTGCAGCCAGAGTTGAGGGGACTTGCCCCTTCAGGCGGGAGACCCCTCCCAACCTTGTGTCAGGGGGAGCATGTGTAGCACCACAGCCAGGGTAGAGAGGACTTGCCCCTCCATGTGGGAGTCTCCTCCCACGTGGGTGTCCAGTGGAGCTCCTATATGGCTGCAGCCAACATAAAGGGGACTCGCATGTCCAGACACCAGACCCCTCCACCTAGGTGTCAGGGGAAGCTTGAATTGGGCCAAACCAGGGTAGAGGGTACTCGCCCGTCCAGTCAAGATACCCCTCCCACCTGGGTGTCAGAGGGAGTTCATATGCCACCGCAGCCAGGGGAGAGTGGACTTGCCCTTCTAGGCAGGAGGCCCCTCCCACCTGGGTGTCCTGGAGAGCTCATATACCACCATAGCCAAGATAGAGGAGACTCGCCCCTTCAGTAGGGAAACCCCTTCCACCTGGGTATCCAGTGGGAGCTTGTACACCACTGCAGCCAAAGAAGAGCATACTTTCCCTTGCAGTTGGGAGACGCTTCCCACCTGGGTGTCAGAGGGAGCTCTTATACTGACAAAACCATGCTAGAGGGGACTCTCCCATCCAGGCAGGAGACTCCTTCCACCTGGGTGTCCTGGGGAGCTCCTATACTGCTGAAGCCAGGGTACTGAGGACTCGCCCTTCCAGGTGGGAAACCTGTCCCACCTGAGTGTCAGGGGGAGTTCTTATATCATCAAAGCCAAGGTAGAGGGAACTAGCCCCTCCAGGCAGGATACCCTCCTACCTGGTTAAGGCGGGGAACTCTTATATAGCTGCAGCCAAGGTAGAAGGGACTTGCCTCTCCAGTCCAGACACCCACCTGGCTGTCGGGGGGAGCTCCTATATCACCCCAGCCAGGGTAGAGAGGACACACCAGTATAGGCGGGAGACCCCACACACCTGGGTGTCAGAGGGGGCTTGATATACCATGAAAACCAGGGTAGCAGGGACTTTCCCCTCCATAGGAAAGACCCTTTCCCTCCTGGGTGTCTGGGGGAACTAATACACTGAAGCATCCAAGGTATAGGGGACTCACCACGGAAGGCAGGAGACTCCTCCCATCTGCGTGTCAGGGGAAGCTTGTAAACTGCTGCATGCAGGGTAAAGCATACTTACCCCTCCAGGTGGAAGACCTCTTTCACATGGGTGTCATGTGGCGCTCATATGCCTCCAATGCCAAGGTACAGGGAACTTGCCCCTCCAGGCGGGAGACCACTCCAACTTGGGAGTCATGGGAACTCATATAACCCAGCAACCATGATAGAGGCAACTCAACTCTCCAAGCAGGAGACAATTCCCACCTCAATGTGTGTTGGGGGGCTCCTATATTGCTGCAGCCAGGGTAGCAGGGACTCGCCCCTCCAGGGGAGAGACCCTTCCCACCTGGGTGTCTGGGGAGCTCCTATACTGTGACAGCCAGGGTATAGGGGTTTGTCCCTGCAGGCGGAAGACCCTTCCCATTTGGGTGTCCAGGGAGCCCTTATAGGGCACCAGTTAAAGTAGAGGGGAATCGTCCTTCCAGGTGGGACCCCTCCCACCTGGGTATCATGGGAAGTTCCAATACTGCTGCAGCCAGTGTAGAGGGGACTCGCCCCTGCAGTCAAGAGAACCATCTAACCTGGGTGTGGGGGTAGCTCCTATACCATGCAGCCAGGGTAGAGGAGACTCATCCATGCAGGCGAAAGACCCCTCTCACCTGTAATCTTGTATACAGCCTTAGCCAGGGTAGAGCTGACTTTCCCCTCAATGGGGGAGAACCTGTGTGTCTGGGGGAGCTTGTATAACTGCTGCAGCCAGGGTAGAGAGGACTTGCTGCTCTAGGCCAGAGACCGCTTTCACCTGGGTAGCAGGCGAGCTTGTAGTCTGCCACAGGCAAGGGAAAGGGGACTAACCCCTCCACGTGGGAGACCCCTCCGACCTGGGTGTCAGGGCAAGCTTGAAAACTGCCACAGCCAGGGTAAAGGGTACTCGCCCCTCCAGTCAAGAGACCCCTCTAACCTTAGTGTAGGGGGGAGGTCCTATATGGCCTCAGCCAGAATACAGAGGACTCGCCCCTCCATGAGGGAGACCCCTCTCTCCTGGGTGTCTTGGGTAGCTCATACACAGCCACAGCCAGCGTAGAGGGGACTCACCACTTAAGGCGGGAGACCCCTCCCATCTTGGTGTCAGGGGAAGCTTTTATACTGCTGCAGCCAGAGTAGAGCATACTTGCCCCTCCAGGCAGAAGACCCCTTTCACGTCGGTGTCAGGTGGAGCTCTTATACCTCTGCAGACATGGGAGAGTGGACTTGCCCCTGGGAGGGGGCCCCCTCCCACCTGGGTGTGATGGGATTACATATACCCCAGCAGCCATGGTAGAGGCGACTCGCACCACCTGGCAGAAGATCCATTCCACCTGGAAATTGGCGGGAACTTGTATACCACCACAGCCTGGATACAAGGGGACTAGCCCCTCCAGGTGGGAGAACCCTTCCACCTGGATGTTGTGGGGAGGGACTTGTATAACGCCACAGCTAGGGTAGCAGGGACTCGCCACTCCAGGGAAGACGCCCCTCTTACCTGGGTGTTGGGGGAGCTTCTATTCCTCCACAGCTAGGGTACAGGGGACTAGTCCCTCCAGTCGCAGACCCTTCCCACCTGGTTGTGGGGGGAGCTTGAATACTGTTGCAGCCAGGGTAGAGAGCACTCACCCCTACAGGCGACCCCTTTCACCAGGGGTCTATACTATACTGCCAGATCTAGGGTAGAGGAGTTCGCCCCTGCAGGCAGGAGACCCCTCCCACATGGGTGTCCCTGGAGCTCTTACAGGAAACCAGCCAAAATAGAGGGAACACGACCCTCCAGGCAGGAGACCCCTCCCACCTGTGTGTCAGGGGGAAGTTGTACATTGCCTTAGCCAGGGTAGAGGGGTATTGACCCTCCATGTGGGAGAACCTTCCTACCTGGGTTTCTGGGGGAGCTTGTATACCACTGAAGCCAGGGTACAGGGTACTTGTTGCTCCAGGCTGGAGACCCCTACCATCTGGTTTTCCAGGGGAAGCTAGAATACCACCACAGCCAGGGAGACCCCTCCCATCAGGGTGTCCAGGAAGCTCTTATGTGCCACCACGCAAAGTAGAGGAGACTCGCCCCTCAAGGCAGGAGACCCCTCCCACCTGGGTGTCAGGAGGAGCTAACATACTGCCACAGACAAAATAAGGGGACTTGCCTCTGCAGGCTGGATACCCCTCCCACCTGGGTGTCCTGGGAGCTCTTATATGGCACCAGCCAAAGTAGAGGTGAATCGCCCCACCAGGCGGGAGACCCCTCCCACCTGTTTGTCTGGCTTAGCTTGTATACCTCCTCTTCCATGGCACAGGGGACTCCCTTCTCTAGGCGGGAGACCCTCCCACCTGGGTGTCACGGGGTGGGGTGGGGGTGGGGGTGGGGGGTGGCGGTGAAGCTCCTATACCACTGGAGCTGGGGTTGAGGGGAGTCGCCCTTCCAGGCGGGAAACCCCTCCTGCCTAGGTGTTCAGGGAGACCTCCTTTACCGCTGCAGCCAGTATGGAGGGGATTCGCCCCTCCAGTCAAGAGACCACTGTAACTTGGTTGTCAGAGGAGTCTTACAATGCAATGGACTCACCAATATATGTGGGAGACCTCTCCCACTTGGGTGTCAGCGGGGGTGGCTCATATACCTCAGCAACCTGGGTAGCAGGGACTTGACGCTCCAGAGTAGATACCCCTCCCACCTGGGTGTCAGGGGAGCTCCTATACCTCCGCAGCCAGAGTAAAGGGGACTCACCCCTCCAGTTGGGAGACCCCTCCCACCAGGGTGTTGCGGGGAGCTCCTATACCACCACAGTCAGGGCAGAGTGTTTTACACCTACAGATGGGAGACCCCTCTCACATGGGTGTCCAGGGAGCTTTCATAGGGTACCAGCCAAAGTAGAGGGACTCACCCTTACAGGCGGAGACCTCTCCAACCTGGGTTTCCGGGTGAGCTTGTATAAAGCATTAGCCAGGGTAGAAGGGACTTGCCCTTCCCTGCGGGATACCCCTCTTACCTTGGTATCTGGGGGAGCTTGTATACTGCGGCAGCAAGTGTAGACTGGACTCCTAACACCAGGCCAGAGGCCCGCCCACTTGGTTGTTGGTAGAGCTCACATAAAACTGCAGCCAGGGGAGAGGGGACTTGCTCCTCCAGGCAGGAGACCGCTTACACCTGGGTGTTTGGGGAAGCTCCAATATCTCTGCAGCCAGGGTAGTGGAGACTCAGGCATCCAGGAAGAACACTTTCCCATCTGGATGTCGTGGGGATATTATATAAAAGCTTAGTCAAGGTACAGGCGAATCGCCCCTCCAGGGGGAAGATGCCTCCCCCCTGTTGTCAGGGGGAGCTTTAATACCACCAAAATTAGGTCAGAGGGTACTTGTCCCACCAGGTGGGAGACCCCTCCCACCTGGGTGTCCGAGGGGGATCCTACACCCCCATAGCTAGGATAGAGGGGACTCTCCCCTCCAGGAGGGAGACCACTTCCACGTGGGTGTCAGGAGGAGCTCCTATACCACTGCAGCCAAGGTAGAGTGGACTCCCTGCAGGAGGCGCAGCCAGGGTAGAGGGGACTTGCTCCTCCAGGCGAGAAACCCCTCCCACTTTGGTGTCAGGGCGAGCTTGTATTCCACCTTATACAGGGTATAGGAAACTCACCCCTTCAAGAGGGAGACCCCTCCCACCTGAGTGTATGTGCGGGTGAGTAGGGTTCTATTCAACTGCAGCCGCGTATCAGGGACTGACCCCTCCAGGCGGGAGAACACTTGCACCTGGGTGTAGGGAGGAGCTTGTATCCTGGAGCAGCCAGCATAGAGGGGACTCACCCCTTCAAGCAGGAGACCCCTCACATCTGAGTATGGGGGGCAGCTCATATATCACCACAGTCAGGGTATAGAGGACTCACCCCTGCACGTGGGAGACCCCTACCACCTGGTTGTCCTGGGAACTCTTATAAGGCACCAGCCAAAGTAGAGGGGACTCGCCCCTCCAAGCAGGAGACACCCTCCCTCCTTGCTGTTGGTGGGAGCTCGAATAACTCCACAGTCAGGGTACAGAAGACTCGCCCCTACAGTAGGGAGTCCCCTCTCACCCAGGTGTGTGTAGGGAGCTCATATACTGCCACAGCCAATGTAGAGGGGTTCGCCTCTTTATGTGGGAGACCCCTCCAACCTGGGTGTTCCTGGTGCTCTTATAGAGTACAATCCAGGGTAGAGGGGAATCGAAATTCCAGTGGGAGACCCCTCTCACCTGAGTGTGTGTAGGGGGGGCTTGCATACCGCCTTAGCCAGGGTAGAGGTGACTTGCCCTTCCAGTCCCCACCCACCTGGGTGTCTGGGAGAGCATGTATACAGCAGCAGCCATGGTAGAAGGGACTCTCCTCTCCAGCCGGTACACCACTCCCACTGGAGTATCAGGGGAACTCCTTTACTACCACAGGCAGGGTAGAGTTGATTCACCCCTCCAAGCAGGAGACCTTTCCTACCTAAATGTAGGGTGGGGGAGCTCATATCCTGCCCAAGCCAGGGTAGAAGGTCTCACGCCTCCATGAGGGAGACTCCTCTGACATGGGTGTCTGGGGGTAGCATGTACACCCCCGAATCCAGGGTTGAGGGGACTTGACCTCTAGTTGGGACACCCCTCCCAACTGGGTGTCACGGGGAGCTCATATAGCACTGAAGGCAGGTTAGAGTGGACTCCAACCTTCAGGCCAGATACCCCTCCCACCTGAGTGCATGGAGGGAGCATTTAAACTGTGGCAACCATGGTCAAGGTGCTTGCCCTCCAGGCAAGAGACCCCTCCTACCTGGGCATGAGGGCTTGTATACCATAGCAGCCAGGGTAGAGTGGACTTACCCCTCCATGCGGGAGACCCCTCCCACATGGGTGTCACAGGGAGCTTGTATACCATAGCAGCCAGGGTACCAGGGACTCGCCCCTCCAGGCAGAGACCCCTCCCACCTGGGTGTTGGAGGGTGCTCATATACTGCCCCAGGCAATGGAGAGGGGACTCACCCCTCAAGGCAGGAGACCCTTCCCACCTCTGTGTCCTGGGGAGCTCCAATACTGCTGCAGCAAGGGATCTCATGCATCCAGAGTAGACCACTCCCACCTGGCTGTAAGGGGATTCTAGCCTCCTGGTGGGAGACTCCTCCCAATTGGTGTCATAGGAGCTCCTATCCCACCTCAGCCAGGGTATAGAGGACTTGCCCCTCCAGACAGGAGACACCTCTAATCTAGGTGTCAGTTAGGGGTGTTTGTATACCTTGTATGCCTCTACAGACAGGGTAGAGGAAATTCGCCCCTCCAGGCCAGAGACCCTCCCACCTGGGTTTGTGGGGGAGCTCCTTTAATCACAGCCAGTGTATAGGGAACTCATGCCTCCAGGCAGGAGACCCCTCCCACTTGGCTGTCAGGCAAAGCTACTATACCACTTCAGCCAGGGAAAAGGGGACCTGCCCCTTCAGTCAGGAGACCCCTCCCACCTGGGTGTCACAGGGAGCTTGTAGACCACCTTAGCCAGGGTAGAGGTGAATTCACACTTCCACAGCAGGATATCCCTCCCTCTTGGGTGACCAGGAGCTTGTACACTAAATTAGACATAGTGGAGGGTACTAGCTCATCCAGGCCGGAGACCCTTCCCATCTTGCTATGGGAGGGTAAGCTCCTATAACCCTACAGCCAGGAGAGAGTGGTCTCACCCCACTAGGTGGGTGACCCCTAAACCCTGGCTGTGAGAGGAGCTCACATACCACAGAGGTAGGGAAAAGGGGACTTGCCACTCCAGGCGGGAGAAACCTCCCACCTGTGTGTGTGTGTGGGGGGGGACCTCTTATACCACTACAGTCAGGGTAGTTGGGACTCACCCCTTCAGAAAGAAAACCCCTCCCACTTGGCTGTGGCGGAGAGCATGTATACCACTTTTGCCAGGGTAGAGAGGACTCACCACTCCATGTGGGAGACCCCACCCAGCAGGGTGTCAGGATGGAGTTCCTAAACCTTTCTAAGGTAGGGTACAGGGCATATGCCATTCCAGGCAGGAGATCCATCCTACCTTGATGTTAAAGGGTGCTCTTATACAGCTGCAGCCAGGGTACAGGGACTCGCCCCTGCAAGCTGGAGATGCCTCCCTCCTGGGTGTTGTAGGGGGTTGGTATACCCCTGCAGCAAGGGTAAAGGGAATTCGCTCGTCTAGGCTCCAGAACCCTCCCACCAGGATGTCAGGGTGAGCGAGATCTTATACCATTGCCACCAGGGTAATGGGGACTCACCCCTCCAGACAGGAAACCCCTCCCCCCTGGGTGTCTCTGGGAACTTGTATACCACCTTAGCAAGGGTAGAGAAGACTCACCCCTCTAGGTAGGAGACCTGTCCCTCCAGGGTCTCAGGGAGAGCCCTTATACCACAGCAGCCAGGGTATAGGGGGATTGCCAGAAGATCCCTCCCACCCAGGTGTCTGGTGATGGGGGTGTTCCTATAGAGCTATAGCCATGGTAGAGGCTAGTAACCCCTCCAGGAAGGAGACCCCTCCACCTGGGTGTTGCAGGGAGCATGTATACCAAGTTAGCCAGGGTAGAGGGGAATGGAGTTGTGAATCCCCTCTACACTGGCTGTCGAGGTACATGAACTCCCCCCTGAAACCCAGGTGGGTGGGGTCTCCCTCCTGGAGGGGCGAGTCACCTCTACCCTGGCTGTGGCTGTTTTGATTTCTCCCCAACACTCAGGTGTGAGGGGTCTCCTGCCTATAGGGGCGAGTGCACTCTACCCTGGTTGCAACAGTGTAGCAGCTCCCCTTAAAACCCAGGTGGGAGGGGTCTCTTGCATAGAGGAAGGAGTACCTATACCCTGGCTGCTGAAGTCCCCTGAAACCCAAGTATGATTGGTCTTCCATCTGGAAAGGCGAGTCCTCTCTCTCCTGTCTGCAGCGGTATATGAGGAGAAAGGGGAATAAGGGGAATGGGTGGCGGGCTGAGAGGAGGGATTATGGTCCAGATTCACTGCAGGGTGTCAGAATTGAGGAGCAGGCCCCAGGCTAAAAGAGGCCAAAGCCCCCAGGCAAGGAGCACTGCTAACTTTTCCCAAAGGAAGACAACAGTGCCAAACATCCCTGTTCCATCCACTGGCTCTGGTGAGAATCCTGGGGAAGGAATCTGGAAAAGGAGCCCAGCAGGGACAAGGACAACAGGAGGGCCAAAGGAGGGCACAGCATGAAGTGATGGAAGAAGAGTGTTTGTGGGGTGCGGGGCAGGACTGCACAAAGGATCCCAGGCTAGGGACCTAGAGCAGGGCTCAGGCTAGGGGAGATGAGGGAAGGGTGGGGCCAGGCAGGCAGGGGTTGCACTAGGGTTCTGAGATGCAGGGAAGTGGGGAAGTGGCTCCAGCAATTGGAGTGGGGAAGTGGCTCCAGCAAGGACCATAGTTCAAGCTGAGGCAAGTAATGGAGAAAGCAGGACTCCAAGAGGCTCAAGAGAGGAGCCAGTATAGGGAATGGAGAGCCAAGGTCCAGAGGTGGGGCAGGGGGCTCAGGTCAGTGGGCAGGGCTGGGGAGGTAATGCAGGTTATCCAGCAGGCGAGAGGCAGGTTTGAGGTCCAGTACCACTGCCAGGTGTAAGGGTTCTTGGTGCTGCACCAAGGGCCTAAGTAGAGCAAGTAGCCCAGTAGAGGTTCTAGTTCCAGTTTCTCATAAGATGCCCTGGCCCAGAGGAAGATCAAGGGCCAGGGGCCAGGCCAAAGTGCCTGGCAAGGGACCAGGTCCAGAAGGAGTGCGATGTGAGGGTACAGTGCAGTTCGCAGTGGGTGCAGAGAGGGGCAAGAGCCAGGACACAATGAAGGAGCCAGGTAAGGGACAAACCCCAATGAACAGTATTGATGACCCAATGATCAGGAGGCCCCTGCTCCAGCAAAAAGTGCTAGGGGAAAGAGAGGTAAGATCAGCTCTTGGATGAGGAGACAGTGCGATACAAAGGGCACATAGCTGAGCGACCTTGGGGCCAAATCAAGGGGTGTCCAGGTCAGACACAAAAGGAAGAGACACCACAGAAAGCAACACAACCAGAGTAATGCAGTAAGGAGCTCAGGCTGGCAGCCAGACCACTGTAGGATGAAGGGTCAGGGTGAGGCAGGCCTGTGTTGGCTTAGGGGCTGCTTTCAAGGATGGAGGGCCAGAGAGGGAAGGCAGGGAATCACCCAGGGCAAGGTCATCACTAAGCCCATGTCCACTGCCAGTTGTCAAGTTTGGACAACAAAGGGAGCCCAGGCAAGGGGCAGGGCTATGTTGCCTATAGGGATACTTCAGGATCCTGAGGCCAGCCAATTCCACTCCTTTGCCCCAGGTGAGTAGATCCTCAGAGAGAGACCAGAACAAAAGGAGGGAAATGTGAGGGATAACTTTGGTCTGGTACTGTAGCGGTGTCGGGGAGCCAACAAACATTAGAGGAGACCAGACTATGGAGAAGCAATGACAAAATACCACAGTACAAGGGGAACAGGGGGGAGGAACAGGGGCAGGGTCAAGCAAGGGGCTTGAAATCAAGGAACAGGGACAGGGTCCTGGAGAATGGCGACTGGGGGCTCCAGCAAGAAGCCAGGCCCAAGAATGTGGAGCCAAATGCCAGGACTCGGTACTGGGTCCTATGAAAACAGATAAGGCTGGGGAGAGAAGGCAGCTGAGTAAGGGTAGTTGGTGGCACAGAGAGAGGAGTGCTCAAGTCCCAGGTTCATTGCTGATGTCAGGATTGGGTAGCAGGCATGGGATGAGGAAGGCCAAAGGGCCCATACAAGGGGCAGGACTACATTTTCCCAAAGGGTACCCACAGGGCCATGATGCCAGGTCAAGTACCTGGCCTGGTGAACATCCTGGGAAGGGGATCAGAAAAGTGGGCCTGGGAGAGACAGAAATGACAAGAGGGCCAAAGGGGCACAGCCTCAAGGGCGGCAGGACGGGCTTGCATGGGGTGGGGGCCAGGAACCCAGCAAGGAACTAAGACAAGGGACCTAGAGGAAAGCCCAGAACAAGGGAGAGCAGGGAAGGCCAAGGCCAGTAAGGCGTGGCTGGACTAGGGTACTGCAGTACAGGGAATTCAAGGGGAGGAGAGAGGCAGCCAAAGTGAGAGGCCCTTGGACAAAGCCCAGAAAACAAAGGAACAAGAAGGGTCACCAGAGGCTCAAGCGAGGAGCCAGGCAATTGAATGGAGTGCCAAGGGCCAGAACTATGGGCAGAGGGCTAAGGACAGAGGACAACACTTGGGAGGGAAGGCAAGGGATCCGGCAGGGGGAAGTCAGGCTCCAGGCCCAGGGCCACTAACAGGTTTCAGGGTTCCTGGTGCAGGACAAAGCACCCAGAAAGCATAAGTGGTCCAGGCAAGAGGCAGGGCTCAGTTTTGCATAAGGTGCCCTTGCCCAGATTAGAATCCATGGAGAGGGACCTGGCAAAGGATGCCTGGCTATGGAAGGGGGCCAGAAGGAGGGCTATGGGAGGGAAAGTCTGGCAGTTATGGTGGGTGCATGGTGGTAGGAGAGGCAGGACTGTAGCCAGATGCTCAGACATGATATTCACCTGACCAACCTAGACGAGGGACCCAAGGAGCCGGAAACTCACGAGCACCATGGGAATTCGCGAGGGAATGGGGAGGATTAGCTGCATGAGGACCATGAGACAGAGGGAAGCTCAAGGGGCACCTAAGGGAGCCCTCTGGTGGGCCCAAGAAAAGGGCCCCCAGTTCAAACCCACATGAAGAGGCTCCACACTATGAGAAGGGACAAGAGGAAAACATCAGGAGTTCAAGGGAGCACACAAGATGGGGACAGCAGTGCCAACGGTCTGGGTTAGGGAAGGCTGGATTGGGTTAGGGGAAGCATGCAAGGCCAGAGGACAGGAAAGGGAAGAAAGGGGATCACTCAGGGCTGGGTTGGAGCAAGTCCCATGTTAAATGCCAGGTGACTCAGGTGAGTGGCAGGGCTGTGTTTCCCATAGGGAGCATTCAGGGCACAGAGGCGACCCAATTCGGTTCCTCTGCTCCATTTGAGTAGATCCTCAGAGAGGGACCTGGACTAAAGGAGGGTCCAAAGAGGGTACTGTGAGGGGATACCTGGATATGGAAGTGTGTTGGGGGGTCGGGCTGCCAGATTTATAGCAGCATATCCTAGGGAGAAGCAGGGGAGTGGAGCATCCTGGCAGTGCCAGGATACTATAGCATGAGGGGATCAGAGGGGAGGCACAGGAGGAACTACCAAAAGGGGCCTGAAACCAAGGGACAGAGAAAGGGTCCTCAAGAAGTGTAGCCAGTGTCCCAAGCAAGGAGCTGGGCCCAGTAATAGAGTGCCAAGTCCTATGACTTGGGCTTGGGTGAAAGCAGGAGGGGAGAAAATAGAGTGGGTGGCACAGGGGGAGAAGAACTCAAGGCTCCGCCCAATGGAGGGTATCAGGGTTCAGGAGCAGGGCCTGGGCTGAGGGAGGCTAAATGGCAAAGCAAAGGGCAGGGCTACGTTTTCCCAAAGGGAGCCCCCAGGGCCAAGAGACCAGGAGAAGTTGCCAGGCCCCGGTGAGCATCCTGGGAAAGGGATCAGAAAAGCGGGCATGGTAGAGAGAAAAGACAGGAGGGCCAAAGGAGGGCACAGCCTGAAGGGCTGCAGAATGGGTGTGGGTGGGGTGGGGGCCAGGACCCCAACAAAGAGCCCAGCAAGGGATCTAAAGGAGAGCCCAGGCCAGGGGAAAGCAGGGAAGACCTGGCTGAAAAGATAGGTCTTCACTAGGATACTAAGTTACAGGAAAGCCAAGGGAAGCAGGGAAGCGGCTGCAGCAAGGGGGCCCTCAGACAATGCCCAGAAAAGTAAAGAGTAAGAAAGGCCCCCAAGAGGCTCAAGTGAGAAGCCAGGCCAGGGAGCTGAGAATCTAGGACCAGGTCTTGGCAGGAGGCTCAGGACAGTGAACAAGATTTGGGAAGGAAGTCAGGGGAACAACAGGGGCAGTCAGGCTCCAGGCCCAGGGCCACCTCCAGGTTTCAGGGTTCCTGGTGCCAGATCAAGCACGCAGGGAGAGCAAGGAGCCCAGGCGAGGGGCAGGGCATTGTTTCCCATAAGGTGAGAGTCCACATTCTTGGTCCTGCAAAGGAGGCCAGGAAAAGGAAGGGGGCCAGAAGGAGGGTGATGGGGGGTGGGGCATGGCAGGGGATGAGGGGATTGGGGTGGGAGTGCATAAGGGCGAAACCCAGGACCCAAGACAGGCTCCTTGGCAAGGGACCTACCTGATCAATGGTGATGGGGGACCCAAGGAGCAGGAGACCTGTGAGCACCAGAAAAAGCTTCAAGGGAAAGGGAGGAAGGGGCTCTGTGAGGACCAGGAAAAGCCAAGGGGTACCTAGGAGAGCTCCCTGGCAGGCTCAAGCAAGGGGCCCCCAGGTCAGACCCAACATGAAGTGACTCTTTGCTATGCCAAGGGCCATGACGTACACAGTCAGGGGCTCAGGTGAATGCCAAGGACCAGGGTCTGGACCTCAAATGGTCAGGGGTAGGGAGGGCTTGGTTTTGGTAGGGAGGGCTGGGTTTATGTAGGGGCAGAATGCAAGGCCATCAGCCAGGGGATGGATGGGGGTGATTTCTCAGGGCTGGGTTGGAGCAAGTCCATGTTAAATCAGGCCTCAAGGCTCAGGCAGTGAAGGGTACTCAGGTAAGTGGCAGGGCTGTGTTTCAAATAGGGAGCATTCAGGGTGCACAGGTGAGCCAATTCTGCTCCTCTGCCCCAAGTGAGTAGATACTCAGAGAAGGTTCCAGACCAAAGGAGGGGACAAACAGGGTACTGTGAGTGGATACCTGGTGTGCAGAATTTGGGGGGGTGGGCTGCCAGGACCCATTTAAGTAGAATAGGCTAGGGAGAACCAGGGGGAACGGAGTGTCCGGGATTTCCAGGATACCACAGCAAAAGGGGATCATAGGGGAGGAAAACGGGTGCAGTTAAAAGGGGACTGCAACCAAGGGACAGGGTAAGGGTCCTCAAAAAGTTTAGCAAGAGTCTCAAGCAAGGAGCCAGGCCCAGTAATGAAGAACGAAGTGCTAGCACCTGGGCCTGGTTGAATGATTAGGAACATGGAAGGGGAGGAGCTGGATGGGAGAAAGTGGATTGGGTGTGATAGGGCTCAAGGCCCATGTCCACTGCAGGGTTTCAGGGGTCGGGAACAGGGCCCGGGTTGAGGGAGGCCAAAGGGCCCAGGCAAGGGGCAGGTCTATGTTTTCCCAAAGGGAGTCCCCAGGGCCAAGAGGTCAGGGCAAATCACCTGGCCTGGATGAGCATCCTGGGAAGGAGATCAGGGAAGCGGGCAGGTCAGAGATAGAAATGACAGGAGGGTCAAAGGACGGCACAGCCTGAAGGGCCACAGGATGGGTGTGGTGGGGTGGAGGCCAGGACCCAACAAGGAGATCAGGCAAAGGACCTACAGGAGGGCCCAGGCCAGGGGAGAGCAGGGAATGCCATGCAAGGAAGTCAGGTCTGCACTAGAGTACTGCTGTACAGGAAAGCCAAGGGGGACAGGGACAAGGGACCCTCAGACAGTGCCCAGAAAAGCAGTGAGCAAGAAGGGCCACCAGAGGCTCAAGTGAAGACCCAGGGCAGGGAACTGAGAGCCAAGGGCAAGGGCTTAAGCAGGGGGCTCAGGACAGTGGACAAGATTTGGGAAGGAAGGTAAGGGATCCAGCAGGGTCAGTCAGGCTGCAGGCCTAAGGCCACCTCCAGGTTTCAGGGTTCCTTTTGTTGGTCCAAGCACCCAGGGAGAGCAAGGGGCCCAGGCGAGGGCCATGTCATTGTTTCCTATAAGGCACCCTGGATCAGATGAGAAAATAAGGCCAGGGTCCTGGCAAAGGAGGCCAGGAAAAGGAAGTGCACCAGAAGTAGGGCGACAGAAGGACATGGCAGAGGGTCGGGGTGTGTGTGCATAGGGCCAAACCCA
Organism: Marmota monax; assembly: GCF_021218885.2. Classification (NCBI taxonomy): domain Eukaryota; kingdom Metazoa; phylum Chordata; class Mammalia; order Rodentia; family Sciuridae; genus Marmota; species Marmota monax. Next base: position 1,342,515 of record NW_026695179.1, on the reverse strand, counting down.
GGACTCAAGCCAGGCACTCAGGCAAGGGACCCACCTGATCAATTGTGATGAGGTACCCAAGGAGCAGGAGACCTTGGAGTGCCATAAAAATGCCAGGCGAAGGGGAGGGAGGAGCTGCATGAGGACCAGGAGAAGTCTAGAGGAACTTAGCATTACCCATTGGCGGGTGCAAGTAAGGGGTCCCCAGATCAGACCCAACACGATGCAACTACTTGCTAAGCCATGGGTCATGTGGAACGAGGTCAGGGACTCAGGCGAATGCCCAGGCTCAGGGAAGGGAGTGTCAATTGTCAAGTTTAAGGAAAGCTGGGTTGTGGTAGGGGCAGCATGCAAGGCGAGATGGCAGGGGAGGGTAGGGAGGGGATCACTCAGGGCTCGATTAGAGCAAGTCCATGTAAACTGCCAAGCTGAAGGGTACTAAGGGGATTGGCAGGGCTGTGTTTCTCATAGGGAGCATTCAGAGCACAAAGTGCATCTGTTCCCCTCCTCTGCCCCAGGTAAGTAGATCCTCAGAGAGCGACCTGGACCAAAGGAGAGCCAAAGAGGGTACTGTGAGGGGATACCTGGTGTGCAGAAGTGTTTGGGGTTGGGCTACCAGGACCTATTTGAGCAGCACAGGCTAGGGAGAAACAGTTGGAGCTGAAGGTCCAGGCAGTTCCAGGACACCATAGCATGAGGGAATCAGAGGAGAGTAACAGGAGGGAGCCGCCAAAAGGGTCCTGAAAGCAAGAGACAGGGACTAGGTCCTCAAGAAGGGCAGCCATGGATTTAAGCAAGGAGTAGGGCCCAGTAACAGAGGTCCAAATGCTAGAACCTGGGCCTGGGTGAATGAAAAATGAAATGCTTGTCACTGGGACATGCTTGTCTATATCTCTGCAGCCTCAGTAGATTGGACTGGATCCTCCTGGCAAGAGACCCCTCTTAACTTGGTGTCCAGGGTAGTTTATATTCTGTCTCAGCCCATGTAGAGGGGACTCACCCCTACAGTTCTGAGATCCCTTCCACGTGGGTGCCCAGTGTGTGTGTGGGGGGGTCTCGTGTACAGCTGCAGCCAGGATAGCACGGACTCACCACTCCAGGTGGGATACCCCTCAACCTGAGTTTGTAAAGGGGGCTCCAATAGAACTGCAGCCAGGATAACAGGGACTCGCACCTCCAGGCAGGAGACCACTTTCCCCTGGGTGTCTGGAGGAACTCATATACCTCTGCAGGCAGGATAGAGGGGACTCGCCCCTCCAGGCTGGAGATGACACCCAATTGGGTCTTGGAGGAGCTAGTTCACCGCCTCAACCAGAGTAGAGGGGACTTGCACCTCCAGGAGGGAGAACCCTCCCACCTGAGTGTTGCGTGTATCTTGCATATGCTGCAGCCAGGTTAGAGGGAACTCACCTCTCCAGGCAAAGACCCCTCCAACCTGGAGGTTGAGGGGGGCTCATATACCACTGCAGGCTGGGTAAAGGGCACTTACCCCAACAGGCTGGAGACCCCTCCCACCTGGGTGTCTGGAAGGGGGCTCTTATACCAGCAAGTCAGGTTAGCAGGAACTGGCCCCACCAGGCCAGAAACCCCTTCCACCTGGGTAGCATGGGAGCTCCTATACAACTGCAGGAGTTTAGAATGTACTGGAACCTCCAGTCGGGAGACCCCTCCCACTTGGGTGATTGGGGGGAGATACTATACCTCCATCCAGGGTAGAGGGGACTCGCTCCTCCAGTTGGGAGACACCTCCCAAGTGCGTGTCCTGGGAGCTCTCATATGGCACCAGCCAAAGTAGAGGGGACTCGACCTCCAGGTATGAGACCCCTCCCACCTGGGTGCTGGTGTCTTGTTTAGCTGTATGTCATCAGACCAGGTTAGAGGGGACTTGCCCCTCCAGTGGGGAGACTCCACCCAACTGGGTGTCTGGGGAAGCTTGTATACCTGCACAGCTAGGGTAGAGGTGATGACCCCTCCAGATGGGAGACCCCTTCCACCTGGGTGTCCAGGTGGAAAGAGCTTGTGTGTGTGTGTGTGTGTGTGTGTGTGTGTGTGTATATATATATATATATATATATATATATATATATATATATATATATATATCCCCTTCCAGACACCCAGGTGAGCTTGTATACCACCGGCATGTCCAGGGGAGCTCCTATACAGTCTTAGGAAAGGTAGACCCCTCCCACCTGGGTGTCAGGTGGAGCTAGCATACTGCGCCAGCCAGAGTAGAGGAAACTCGCACCTCCAGGTAGGAGACCCCACCCACCTGGGTGTGGGTGGAGGAGATCATATACCACTGTAGTCAGGGTAGTGGGGACTCACCCCTCCAGGTAGGAGACACCTCCATCCTGGGTGTAGCTGGGAGTTTGTATAACATCTTAGCCATGGTAGAGGCGACTCAACCCTCCAGGAAGGAGACTCCTCCTGCCTGGATGTCAGGGGAGCTCATATACCACAGCAGCTATCGTAGAGGGTTCTTACCCATCCAGAAGGGAGACCCCTCCCACCAGGGTGTCAGGTGGAGCTCATACACTGCTGCAGCCAGGGTAGAGGGGACTCCACCCTCTTTACTGGAGACCCATCTCACGTGGTTATGGGGGGGGGCTTGTATACCACATAGAGGGTACTCACCCCTCCTTGTCCATCTGGGTATGGGATTAGGAACTCATATACCACTGTAGCCAGGGTAGTAGGGACTCGCCCCTCAAGGGAGGAGACACCTCCCATGTGGCTGTAGCTGGAAGATTGTGTAACATCTTAGCCAGGGTAGAGGGGACTCACCCCACCAGGCGGGAGACCCCTACCACCAGGGTGTCAAGGGAAGCTCATTTACTGCAGCAGCCAGTTTAGAGGGAACTGTCCAGTTTATACTGGAGAACTCTCCCACATGGGTATGGTGGAGAGGGCTCCTGTACAGCCATATCCAGGGTAAAAGGGACTCACCCTTCCATGCGGGAGACCTCTCCCACCTAGGTGTATGGGGAGCTCCTACACCACTGTAGCCAGGGTAGAAGAGACTCACCCCTCCAGGAGGAGCAACCCTCCCACCTGGGTGTCAGGGGAAAATCATATACTGCTGCAGCCAGAGTAGAGTAGACATGCTCCTCCAGGTGAGAGACCCCTCCCATCTTGGTGCCAGGGCGAGCTTGTATTCTGCTTTAGTCAGGGTAGAGGGATCTCGCCCCTCCAGGCGGGAGACTCCTCTCACCTGGGTTTCAGGGGGAGCTCTAATATCACTGCAGCCAGAGTAGAGGGGACTCGCCCCTGCAGGTGGGAGACTTCTCCCTCCTGGGTAGCCTGGGAGCTCTTATATGTCACCAGCTAAAGTACACTGGACTCTTGCCATTCCAGGCAGGAAAGCCCTTCCACCTGGATGTGGGTGGTGAGCTTGTATACCAAGGCAGCCAGAATACAGGGGACTCACCTGTCAAGGCGAGAGATGCCTCCTCCCTGTGTGTCAGGGTAGCTTGTACACCACCACAGCCAGGGTAGAGTGGACTCGCCCCTTAAGGTGGGAGAACCCTCCCACGTGGGTTTCAGGGGGAGCTCTTATACTGCCTCAGCCAAGGTAGAGGGGACTCGCCCTTCCAGAAGTGTGATTCCTTCCATCTAAGTGTCCAGGGAAGCACCTATACAGCCACAGCCAGGGTAGAGGAGACTCTACCCTCTAAGACAGAGACTCATCACACCTGTTTGTCAGGGGAACTCCTATACCACAGCAGACAGGGTAGAGGAGACTCACCCCTCCAGGCCAGAAACCACTGCCACCTGGGTGTGGGAGGTTAAGCTTTTATATCCCTGGAGCCAGAGTAGAGGAGACTTGCTCCTCCAGGCAGGAGACCCCTCCCACCTGGCTTTCAGGGGTAGATCTTATACCACCACAGTCATGGTAGAGGATACTTTCCAATTCAGGAGGGAGACCCCTCCCACCTTGGTTCCTGGGGATCTCCTATACCACTGCAGGCAGGGTAGAGGGAAATCTACCCTCCAGACGGGTGACCCCTTCCATCTGGGAGTCCTATAGGGCTCCTATAACACTACAGCCAGTGTAGAGGGGACTCAAAGCTCAAGGATGGAGATTTCTTCCACCTGAGTGTCAGGGGGAGTTCTTATACCACTGCAGCGAGGGTAGAAGGGACTCACCACTCCAGGCGGGAGACCCCTGCCACCTGGGTGTGGGGGGGTAAAACTTTTATACCCCTGCAGGCAGTCGGGAGTTGCCTCCCACCTGGGTGTCTAGGGGAGATCTTATATCACCATAGCCATGCAGAGGGTACTTTCACCTTCAGGCAGGAGACCCCTCCCACCTGGGGGACTGGGGTGCTCCTATACTACCGCAGGTGGGGTAGAGGGAACTCTACCCTCCAGATGCAAGACCCCTTCCATCTGAGTGTCCTGTGGAGCTCCAATACTGCCAGAGCAATTGTAAAGGGACCAAGCCCCTGCAGGTGGAAGACCCCTCCCACCTGAGCTCTTACATGGAAAGAGCTAAAGTAGAGGGGACTGCCCTTCCAGGTGGAATACTGCTACCATCTGGGAGTCAAGGGAGCTAGTATGCTGTGAAAGCCAGGGTAGAGGGCCAGTCCATGAGGAAGACCACTCCCACCTGCGTAGGGGGGGACTTGTGTACCATCTTAGCCAAGGTAGAGAAGACTTGGCCCTCCAGGCAGCAGACCCCTCCCATCTGGGTGTCTGGGAGAGATTGTTTTCCACCACAGCCAGGGTACAGGGGACTCATTGCTCCAGGAGGGTGATCTCTCCCACCTGGTTTTCTGGGGAAGCTGCTATACCTCTGCAGCCAGTGTAGAGAGGAATCACCTCTCCAGTCTGGAGACCCCATAACCTGGGTACCGGGGGGATCTCTTATACTGCCAGAGCCAGGGTATAGGGGACATGCACCTCCAGGCGGAAGACCCCTCCCACCTGGGTGTCAGAAGAAACTCATTTGCTGCTGCACCTTTGGAAGCAGGGCTCACCCCTCCAGGTACTGGGGGTAGGAGGGTACTCCTATACCCCCCAAAGGCCAAGGTTGAATCAACTTGGCCCTTCCGGCCAGAGACCCTCCCACCTGGGTTGGGGGAGTGCCTACACTTCTGCAGCCAGAGTAATGGGGACTCGCCCCTCCAGGCAGGGGACTCCAACCACCAGGGTGTCATGGGGAATTTTAGACCAACTTTGACAGGGTAAAGGAGGCTTGTCCTTCTAGGTGGGAGACCCTAAAAACTGGCTGACATCTGGAGCTCACATACCAACCCAGCCATGGTAGAATGTACTTACCCCTCCTTGTGGGAGACCCCTCCCACCAGGGTGTCATTAGGAGCTCATATACTGCCACAGCCAGGATAGAGGAAACTCGCCCCTCCACGCAGGAGATGCCTCCCACCTGGGTGTCTGAGGCAGCTTGTATACCTCCAAATCCGGAGAAGAAGGGACTCAATTCTATAGTCGGGAGACCCTTCCCACCTGTGTGTCAGGGGGATATCCTATACAGCCACAGCAAGGTTAGAGGGTACTTGCTTAAACAGGCGGCAGATCTCTCCCACCTGGGTGTGTTGGGGGGAGAACCTATACCGCCACACCCAGGGTAGAGGGGCTAGCTCCTCTACGCAGGAGAACCCTCCCACCTGGGTGTCAGGGGGAGTTCCTATACTGCTGTAGCTAGAGTGGAGCAGACATGGCCTTCCAGTTGGGAGACCCCTCCCACCTGAGTTTCTGGTTGAGCTCCTATACCTCCGAAGCCAGGGAAGAGGAAACTCGCACCTCCAATCATGGGACCTCACCAACCTGGGTGTCTGGGGGAGCTTGATTACTGCAGCAGCCAGCTTAGAGGGGATTCGCCCATACAGGAGGGAGACACCTTTAACCTGGGTGTTAGGGGGAGCTCCTATACTGGCACAGCCAGTGTAGAGGGAACACACACCTGCAGGTGGAAGACCCCTCCCTCCTGGGTGTACTGAGAGCTCTTATATAGCAAGACCTAAAGTAGAGAAGACTTGCTCTTCCAGGCGGGATAACTCTCTCACCTGGGTGTCTGGAGAGCTTTAATACCTCAAAGCCAAGGTAGAGGGGACTCGCCTGTCCATACAGAAGAAGACTCCCACCTGTGTGTTGTGGGGCACTTATATACTGCCTTAGCCAGGGTAGAGAAGACTTGCCACTCTAGGCGGGAGACCCCTCCCACCTGGGTTTCTGGAAGACATTTTAAATAGCCACAGCCAGGGTAGAGGGGACTCATTGCTCCAGGCAGGAGACCCCTCCCACCTGGGTATCAGGGTGAGATACTTTACATCATCAGCCATGGTTCAGGGAACTTGCCCCTCTAGGGAAGAGACCCCTCCAACATGGGTGTCAGGGAAAGCTAGTATACCACTGCAACCATGGTAGAGGGGATTTGCCCATTCATCAGAAGACCCCCACCATCTTGGTATTTTGGGGAGCTCCTATACCACAGCAGCCAGAATAGAGGGGACTCACCCCTCAAAGCAGAAAATCTCTGCAACCTGGGTGTCTGAGAGAGCTGGTACACCCTCTCAGGCAGGGTAGAGGGAAATCACCCCTCTGGGTGGGAGACCCCTCCCACTTGGGTATCAGGGGAATCTCTTTAACTGCTGCAGTCAGGGTAGAGAGGATTTGCCCCTCCAGGCCGAAGACTTCTCCCACCTGGGTGTCAGGTAGAGCTCATATAGCCCAGCAGCCTGGGTAGAGGCAACTGGCACCTAAAAGCAAGAAACATTTCCCACCTGGGAATGGGGATAACTCCTGTAATGCCTAAGCCCTGGTAAAGGGTAATTACCCCTCCAGGTGGAAGACTCCTCCCATATGGGTGTCTGGTGAGGGGGGGATCTTATACACTTGCAGATAGGGTAGCAGCGAATCATTTCTCCAAGTGGGAGACCCCTCCCTCCTGGGGATAGGAAAGCACTCTTATAACCCCACAGACAGGGTTGAGGAGACTCACCCCTTCAGGCAGGAGACCCACCCACCTAGGTGTGGGGGTGGATCTCATACACCACTGCAGCCAGGGTACTGGGGACTTGCCCCTTCAGGCAGGAGACCTCTTCCACTTGGGTGTCTGGGAGAGCTTGAATACTGCTGCAGCCAGGGCAGAGTGGACTCACTTTTCCAGGAGGGAGACACCTTCCACCTGGATTTTCTGGGGAGCTCCTATACCGCTGAAGCCAGTGTCGTAGGGACTCGAACCTCTAGGAGAGGTGTCAGAGGGAGATCCTTTACTGCCCCAGCCAGGTTATAGGAGACTGTCCTCTCAAAGTGAGAGATCCATCAGACCTGGGTGTCAGGGAAAGCTAGTATACCACTGCAGCCAGGGTAGAGGGGAATCGACCCCTCCCATCTTTGTATAGGGGGGAGCTAGTACAAAACATCAGCCAGAATAGAGGGAACTCACCCTTCCAAGCAGGAGACCCATCCCACCAGGGTGACTGGGAGAGCTGGTACACCAACTCACCATGTAAAAGGGAAGTCACCCCTTTAGGTGGGAGACACTTCCAACCTGGAACTCAGGGGAAGCTGGTGTACCCCAGCAGCCAGGTTAGAGGCGACTTGCACCTCCAGGCAAGAGACACCTCCCACCTGGAAATGGGGGTAACTCCTATACCTTCTTAGACAGGGTAGAGGAGACTCCCCCTTCCAGGTTGAAGACCCTTCCCACCTGGGTGTCAGTGGAGCTCATATACCCCATCAGCCATGGTAGAAGCCACTGGCAGCTCCATGTAAGAGACACCTCCCACCTGGGAATGGGGGTAACTCCTATACCGCCTTAGCCAGGGTAGAGGGGACTCGCCCCTCCAAGCGGATAACCCCTCCCACAAGGGTGTCTACAGAAGTGGAGGTGTGAATACACCTACAGCTGGGGTAGCAGTGACTCACTTATCCAGGTAGGAGAACCCTCTCTCCTGGATGTCCATGAGAGCTTGACTACTGCAGTAGACAGGGTACAGGGGACTTGCCCCTACAGGCAGGAGACCCTTCAAATTTGGGTTTTGGGTGTGCTCCTATACTGCCACAGCCAGGGAAGAGGACACATGCCCCTGCAGGCAGAAGACCACGCCCACCTGAGTTCACTGGAAGCTCTTATATGGCAAAAGCTAAAGTAGGGGAGACTCGCCCTTCGCAGCTGGATACTCCTCCCACTTGGGTGTCAGGGCAGCTTGTGTACCACCAAAGACAGGTAAAGGGGACTTGCCCCTCCAGGAGGGAGAACCCTTCCACCTGGGTGTCCTGGGGAACTCCTATACCACTGAAGCCAGGGTAGAGGGGACTCGAACCTCTAGGTGGTAGAACCCATTCTACCAGGATGTCAGTGGGAGTTCCTACACTGCTGCAGCCAAGGTAGAGAAGACTTGGCCTTCCATTTGGGAGACCCCTCCCACCTGTGTTTCTGAGTGAGCTCCTATCCTTCCAAAGCAAGGGTAGAGGGGACTTGCCCCTCAAATGGGGAGACCCTTCCCACCCGGGTGTCCAGGGAGGCTTGATTACTCCAGCAGCCAGGGTAGAGGGGACTCACTCCTACAGGTCGGAGACCCTTCCCATCTGGGTGTTGCAGGGAGATCCTGTACTGCCATAACCAGGGACTCGTCCCTCCAGGAGGGATAACCCTCCCACCTGGGTGTCAGGGGAGCTCCTATACCACTGCATCCAGGGTAGAGGGGATTTGCCCTTCCAGTCGGGAGACCTCTCCTTCCTGAGGGTCTGGGTGAGCTTCTATACCTCCGCAGCCAGTATAGTGGGGACTTGACGCTCCAATAGGGAGACTGCTCCCTCCTTGGTTTCTGGGGAAGCTTGATTACTGCAAAACCCAGTGTAGAGGGGACTCACCCATACAGGTGTGAGACACCTCCACCCTGGGTGTACTAGGAGCTCTTATATGGCAAGAGATAAAGTAGAGGGGACTCGCCCTTCCAGGAGAGATACCCCTCCCACCTGGGTGTCTGGGAGAGCTTGTATATAGCCAGAGTCAGGGTAGAGGGGACTCATTGCTCCAGGAAGGAGACGGTTCCCATTTGGGTGTCTGGGGGAGCTTGTATAGCCCCGCAGCCAGTGTAGAGGGGACTTGCCTCTCCATTGAGGCAACCCCATGTCCTCGGTGTTGGGGGAGCTCCTATATAGTCAGAGCCAAGGGAGTGGGGACTCGACCCTTCAGGTGGAAGATCCCTTCCACCTGGTTGTCAGTAAATTCAGATACTGACAGAGCAGGGTAGAGGGGACTCACCATTGGAGGCCGTAGACCCCTCCCACTTGGGTGTAGGGGGGACCTCCTATACCACGGCAGCCAGGGTAAAGGGGACTTGCCTCTCCAGGGAGGAGATCTTCCCACTTGGTGTCATGGGGAGCTCCTTGCTGCCACAGCCAGGGTAGAGCGAACATACCTCTGCAGGTGGAAGACCCCTCCCACCTGGATGTACTGGAACCTCTTATATGGCAAGAGCTAAAATAGAGGGTAGTCACACTTCCAAGAGGGATAGCCCTCCCACCTGGGTGTCAGGGGAGCTTTTATACAGCCACAGCCCGGGGAGAGGGGTCTCTCCCCTCCAGGCATGAGACCCCTTCCACCTGGGTGTCCCAGTGAGGACCTATAGAGCCACAGGCAATGTACAGGGGACTCCATTCTCCAGGCTGGAGACTCCTCACACCTGCTTATCTGGGGAAGTCCTACACCCGTGCAGCCAGGATAGAGGGATGTTGCCCATCCAGGTGGGAGATCCCTCCCACCTGGCCATGGGTGGTGGCTCTCCTATACCCCTGCAGCCAAGGAAGTGGGGACTCACTCATCCTGTCAGGAGACCACTACCACCTGGGTGTCTGGGGGAGCTCTTGTACCATTGCAGCCATGGTAGAGGGTACCTTCCCCTTTAGGTGGGAGACCTTTCTAACCTGGGTGTCTGGGGACCTTAAATACCACCTCAAACAAGGTACAGGGGACTTGCAGCTCCACTCAGGAGACTCTTACCAACTGCGTGTCAGGGGTATCTCCTATACTGGCACAGCCAGGGTAGAGGGGACTTCCCCTCCAGGAGGGAGTCCACTCCCACCTGGGTGTTTGAGGGGGGAGCTCATATAATGCTGCAGGCAGGGTAGTGGGTACTCACCCCTCCAGGCAGGAGACCCATCCTAAATGGGAGTCTCAAGGAAGTTGTATTCCACCTTAGCCAGGGTAGAAGATACTTGTCCATACAGGCAGAAGACCCCTCCAGCCTGGCAGTAGGTGGGAGCTTATATACCACCCCAGCCAGTGTATAATGTACTTTCCCCTCATGGCAGGAGATCCCTTTGACCAAGATGTAAGGGGGGGGCTCATGTACAGCCACAGGCAGGATAGAGAGGACTCACCCTACATGCGGTAGACCCCTCCCACCTGGGTGTCTGAGGGAGCTTGTATACCTTTGCAGCCACAGTAGAGGAGACTCTCAGCACCACTCAGGAGACCTCTCCCACCTGGGTGTGTGGAAGGGAGATACTATTCCGCCACAGCCAGGGTGAGGGGACTCACCCCTCCAGGCAGGAGACCCTTCCCACCTAGGTTTCAGTCGGAGCTCATATATCGCAGCAGCCAGAATAGAAATGAGTTGCCTCTCCAGTCAGGAAACCCCATAACCTGGTTGTCGGGGAGAGCTCCTAACCACCAGAGCCAGGAGAGAGGGGACTCGACCCTCCAGGTGGAAGATCCCTTCCACCTGGTTGTAGGGGAGTTCATATACTGCACAGGCAGTGTAGAGGAGTCACCTCCCTCCTGAGTGTAGAGGTTATCTTCTTTACCATTGCAGCCAGGGTAGAGAGAATGTGCCTCTCCAGGCCAGAGACCCTCCCACTTGCGTGTCATCCAGGATAGAGGGAACTTGCCCCTTCAGGAGGGAGACCCCTCCCATCTGAGTATGGGGAGGAGCTCCTATATCAAAGGAGCCAGAATAGAGGAGACTCACACCTCCAAGCAGGAGACACCTGCCACCTTGGTGTCTGGGAGAGCTGGTATACCCCCTCTGCCAGGGTAGAGAGAAGTCACCCCTCTAGGTGGGCACACCTCCCACCTGGTATCAGGGAAGCTCCTTAACAGATGCAGCCAGAATAAAGTGGACTTGCCCCTCCAGGTGGAAGATCGCTCCCACTGGTTGTCAGGTGGAGCTCATATACCCCAGCAGCCAGGTTAGAGGCAACTCGAACATCCAGGCTACAGGCACCTTCCACTTAGGGGGGGTAATTCCTATACTGCCAAGGTAGAGGAAACTTGTCCCTCCAGGGGGAAGACCCTTCCCACATGGATGTCAGGTGAGGGGGGTTTGTATATAGCTGCAGCTGGGTTAGCAGCAAATCCACTCTCCAGGCAGGAGACCCCTCCCTCATGGGGGTGGGAGAGAGCTCTTATACTCCCCAGCCAGGTCTGATGTGATTCGCCCTTTCAGGCGGGAGACCCTTCCACATGGGTGTGTGTGGGAGGAGCTCCTATATGCTGCAGCCATGCTAGTGAGGACTCGCATCTCCAGGCAGAAGACCCCTCCAACCTGGGTGTTGGGGGAACTTGTATACCACCTTAGCCAGGGTGGAGGAAATGAGCCAGTCCAGGCGGGAGACCTCTGCAACCTAGTTGTCAGAAGGAGCTCATATACCACCACAGCCAGGGTAGAAAGTACTTGCTACTCCTTGTTGGAGACCCCTCCCACCAGGGTGTCAGTGGGAGCTCATGTACCACTATGGCCAGGATAGAGGGGACTCTCCCCTCCATGCAGGAGACCCCTCATACCTGGGTGTCTGGGGCAGCTTGTATACCTCCACAACCAGCATAGAAGAGAGTCGCTGCTCCAGTCGGGAGACCCTTCCCACCTATGTGTCAGGGGGATCTCATATACTGCCACAGCCAAGGTGGAGGGGACTGGCACTTCCAGGCAGGAGACCGCTCCCACCTGGGTTTCAGGTGGAGCTCTTATACAGGTGCAGCTAGTGTAGAGGGGATACGCCCTTCAGGAGAGAGATCCTTTCGACCTGGGTGTCCTGGGGAGCTTCTTTACAGCTAAAGCCAGGGTAGAGGGGACTTGCTTCTCTAGGCGGGAGACCCATCTCACCTGGATATCAGGGGGAGTTCCTACACTGCTTCAGCCAGGGTACAGTGGACTTGCCCTTCCATTTAGGAGACCCCTCTTACCTGACTGTCTGGGTGAGCTCCTATCCCTCAGCAGCAAGGGTAGAGCGAACTCGCCCCTCCAATCAGAATACCCCTCCAACCTTGGTGTCAGGGGATGCTTGATTAATGCAGCAGCCAGGGTAGAGAGGACTCGCCCCTACAGGCGGGAGACACCGCCCACCTGGGTGTCCAGGGAACTCCTATACTGCCACAGCCAGTGTAGATTGAACACGCCCCTTAAGGCGGAAGACCCCCGCACCTGGGTGTCCTGGGACCTCTTATATGGCAAGAGCTAAAGTAGAGGGGACTCGCCTTTCAAGGCTGGATACCCCTCCCACCTGCGTGTCAGAGGATGTTGTATATTGCCAAAGTCAGGGTAGAAGGGACTCGCCCTTCCATGAGGAAGACTCCTCCCTCCTAACCGTGAGTAGGGGGGCACTTGTATACCGCCTTAGCCAGGGTGGAGAAGACTTGCCCCAACAGGCAGGAGACCCTCCCACCTGGATGTCAGGGGGCATTCCTACACCGCTTCAGCCAGGATACAGCGGGCCTACCCATCTGGGTGTCGGGGAGATCCTTTACTACAGCAACCAGGGTAGAGGGGACTTGGCCCTTCAGGTGGGAGACACCTTCCATCTTGGTATGGGGGAGAGCTCCTATACCACTGCAGCCAGAATAGAGTGGACCCTTCCCACCTGGGTGTCAGGGGAAGCTCCTTAACCACTGCAACCAGGTTAGATTGGACTAGCCCATCCAGGCGGAAGACCCATGGGTATCAGGTGGAGCTCATATACACCAGCAGGCAAGGTAAAGGCAACTCGTACCTCCAGGCGAGAAAAACGTCCTACCAGCGAGTGGGAGTATCTTCTATAAAGCCTTAGCAAGGGCAGAGTGGACTCACCCCCCCAGGCAGAAGACCCCATAACCTGTTTGTCAGGGGGAGTTCCTATATCTCCAGAGCCAAGGGAGAGGAGACTTGACCCTCCAGGCAGAAGATCCCTTCCACCTGGTTTTCAGGGGAGTTCAAATACTGCCACAGGCAGGGTAGAGGGGACTCTCCACTTTAGGTGGATGACCCCTCCCATCTGGGTTTAGAGGAACTCCTATATCACTGCAGCCAGGATAGAGAGGACTCACCTCTCTAGGCCGGAGACCCTACCATCTGGGTGTCAGGGAGAGATCCTTTACTGCCACAGCCATGGTAAAGGGGACTCATCCCTCCAGGCGAGAGACCCATCCAACCTGGGTGTCAGGAAAAGCTAGTAAACCACTGCAGCTAGGGTAGAGGGGACTCACCCCTTACAGAGGCAGACCCCTCCCATCTGGGTGTGGGGGATGGAGCTCCTATACTATAGCAGCCAGAATAGAGGGACTTGATCTTTCAAGCAGGAGACCCCTCCCATCTGGGTGTCTGGGAGAGCTTGTGCACCCCCTCAGCCAGTTTAGAGGGGAGTCATCCATCAAGAGGGGACACCCCTGCTACTAGGGTGTCAGGGGGACTTCCTATAATGTTGTAGCCAGGGTACAATGGACTTGCCCTTTCAGTTGGTAGACCCCTGCCAGGTGAGCATCTGGATGAGCTCCTATTCCTCTGCAGCAAAGGTAGAGCGGAGTCGCCCCTCCAATTGAGAAACCCCTCCCACCTGCATGTGCTGGAGGCCTGATTATTGCAACAGCCAAGGTACAGGGTACTCATCCCTCCAGGCGGGAGACCCCTCCCACTTGGGTTTCAGGGGGAGTTCTTATTCTGCTGCATCCAGGGTAGAGGGGAATCGACCCTCCAGGAGGGAGACTCCATACAACTGGGTCTCCTGGGAAGCTCCTTTACTGCCAAAGCCAGGGTAGAGGGGACTCACCCCTCCAGGCCAGAGACCCCTCCTATCTGGGTGTCTGGGTGAGCTTGGATACTGGCACAACCATGGTAGGGGTGACTCATTGCTCCAGGCGGGAGACCCCTCCCACCTGGGTGTCAGGGAGAGCTCAAATACCCCTGCAGCCAGTATAGAGCAGATTTGCCTCTCCAGTAGGGAGACCCCATAAACTGGGTGTTGGGGAACTACTATACCTTCAGAGAGAGGGGAGAGGGGACTTAACCCTCCAGGTGGAAGATCCCTTCCACCTAGTTGTCAGGGGAGTACATATACTGTCACAGGCAGGGTAGAAGGGACTCCCACTAGAAGGGGGAGACCCCTCCCACCTTGGTGTACAGGGTACCTCCTATATCTTTGCAGCTAGGGTAGAGGGGACTCGCCTTTCCAGGCTGGAGACCCTCCCACCTGGGTGTGAGGGGGAGATCCTTTACCGCCAGAGCCAGGGTAGATGGGACTCACCTCTTCAGGCATCAGACCCATTCAACCTGGGTGTGAGGGAAAGCTAGATAAACCACTGCAGCCAGGGTAAAGGGGACTCTCCCCTTCAGGTGGAAGACTCCTCCCTTCTTGGTATGGGGGTGAGCTCGTACACCACAGCAGCCAGAATAGAGGGGACTCGCCCATCCAAGCATGAGACCCCTTCCACCTGGATGTCTGGGAGAACTGGTACACCCCCTCAGGAATAGTAGAGGTAATTCACACATCTAGTCAGTCAGGAGACGCCTCCCACCTGTGTGTCAGGGGAAGCTCCTTAACTGCTGCAGCAAGGGTAGAGTGAACTCACGCCTCAAGGCAGAAGACCCCTGCCACCTGGTTTTCAAGTAGAGCTCATATACTCCAGCAGCCAGGGTAGAGGAAAGTCGCATGTCTAGGTGGGAGACCACTTTCACCAGGGTGTCAGAGGGAGCTCATATACCGCCACTGCCATGATAGAGGGGACTCTTCCCTCCATGTGGGAAACCCCCTCCCACCTGGGTGTCTGGGAGAACTTGTACACATCCATACCCAGTGTAGAAGGGCCCCACTGCTCCAGTTGGGATACCTTTCAACCTGTGTTTCAGGGGGATCTCGTATACTGCCATAGCCACTGCAGATGGGACTTCCCCCTCTAGGAGGGAGACCCCTCCCACCTGAGTGGGTGAGAGGAGATCCTATACTGCCACAGCCAGGGTAGTGTTGACTCGTCCCTCCAGAAGGGAGACCCATTTCACCTGGGTGTCCTAAGGAACTCCTAAACCCCGAAGCCAGGGTAGAGGGGTCTCACCCCTCTGGTAGGAGACCCCTCCCACCTAGGTGTCAAGAGGAGTTCCTGCACTGCCGAAGCCAGGATAGATTGGACTTGCCATTCAAATCCGGAGGCCCTTCCCACCTGGGTTTCTTGGTGAGATCCTACATCTCTGCAGCAAGGAGAGAGGGGACTCGCCCTCCCATCAGGAGACCCTTCCTACCTGGGTGTCTGGGGGAGCTTTATTACTGCATCAGCCAGTGTAGAGAGGACTTTCCCCTCCTGGTGGGAGACCTATCCCACCTGGGTGTCTTGGGGAGCTCCAATAGTGCCACAGCCATGGTAGAGGGAACAGATCCTGCAGGCGGAAAATCCCTCCCACCTCAGTGACCTGGGACCTCTTATATGGCAAGAGCTAAAGTAGAGAGGACTTGCCCTTCCAGGAATGATACCCCTCCCATCTGGGTGTCTGGGGAGCTTGTATAAAGCCAAAGCCAGGGTAGAAGAGACTCGCCATTTCATGCAGAAGACCACTCCCACCTTTGTGTAGGGGTGTCCTTGTATACCTCCTTAGTCAGGATGGAGATGACTTGCCCCTCCAGGCGGGATACTCCTCCCACCTGAGTGTCTGGGAGAGCTTTTATAACGCCAGAGCCAGTGTAGGGTGACTCATTGCTCCAGGTGGAAGACCACTCTCACCAGGGTGTCAGGGGTAGCTCATATACCCCTGCAGCCGTGTAGTGGGGACTCACCTTTCCAGTTGGGAGACCCCATAAACTGGGTGTTGAGGGGAACTTTTATACAGCCAAAGCCAGGGAAGAGGGTACTTGACCCTTCAGGAGGAAGATACCTTCCACCTGGTTGTCAGGGGAGTACATGTACTGTCTGTCACAGGTAGGGTAGAGGGGACTCCCACTCGAGGCAGGAGACCCCTTCCACCTGGGTGTAGGGGGGACTTCCTATACCACTGCAGCTAGGGTAGAGGGGACACGCCTTTCCAGGCCAGAGACCCTCCCAGCTGGGTGTCAGGGGGAGATCCTTTACCTCCAAAGCCAGGGTAGAGGGGACTCACCCCTCCAGAGAGACTCATCAAAACTGGGTATCATGGAAAGCTAGTAAACCACTGCAGCCACGGTAGAGGGGACTCACCCCTTCCAGCAGGAGACTCCTCCCATCTGAGTATGTGGGGAAGCTCCCATGCCACAGCGGCCAGAATAGAGGGACTCACCCTTGCAAGCAGGACATCCCTCCCACCTGGGTGTCTGGGCGAGCTGCTACACCCCCTCAGGCAGGGAAGAGGGAATTCAATCCTCTGGGCGGGATACCCCTCCCACCTACGTGTCAGGGAAGCTCCTTAACTGCTGTATCCAGGGTAGAGTTCACTTGCCCCTCCATGCGGAAGACCCCTCCCACATTGGTATCAGATGGAGCTCATATAGCCCAGCAGCCAGGGTAGAGGAATCTGGCACCTGAGGCAAGAACACCTCCAAACTGGGAATGGGAGTAACTCATACCGCCTTTGCCCCAGTAGAGTGCACTTGCCCATCCAGGAAGAATACCCCACCCACCTGAGTGCCAGGTGGAGCTCATATACCCCTTCAGCCAGATTAAAGGCAATTCGCACATCCAGGCGAGAAACACCTCCCACCTGGGAAAGTGAGTAACTCCTATACCATCTTAGCCAGCTTAGACTCTCACATTTAGGCGGGAGACCCCTTCCACCAGGGTGTCAGGGGGAGCTCCTCTACCACCAGAGGCAGCGAAGAGGGGATTCGCCCCTTCTGGCGAAAGACCCCCACCCACCTTAGTTTCTGGGGAGTATTTATACCGCTGCAGCCAGGGTAGATGGAACTCTACCCTCCAGACCCCTTCCACCTGGGTGATCTGGGGAAGCTCCTATACCACTGCAGCAGGTTAGAGGTGATTCTAGCCTTCTGGAGTCTCCTCCCTATTGAGTGTCAGGACAGCTCCTATACCTCAGCAGCCAGGGTAGAGGGGACTCACACCTCTAGGCCGGAGACCTCTTTCACCTGGTTGTCAGGGGGAGTTCCTATACGGCTGCATCAAGGGTAGATTGGACTTTTCCTTCCAGTCCTGAGACCCCCCCCACCTTGGTGTCTTGGTGAGCTCCTATACCTCCGCAGCCAGGGTAGAGGGGACTCGGCCCTCCAATCGGGCGACCCCCCCCACTTTGGTGTCATGGGGAGGTCCATGCTGCCACAGTCAAGGTAGAGCAAACATGCCCCTGCATGCGGAAGACCCCTTCCTCCTGGATGTACTGGGACCCCTTAGGTGGCAAGAGCTAAAATAGAGGTGACTCCTATTTCTAGGCGGGATACCTCTCCAACCTGGTTGTCAGGGGAGCTTGTATACAGCCAAAGCCAGGGTAGAGGGGACTTCCCTGTCCAAGCGGAAGACCCTCCCACCTGTGTGGAGGGGGCGCTTGTATATTGCCTTAGCTTGGGTAGAGAAGAGTTGCTCCTCCTGGCGGGAGATTCTCACACCTGAGTGTCTGGGATAGCTTGTATACTGCCACAGCCAGGGGAGAGTGGACTCGCCCCTACAGACGGAAGACCACTTCCACCTGGGTGTGGGGGTGGAGCTCCTATACCCCTGCAGCCATAGTGGTGGGGACTCCCCCTCCAGGCAGGAGACCACTCCCACCGGAGTGTCTGGGGGATCTCTTATACCACCTAAACCATGGTAGATGGTATGTTCCCTTTCAGGCAGGAGACCCCTCTCACCTGGGTGTCTGGGGAGCTTGAATACCATCTCAGCCAGGATAGAGGAGTCTTGCAGCTCCACTCAGGAGACCCTTCTCAGCTCTGCATCAGGGGATTCTCCTATACTGGCACAGCCAAAGTAGAGGGGACTTGCCCCTCCAGGCGGAAGACCACTCCCACCTGGGTTTTTAGAGGGGAGCTAGTATACCGCTGCAACCAGGGAGTGGGGACTCATCTCTTGTCAGGAGACTCCTCCCAACTGGATGTCGCATGGAACTTGTGTACCACCTTAGCAAGGGTAGAGGAGACTCGCCCATCTAGGCGAAAGACCCCTCCAATCTGGCAGTTGGCGGGAGCTCATATAACATCCCAGCCAGGGTAGAAAGTACTTACCCCTCCTTTTGGGATACCCCTCCCACCAGGGTGTCAGGGGGGTCTCATATACTGCCACAACCAGGAGAGAGGAGACTCGCCCCTACATCAGGAGACTGCTCCCACCTGGGTGCCTGGGGAAGCTTGTATACTTTTGCATCCATGGTAGAGGAGACTCACAGCTCCACTCCGGAGACCATTGCCAACTGTGTCAGGGGGATCTTATATACCACCACAGCCAGAGTAGTGGGGACTCGCCCCTCCAAGCAGGAGACCCCTCTCACCTGGGTGTCAGGGGGAGCTCTTATACCACTGCAGCCATGGTAGAGGGTACTTTCTCCTTAAGGCAGGAAACCCATCCCAACTGGGTGTTGAGGGGAGCTCTTATACTGCCGCAGCCAGCGAAGAGGGGAGTGGCCCCCTCCAGGTGGGAGACCCCTCCCACCTAGTCTTCAAGGGGAGCTCTTATACCCCTAGAGCCAGGGTAGAGGTGACTCGCATCTCTAGGCATGAGATGCCTCCCACCTGGGTGTCACGGAGAGTTCCTATACCTGTATGGCTACAGCCAGGGTAGAGCGGACTTGCCCTTTCAGTCGGGAGACCCCTCCCACTTGGGTGTCTGGATGAGCTCCTATACCTCTGCAGCAAGGATAGAGGGGACTCGACCCTCCAATCTGGAGACTCTTCCCAACTGGGTGTCTGGGGGAGCTTGATTACTGCAGCAGCCAATGTAGACGGGACTCACCCCTAAAGGCTGGAGACCCCTCCCACCTGGGTGTCTGGGGGAACTCCTATTTTGCCACAGCCAGGGTAGAGGGAACACGCCCCTGCAGGCAGAAGACCCCTCCTAACTGGGTGTACTGGAACCTCTTATATGGCAAGAGCTAAAGTAGAGGGGACTTGCCCTTCCACTGTGAATACTTTTCACATCTGGGTAAGAGGGGGATCTCGAATACCATATCAGCCAGAATAGAGGGGACTTACCCCTGCAAGCAGAAGACCCCTCCCAACTGGGTGCCTGGGTGAGCTGTTACACCCCTCAGCCCAGGTAGAGGGGAGCCACCCCTCTAAGTGGGAAACTCTTCCAAACTGCGTATCTGGGGAAGCTCCTTAACTTCTTCAGCCAAGGTAGAGAGGCCTCACCACTCCAGGGGGTAGACCCCTCTCACCTGGAAGTCAGGTGGAGCTCAAATACCCCAGCAGCCAGGGTAGACAAGACTCGCACCTCCAGGTGAGAGACACCTCCCACCTTGGAATGGGGGTAACTCCTCTACTGCCTTAGCCTGTAACTCCTCTACTGCCTTAGCCTGGGTAGAGGAATCTCGCCCCTCCGGTCAGAAGACTGCTCCCACCTGGGTGTCTGGTGAGGGGGGTTCTTATGCAGCTGCAGCTGGGGTAGCAGTTACTCGACCCTCCAGGCGGGAGTCCACTTCCTTCTGGGGATAGGAGGGGGTTCTTACACCCCCGCAGCCAGATTTGACGGGATCCAACCCTTCAAGTGGAGACCCTCCTGCCTGGGTGAGGGTGGTTAACTCTTATACCACTGCAGCCAGGGTAGTGGGGACTCTCCCCTCCTGGCAGGATACCCCTCCCATTTTGTTGTCAAGGGAAACATGTATACTACCTTAGCCAGAGTACAGGAGACTTGCCCATCCAGGGGGCAGTTCCCTCCAACCTGGCTGTCAGTGGGAGCTTGTATACCACCACAGCCAGTGTAGCAAGTGCTTGCCCCTCCTGGTGGGAGACCCCTCCTACCAGGGTTTCAGGGGTGAAAGGAAAGTGACCACAACACTTGGAGTTACCATTGGTTTATTGCAGCAGTTCCAAAGAGAAGATAAAGAGAAAGAATGAGAAAGAGAGAGAACAAGAGAAGAAGGAGAGAACAAGGGAGTGTGAAATCAAGAAAGGGAGACAGAGAGAGCAAGAGACAGGGCCCTGCAGGAGGGAGTTTTATAGCCAAATTCTAACATGGTCTCTGGGTCTGCAAGCTGCCTTGTTGATGGACAATGAATGGATCACACTGTAGTTGCTAAGGGTGTCATCTTCTGCCTTCAGGCAGATGGGGCAGGGGTCAGATGTGGGTTTCTGGTGCTCCAGACAGGTGGGGGTCAAATGATCATCGTTGAGCGGGAGTATTCAGACTTGATGCAAACAGGTGATAAAGGACAAAACTGAGGGGGTTTTAGTGTGTGGGTTATCCTGTAGCTAACGTTTGTTCAGCCTGTAATGCAGACAACTTAATTCAACCTCTCCTGCACCTAACAAGGGGGAGCGCATATACCACCACAGCCAGGATAGAGGGGGCTTGCCCCTCCGTACGGGAGACCCCTCCCTCCTGGGTGACCTGGGGAGCTTGATTATTGCAGCAGCCAGTGTAGAGGGGACATGCCCCTACAGGCAGGAAACCCCTCCCACCTGGGATTCGGGGAGGGAGCTCCTATACTGCCACAGCAAGGGTAGAGAGAACATGCCCCTGCAGGTGGAAGACCTCTCCAACCTGTGTGTACTGGGAACATATACTCAATAGGTAAAGTAGAGGGGACTTGCCCTTCCAGGTGGGTTACCCCTCCCACTTGGTGTCAGGGAGCTTGTATACTGCCAAAGCCAGGGTAGAAGGGACTTGCCATTTCATGTGGAAGACCACTCCCACCTGTGTGTACCAGGGAACTTGTATACCGCCTTAGCCAGGGTAGTGAGGGAGAACCCTCCCACCTTGGTATCTGGGAGAGTGTATATACTGCCACATCCAGGGTAGAGGTGACTCATTGCTCCATGTGAAGGTCCCTTCTACTTGTTGTCTGGGGAGTTCATATACTGCCACAGGCAGGGTAGAGGGGACAAGCCACTAGAGGCAGGAGACCCTTTCCACCTGGGTGTCAGGGGAAGCTCCTATACCACTACAGCCAGGGTCAAGGGGATTCGCCTCTCCAGGCCAGACACCCTCCAACCTGGGTTTCAGGGGAAGTTCCTTTCCCACAGCAGCCATGGTTGAGGGGACTTACCCCTTCAGCTTGGATGCCCACCCACCTGGGTGTGGGAGGGGAGTTCCTATACCGCTGCAGCCAGGGTAGTTGGGACTCCTCCCTGCAGGCAGGAGACCCCTCTCAACTAGGTAAGTGGTGGGAGATTATATAACGCAGCAGCCAGAATAAAGGGAACTCAATCCTCAATGCTGGATACCCCACCCACCTTGGTGCCAGGTGTGGGGTGGAGAGCTGCTATACCACTACAGCCAGGGTAGAGCGGACTTGCCCCTCCCGGTAGAAGACCCCTCCCACCTGGCTGTCAGGGGGAGCTCCTATACCACTGTAGTCAGGGTATAGGGACTTGCGCCTTCCGGCAGGAGAACCCTCCCAACTGGGTGTCTTGCGGAGGGGCCCCTATACAGCTGCAAGCAGGGTAGTAGGGACTCAAAACTCCAGGAACTACACCACTTTCACTGGGTGATGGGGGGGAGTGCCTACCCTGAAGCGGCCATGTTAGAAGGGATTTGCTCCTCCAGGCAAGAGTCCCATCCTACCAGATGGTCTGGGAGAGATCCAGTAATGGCCCAGGCAGGAGAGAGGGGACTCGCCCCTCCAGGCGGAAACCCCTCCCACCTGGGTGTCAGGGTAAGCTAGTATACCACTGGAGCTAGGAAAAAGGGGAGTCCCTCTTTCAGGTGGGAGACCCCTCCCATCTGCTAATGGGGGTGGCTCATATACCAGAGCAGCCAGGGTAGAGGGGACTCAAACATCCCTGCAGGAGACCCCTCCCACCTGGGTGTCTGTGGGGAGCTTCTATTCTGCCTTGGCAAGAGTGGAGGGTACTCTCTCCTCCGGGGGGGGGGGTTTCCCTCACATCTAGCTATTCAAGGGGGAGCTCCTATATTGCTGCAGTCTGGATAGAGGGGACTCGCCCCACTAGGCTAAAGTCCAACACTGGTTGTCACGGGAGCTCATATATCGCCACAGACAGGGTAGAGGGGCTCACCACAAAGGGCAGGAGACCCCTCCCAACTTGATGTAGGGGGGGGAGATCTTATACCGTCACAGTCAAGGTAGAGGGTACTCACCACTCCAAGCTGGAGACCCCTCCCACCTGGGATACTGGGGGGAGCTTTTACACCACTGAAGCCAGGGTAGAGTGGACTTGCCCTTCCAGTGGGAGATCTCTCCCAGCTGGGTGTCAGAGAAAGCTCCCATAGTGCAGCAGCTAGGGTACCAGGGATTCGCCCCTCCAGGTGAGAGACTCATCCCACCTGGGGGTTGGAGGCAGCTCATATATTGCCCCAGCCAGGGGAGAGGGGACTTGCTCCTCAAGGTGGGAGACTCCTCCCGTCTTGGTGTCCTGGGGGATGGGATGGGGATCCTGTACAGCTGCAAGCAGGGTAGCAGAGACTCGTCCCCCATGGGGGAAAACCACTTTCAACTGGGTGTTGGGGGGGTCGGATCCAGCTTTAGCCATAGTAGATGGGACTTGCCCCTCTAGGCAAGAGACCCGTCCCACCTGATTGTTGCGGGAGAGTTCATATACCTCCGCAGCCAAGGTAGAGTGGACTCACCTCCCTAGGCCAGAGACCCTCGCACCTGGGTGTCTGGGAAAGCTAGTATACCACTTCAGCCAGGGTAAAGGGGACTTGCCCCTTCAGCCGGGAGACCCCTCCCACCTGGGTGTCACAGGGAGCTTTTATACAACCTTAGCTAGTGTAGAAGTGACTCCCACTTCCAGGCAGGAGACCCCTCCCTCCTGGGTGTCTGGGATCTTCTATACTGCATTAGCCAGTGTGGAGGGTACTCTCCTCCAGGAAGGGACGCCTTTTCACCTCAGGCAGGAGACCCTTCCCATCTTGCTATTGTGGGGGAACTCCTGTGAAACTGCAGCTAGGAGAGAGGAGACTTGCCCCACTAGGTAGGAGACCCCTAAACACTGGTTGTCAGGGGATCTCATAATCCGGCAGAAGCAGGGAAGAGGGGACTTTCCATTCCAAGCAGAGACCCCTCCCACCTTTGGGTATGGGGGGGAGCTCTTACAACAATACAGCCAGGGTAGAGGGGAATCCCCCTTCTAGACAGGAAACCCCTCTCACCTGAGGATCATTTGGGAGCATGTATACCACCTTAGCCAGAGTAGAGAGGACTTGTCACTCAAGGCGAGAGACACCTCCTATCAGGGTGTCAGCGGGGAGCTCCTATACCATAGTTCCAGGGTATAGGGTATACACCATTCCAGTTGAGAGATCCATCCCACCTCACAGTTAAAGGAAGCTCTTATACAGCTGCAGCCAGGGTACAGGGGACTCGCCCCTCCAGGCTGGAGACGCCTCCCACCTGGGTGTTGGAGGGATCTGCTTCCAGGGTAGAGGAAACTTGCCCCTCCAGGCTGGAGACCCTTCCCACCTGGGTGTCAGGGTGGGGGAGCTCTTATACCACTGCATTCAGGGTAGTGGTTACTCGCCTCCCAGACAGAAAACACCTCCCACCAGGGTGTAGTGGGGAGCTTGTATACCACCTTAGCTAGGGTAGAGAAGACTAGAGCTTTAAAACTACAGAAGCAAGGATAGAGGGGAATCACCCATCCAGGCAGAAGACCCCTCACACCTAGGTGTCCAGTGGGGGGCTAATATACCGTGGTAGCCAGGATAGAGGGGACTAGCCCCTCTAGGCTTGAGACTACTTTCACCTGGGTGTCAGGGAGTGCTCATATACTGTAGCCAGGGTAGAGGAGACTTGCCCCTCCAGGCAGGAGACCCCTCTCACCTGGGTGTTGCAGGGAGCTTGTACACCAAGATATCCAGGGTAGAGGGGTCTGGAGTTGCAAGTAACTCTATCCTGGCTGTGGATGTTTGGAGCTCCGCCAAACACCCAGGTGGTAGGGGTCTCCCACGTGCAGGAGGGAGTCCCCTCTACCCTGGTTGCTGGGCTTAAAGGATTCCCCAACAGCCAGGTGTGAGTGGTCTCCCATGTGGAAGGGCAAGTCCCCTCTCTCCTGGCTGTGCAGTATGTGGGGAGAAAGGGAGTAAGGGGAACAGGTGGCACAGGGAGAGGAAGGCTCATGGCCTAGATTCACTGCAGGTTGCCAGGACTGAGGATCAGGTTCCAGGCTGAAAGAGGAAAAACCTCCAGGCAAGGGGCAGTGCTACCTTTTCCCAAAGGAAGCCTGAAGGGCCAAACATCCCAGTTCCAGCCCCTGCCTCTGGTGTGCATCCTGGGAGAGGGATCTGGGAAAAGAACCCAGCAGGCACAAGTATATCCGGAGGACCAAAGAAGGGCACAGTGTGAAGTTCTGGAAGAAGTTTTTTTGTGGGATGCGTGCCAGGAATGCCAAAAGTAGCCCAGGCTAGGGACCTAGAGGAGACCCCAGTCTAGGGGAGAGTAGAGAAGGGTGGGGCCAGGCAGACAGGGGCAGTACTAGTGAGATGCAGGGAATCCAAGGAGAGCAACAAAGGGACCCCAGCGATGCCCGCAGTTCAAGCCCAGGGATGCATGGAGTAAGAAGAACCTCCAGAGGCTCAAGATAGGAGCGAGTCCAGGGAATGGACAGCCAAGGGCCAGTTCTGGGGCAGGGGGCTCAGGACAGTGGACAGGGCTGAGGAGGGAAATCAGGGGATCCAGCAGGGGGGAGGCAGGATCGAGGCCCAGCACCACTGCCAGGTTACAGGGTTCCTGGTGGTGCCCCAAGGGCTAAGGAGAGCAAGTAGCCCAGTCGAGGATCAGTGTTCCGTTTCAAGTAAGGCTCCCTGGACCAGATGAGGATCATGGGCCAGAGACCAGGCCAAAGGGCCTGGCAAGGAATAGGGTTCAGGAGGAGTACGATGTGAGGGCACAATTGGGGGTTGAGGTAGGTGCAGAGAGCGGCAAGGGCCAGGATACAATCAAGGAGCCCAGGTAAGGGACCAAACCCAATGAAAGGTATTAGGGACCCAATGTTCAGGAGGCTCCTGCCTGCTCCAGGAAAAAGTACTAGGGGAAGGAGACTTAGGATCCTCACTAGGATGAGGAGAGAGAGGGCAGTGCAAAGGGCACAGAGGGGAGCAAGCAAGTGGGCCAAATCAAGGATTGCCCAGGTCAGACAAAACAGTAAGAGATACCACAGAAAGCAACGCAACTGGAATAATGCACTAAGGATCTCAGGCTAGCAACCAGGCCAGGGAAATGTAGGGCAAAGGGACAGGGTGAGGAAGGGCTGGGTTGGCTTAGGGGCAGCTTCCAAGGCCAGAGAGCTTGAGAGGGAAGGCAGATGATCGCCTAGGGCAATATCATCACTAGGCCCAAGTCCACTGCCAGATGTCAAGTTTGGGCGGCAAAGGGGGCCCAGAGGAGAGGCAGGGTTTATTGCCCATAGGGATCCTGTCAGGATCAAGGAGCAGGGCCTGGGCAAAGAGAGTCCAAAGTCCCAGGCAAGGGGCACAACTATGTTTTCCCAAAGGAAGCCCTCAGGGCCAAACACCCAGTTCCAGTCACCTAGACCTTGTGAGCATCCTGGGAAAGTGATAATGAAAAGTGGTCCAGCAGGGATAGAAACAACAGGAGGGATGAAGAAGGGTACAGCATGAAAGGCCAGAGGAAGGGTTTTGATGGGATGTGGACCAGGATTCCAAAAGGAGCCCACACTAGCGACCATCAGAAGGACCCAGGCCAGGAAAGGGCAGTGAAGAGCAGGGCCAGGCAGGCAGGCAGCAGTAGGGCTCTGAGGTTCAGGGAAGCCAAGTGGAGCAGGTTACTGGCCCCAGTGAGGAACGCAGTCCAAGCCCAGGGAAGCATGGAGCAAGAAGGGCCCCAAGAGGCTCAAGCAAGGAGGCAGGTCAGGGAATGAAGAGCCAACGGCCAGAATTCGGCAGGGGGCTCAGACAGTGGACAAGACATTGGAGGGATGGCAGGGGATCCAGCAAGGGGCATGCAGGCTCCTGGCCCAGGGCAACTGCCAGGTGTCAGTGTTCCAGGTGCAGGACCAAAGGCCCAAAGAGAGCAAGAGGCCCAGGCAAGGGGCAGGACTCAATTTCCCATAAGGCACTCTGACTCAGATGAGTATCCAGGGACAGGGACCTGGCAAAGGAGGCCT
This sequence comes from Marmota monax, assembly GCF_021218885.2. NCBI lineage: Eukaryota > Metazoa > Chordata > Mammalia > Rodentia > Sciuridae > Marmota > Marmota monax. The sequence goes on along the minus strand of NW_026695179.1, from coordinate 1,316,169 downwards.
GGCAAGTGAAGTTAGCCAGGAGGAAGGCGATGGGAGGAAATCATGGAGGGTCTCAGTGAATACGTGTGGGAGCAAGATCCAGGACCCAAGCAAGGTTCCTAGACAAAGGACCAACCTGACCAAACATGGATGAAGGATCCAAGGAGTAGGAGACGTGCAAGCACCAGGGAAAAGCAAAAGGAGAAGGTGAGGAAGGACTTGTCAAGGACCAGGAGGCAGAGGAAAGTGCAATGGGCACCTATGGGAGCATGCTGGCATTCCCAAGCAAGGGGCTCCAGGTCAGACCCAAAAGAAAGAGACTCCATGCTATGCCAAGTGACATGATGAATTCTGTCAGGGCCTCACATTAGTGCCCAGGCTTGGGGACTGAAGTGCAAAGGGTCAGGTTAGGGAGGGCTGGGTTGTGGTAGGGGCAGCATGCAAGGTGATATGTCAGTGGAGGGAAGGGAGGGGTTCTCTCAGGGCTGTGTGGGAGCAATTCACATGTTAACTGACAGGCCTCATGGTTCAGGCAACAAAGGGGACTCAGGCAAGTGGCAGGGATGTGTTTCCCATAGGGAACATTAAGGGCACAGGGGCCAGCCAATTTGGCTCCTCTGCCCATGTTAGTAGATCCTCAGAGAGAGACCTGGACCAAAGGAAGGTCAAAAGAGGACACGTTGAGGGGATACCTGGTGTATGGAGGTGTGGGTGTGGTCGGTTGGCAACCAGGTCGCATTCTAGGAGCCCAGGCTAGGGAGAAGAAGGGAAAATGAAGGGTCCTGGCAGTGCCTGGATACCATAGCACCAGCGATACAGAGGGGAGGCACAGGATAGGGCCTGTGAAAAGAGGCCTGAAAACAAAGAAAGGGAAATGGTCCTTGAGAAGAGCAGCCAGGGGCTCAAGCAAGGAACTATGCCGAGTAATGGAGAGCCAAGTGCTAGCACCTGGGGTCGGATAAATGAAAAGGGACATGGATGGGGAGGTGAGAGGGGAGAAAAGGAGCCAGTGAAATAGGAGGAGAAAGGAGGAAGGCCCAGATCCATTGCAGGGTGTTAGGGTTCTTGAGCAGGGCCCGGGCTAAGGGAGGCCAAAGTGACCAGGCAAGAGGCAGGTCTATGTTTTCTCAAAGGAAGCCTGCAGGGGAAATATGCAAGGTCAAGTCCCCTGGCCCTTGTGAGGACCCTGGGAAGGGGATAAGTAAAGCAGGTGTGGCAGAGACAGAAACTACAGGAGGGCCAAATGAGGACACAGCATATAGGTCCACAGGCCAGGTGTGAGTGGGGTGTATGCCAGGACCCCATCAGGGAGCCCAGTTAAGGGACCTAGTGGAGGGCCAAGACCAGGGTAGAGCAAAAAGGCCGGGGCAGGAAAACGGGGCTTAACTAATGTACTGCAGTGCAAGGAAGCCAAGGGGAGCAGGGAAGTGGCCCCAGTGAGGGGCCCTCAAAGCCCAGAAAATCAGGGAAGAAGAACGGACACCAGAGGCTCAAGCTAGGAACTAGGCTAGAGAACTGAGAGCCAAGGGCCAGGGCTTGGACACGGGGCTAAGGACAATAGACAAGATTTCAGAGGGAAATCTTGAGGCTGTGAGAGGCTGTGAGTATTCAAAAAAATTGGTAAAGAGCCCACATGTCCAAGCTTTCTTACTCTGATCCAGTTCTGTTCTCTGCACCTCTTACAAACCTCAAGAAATTGTTCTTGCTTGCAAAACAAACAAACAAACAAAAAAAACTCACTGATCCCAAATCTTACTCCCCCTGCTTCTCACTACCCTGTGTTGCTGGAATGGGTCCTACACCCCCCCACTTTTGCACACCAGGTGTCCCCTCACAGTACCCTCTTCTACCCCCACACCTTTGTTCCAGGTCCTTCTCTGAGGATCTACTCACCTGGGGCAGAGTAGAGAAATTGGCTCGCCTCTGTGCCCTGAGTGCTCCCTATGGGAAAAACAGCCCTGCCACTCTCCTGAGTCCCCATCAAATACCTGAACCTTGAGGCCTGGCAGTTAACATGGACTTTCTCCAACCCAGCCCTAAGCAGTCCCCTCCCTTCCCTCCAGTCTTCCATGCTGCCCCAACCAAAATTCAGTTATTCCTAACCCTGACCCTTTGTGATAGTGTCCCTTAGCCTGGGAGTTCACTTGAGTCCCTGACTGTGACAATCATGGCCCTTGGCACAGCAAGGAGTCTCTTCGTGTTGGGTTTGACCTGGGGGCCCCTTGCTTGGGCCTGCCATCATGCTCCCATAAGTGCCCCTTAGCTTCTCTTGATCCTCACACAGCCCCTTCCTCCCCTTCCCCTTGTGCCTTTTTCTGGCACTGCACCTTAGGTCCCCCATCACCATTGATTGGGAGGGTCCCTTGCCTGGGTGCCTGGCTTGGGTCCTGGGTCTTGCCCCTATGCACATCCACTCTGACCCCTGTGCATGCCCTCCATCCCCCTCTACATGGCACTCTTCCTTTTTCTGGCCTACTTTGCCAGGATCCTGGCCATAGGTTCTCATCTGATCCAGGGTACCTTATGGGAAACAATGCCCTCACACTTGCCTGGACCCCTTGCTTTCCCTGTGTGCTTGGTCAGGCACCAGATTGAAGCCTGGAGATGGCTCTAGGCCTGGAACCTGACTTCCCACTGCTGGATCCATTGCATTTTTTCCCAAATGAAATCCACTGTCCTGAGCCCCCTACCCAAGCCCTGGCCCTTGGCTCTCCATTCCCTGGCCTAGCTTCTCAGTTGAGTCTCTGCTTGCCCTTCATGCTCACTGCTTTTCTGGGCATTGTCTGAGGGCCTCTCGCTGGGGCAGCTTCCCTGCTCACCTTGGCTTTCCAGTACTGCACCTCCCTAATACAGCCCTGCCTTCCCAGCCCAGTGTTCCCTGCTCTATCCTGGTCTGGGCCTGCTTCTAGGTCCTTTGCCTGGCCTCCTTGCTGTGGTGCTGGCTCCCACCCCAACCACACCATTCCTGGAACCCTTTAGGCTGTGCCATGGTTCCTCCTGACCTTTCTGTCTCTGCCAAGCCCGCTTTCCTGATCCCCTTTTCAGGATGCTCACCAGTGCCAGGAGACTTGTTTTGGCCTCTTAGCCTTGGGAGCTCTCTTTGGAAAATGTAGCCCTGCCCCTTTCCTGAGCCCTTTGGTCTCCCTCAGCAGGGGTCCTGCTCCCTACCACTGACACCCTGGAGTGGATCTGGGACTTGAGCTATTTTCCCCCTGTGCCACTTACTCCAGTTTCTTCCCTCCTGCTGCTCCCCCTCCATGTTCCTTTGCATTCACCCAGACCCAGGTGCTAGAACTTGGGTTTACATTAATGGGCCGGGCTCTTTGCTTTAGACTCTGAGCAACTCTCCCCCTTCTTGAAGAACCTTTCCCTGTCTATTGGATTCAGGCCCCTGTTACCTGCCCACTCTTGTACCTCTCCTCTGATCCCCTCATGCTGTGGTATGCTGGCACTACCTAGACCCTCCGCTCCCCCTGCTTCTCCCTACCCTGTTTTGCTGAAATGGGTCCTGCAGCCACCCCCCCCCCTTCTGCACACCAGGTATCTCCTCACAGTACCCTCTTTGGCCTCCCCTCCTTTGGTCCATGTCCCTCTCTGAGGATCTACTCACCTGGGGCTGAGGAGATGAATTGGCTCGCCTCTGAAGCCTGAATGCTCCCTATGGGAAACACAGCCCTGCTACTCACCTGAATGCCCCTCATTGCCTGAGTTCTGATAGTTAACATAGACTTGCTGCAACCCAGCCCTGAGCTATCCCCTACCTTACCTCTGTCTTTCCATGCTGCCCCTACTACAACCAGCCCTCCCTAACCCCTACCCTTTGAGCTCCAGTCCCTGGGCCTGGTCATTCACCTGAGCTACTGACCTTGTTCCTCATGGTAATTGGCACAGCAAGAGTCTCTTCCTGTTGGGTCTTACCTGGGGGCCTGTTGTTTGGGCCTGCCAGCGGGCTCCCCTTGATGCCACTTGGCTTCTCCTAGTCCTCATGCAGCCCCTTCCTCCCCATTCCCTTGTGCAATTTTTAGTGCTCAAAGGTCCTGCTCCTTGGGTCCCCCATCACCATTGATCGGGTGGGTCCCTTGCCTGGGCCCCTGGCTTGAGTCCTGGGTCTTGCACCTATGCACACCCACCCCAACTCCCTTGAGTACCCTCCTGTTCCACTCCACATGGCTCCCTTCCTTTTCCTGGTCTATTTTCCCAGAACCATGGCAATAGGATCTCATCTGATCCAGTGCACTTTATGGGAAACAATGTCCTAGCCCTCCCCTGTGCCACTTGCTCTCCCTGGGTGCTTGGTCCGTTAGCAGGCACCCTGAAACCTGGAGGTGTCCCTGGGCCTGGAGCCAGTCTGCACCAGCAGGAACCCCTCCCTTCCTTCCCAAATGTAATCCACTTTTCTGAGTCCCCTGCCCAACCCTGGGCCCTTGGGTCTCCATTCCCTAGCCTGGATTCTCGCTTGACCCTCTGGTGGCCCTTCTTGCTCACTGCTTTTCTGGGCATTGTCTGAGGGCCTGTCGCTGGGGCCGCTACTCTGCTCCCCTTGGCATTCCTGGACTGCAGTAGCCTACTGCAGCCATGCCTTCCCAGCCAGGTGTTCCCTGCTCTCCCCTGGCCTGGGCCTTCTTCTACGTCCCTTGCCTGGGCTCCTTGCTGTGGTCCTTGCCCCAATCCCTCCAATATACTTCCTGGGGTAATTCAGGCTGTGTCCTGCTTCAGCCCTCCTATTTTTTCTGTCTCTACGAGGCCAGCTTTCCTGATCCTCTTCCCAGGAGACTCAACCCAGCCAGGCCAGGCAACTTGATTTGGCCTCTTGGCCCTGGGGGCTCTCTTTGGAAAACATAGCCCTGCCCCTTAACCTGGGCACTTTGGCCTCCATCAGCTGGAGCCCTGCTCCTGACCCAGGGACCACCCTGCAGTGGATTTTTGCCTTGAGCTATTTTCCCCATGTGCCACCCACTCCATGTTGTCCCCTGCCACTGCTCCCGTTCCATGTTTCTTTACATTAACCCAGGGCCAGGTACTAGAACATGGCTCTCCATTACTGGGCCCGGATTTTTGCTTGAGAACCTGAGCATTTCTACTCCTTCTTGAGGACCCTTTCTCTGTCCCTTTGTTTCAGGGCCCTGTTGTCTGCCCCTCCTGTGCCTCCCCACAGATCCCCTAATGCTGTGGTATACTGGGAATGCCCAGACCCACCCCTCCCCCTGCTTCTCCATAACCTATGCTTCTCAAATGGGTCCTGCAGCCCACCACCACTTCTGCACACCAGTTATCTCCTCACAGTGCCCTCTTCAGCCTTCTCTTCTTTGTTCCAGGTCCTTGTCTGAGGATCTACTCGCCTGGGACAGAAACACAGAACTGGCTCCACTCTATGCCCTGAATGTTTCCTATGGGAAACACAGCCCTGCCACTCGCCTGAGTCCCCCTCACTGCCTGAAACTTAAGACCTTGCAGTTAACTTTGACTTGCTACAACCAGCCCTGAGGGACACCCTTCTTTCCCTCCTGCCTTCCATGATGTCCCTACCACAACCAGCGCTCCCTAACCCTGACCATTTTGGCTCTGGATCTTGGACCTTGTCATTCGCCTGAGTCCCTGATCACATTCCTTATGATCCTTGCCATAGCAAGGAGTCTCTTTGTGTTGGGTTTTACCTGGGGGCCATTGCTTGGGCCTGCCAGAGGGCTCCCCTTGATGCCACTTGGTTTCTCCTAGTCCTCACACAGCCCCTTCCTCCACTTCCCCTTGCACATTTTTCTGGCACTCGCAGATCTCTGCTCCTTGGGTCCCCCATCACCATTGATAGGGTGGTACCTTGCCTGGGTGCCTGGCTTGGGTCCTGGGTCGCTCACCTATGTGCACCCACCATGACCCCCTTGCGTGCCCTCCCATCCTCCTCCATCTGGCTTCCTTCCTTTTCCTAGCTTCCAGTGCCAGGGCCCTGGCTTAAGTTCTCATATTATCCATGGTGCCTTTTGGAAAACAATGTCCGTGCATTTGCCTGGTCCTTGACCCCTGAAACCTGGAGGTGGCCCTGGGCCTGGAGCCTGACTGCCCCCTGCTGGATCCCCTGCCTTCCTTCCCAAATATTATCTACTCTCCTGAGCCCCCTGCCTAAGCACTGGCCCTTGGCTATCTGTTCCCTGGCCTTGCTTCTCGTTTGAGCCTCTGGTGGCCCTTCTTGCTCACTGCTTTTCTGGGCATTGTCTGAGAGTTCTTAGCTGGGGTTACTTCCCTGCTCCCCTTGGCATTCCCGTACTGAAGCACCTTCCTGGCCCGGCATTCCCTGCGCTCCCCTGGCAAGGGCACTCTTCTAGGTCCCTTGCCTGGGCTCCTTGCTGGGGTCCTGGCCCAAACCCCTCCAACACATGTCCTGGGGTAATTCAGGCTGTGACCTTCTTCACCCGTCCGGTCCTTTCTGTCTCTACCAAGCCTGCTCTCATGATCCCCTTCCCAGGAGGCTCACCAAAGCCAGGTGACTTGATTTGTCCTCTTGGCCCTGGGGGCACTCTTTGGAAAACATAGCCCTGCCCCTTTCCTGGGCCCGTTGGCCTCTCTTAGCCGGGGCCCTGCTCCCAACCCCTGACACCCTACAATGGATCTGGGCCTTGAGCTATTCTCCCCTTGAGCCACAAACTTCAATTTGTCCCTTACTGTTGCTTCTCCTCCATGTTTGTTTTCATTCACCCAGGCCCAGGTGCTAGAAATTGGCTCTCCATTACTGGGCCTGTTTTTTTTTTCTTGAGACCCTGGGCCCTTCTCCCCCTTCTTGAGGACCCTTTCCCTGTGCCTTAGTTTCAGGCCCTTGTTGCCTGCCCGCTCCTGTGCCTCCCCACTAATCCCCTCATGCTGTGTATGCTGACACTGCCCAGAATCTCTGCTCCCCCTGCTTCTCCCTACCCTGTGCTGCTGGAATGGGTCCTTCAGTTCACTCCCACTTCTGCACACCAGTTATCTCCTCACAGTACCCTATTTAGGCCCCCCTCCTTTGATCCAGGTCCCTCTATGAGGATCTACTCACCTGAGGCAGAGGATCAGAATTGGCTCGCCTCTGCACACTGAATGCTCCCTATGGGAAATACAGTCCTGCCACTTGCTTGAGTCACCCTCACTGCTTGAATCTTGAGACCTTGCAGTTAACTTGGACTTGCTCCAACCCAACCCTGAGCAATCACCTCCTTTCCCTCTGGTCTTCCATGCTGCCCCTACTGTGATCAGCCCTCTCTAACACTGACCATTTTGGCTTTGAACCCTGGGCCTGGTAATTTGCCTGAGTCCCTGACTGCATTCCTCATGGTTTTTGGCATAGCAAGGAGTCTCTTTGTTTTGGGTCCTACCTGAAGGACCGTTGATTGGGGCTGCCACTGGGCTCCCATGTGTAGCCATTGGCTTCTCCTAGTACTCATGCAACCCCATCCTTCCCTTCCCCTTGTGCATTTTTCTGGTGCTCCCAGGTCTCCTGGTCCTTTGGTCCCCCATCACCATTGATCTGGTGGTACCTTGCCTGGGTGCCTAGCTTGGGTCCAAGGTCTTGCACCTATGCGCACCCACTGCGATCCCCTTGCATGCCCTCTGTCGCCCTCCATCTGGCCCCATTTTTTTCCCTAGCTTTCTGCCAGGACTCTGGCAATAAGTTCTCATCTGATCTAGGGAGCCTTATGGAAAACAATGCCTGGGACTTCACCTGGGTCCTTTATTCTCCCTGGGTTTTTGATCCAGTACCAGGATCCCTGAAACCTGGAGGTGGCCCTGGGCCTGGAGCCTGATTGCACCCTGCTGGATCCCCTGCCTTCCTTCCCAAATATAATCTACTGCAACCCAGCACTCCCTAACCCTGAACCTTTGTGCTGGGGTCCCTGGGCCTGGGCATTCTCCTGAGTCCCTGACCACATTCTTCATGTCCCTTGGCATAGCAAGGAGTCTCTTCATATTGGGTGTGAACTGGGGGCTCTTGCTTGGGCTCGCCAGAGGGCTCCCCTAGGTGCCCATTTGCTTCTCCTGATCCTCATGCAGCTCCTTCCTCCCCTTCCCCCTTGCTCCTTTTTCTGGCGCTGGCAGGTCTCCTGCTCCTTGGGTTCCCCATCACCAATGATTGGGTGGGTAATTTGCCTGGGTGCCTGGCTTGAGTCCAGGGTCTCACCCCTATGTGCACCCAACCCGATCCCCTTGCATGCCCTTTTGTCACCCTCCTTCTGACCTCCTTTTTTTTCCTGGCCTCCTTTGCCAGTACTCTGGGCATAGGATGCCATCTGATCCAGAGCACCTTATGGGAAACAATATCTTGGCCCTTTTCTGGGCCGCTTGCTCTCCTTGGGTACTTGGTCCAGCACCAGGAACCCTGAAACCTGGAAGTTGCCCTGGGCCTGGAGCCTGACTGCCCCCTGCTGGATCCCCTGCCTTCCTTCCTGAATGTAATCCACTTTTCTGAGCCCCCTGCCCAAGCCCTGGCCCTTGGCTTGGCTGCTTGCTTGAGCCTCTGGTGGCCCTTCTTGCTCACTACTTTTCTGGGCATTGTGTGAAGGCCCCTCACTGGGGATACTTCTCTGCTCTCTTTGGCTTTCCTGTATTTTAATACGCTAGTGCCACCCCGCCTTCCTGGCCCAGAATTCCCTGCACTCACCTGGCCTGGGCCCACCTCTAGGTCCCTTACCTGGGCTCCTTGCTGGGGAACTGGCCCCCACCCAACCCATAACTTTCCTGTGGCCTTTAGGCTGTGACTTCCTTTGGACACCCTGTCACTTCTGTCTCTGTCATGCCTGCTTCCATAATCGCCTTCCAAGGATACTCATCTGGGCCCCGCCACTTGACATGGCCTCTTGGCCCTGGGGGCTCCCTTTGGGAAAACTTAGCCCTGCCCCCCTTGCTTGGGCCCTTTGGCCTCCCTCAGCCGGGGCCTGCTCATGATCCCTGACAACCTGCAGTGGACCCTGGCCTTGAGCCCTTCTCCCTCTCTGCCACCAACTCCACTTTCTCCCCTCCCACTACTTCCCCTCCATGTTTCTTTTCATTCACCCAGGCCCATGTGCTGGCTCTTGGCTCTCCATTACGGGGCCTGCCTCCTTGCTTGAGACCCTTGCTATCCTTCTTGAGGACCCTTTCCCTGACCCTTGGTTTCAGGACCCTGTTGCCTGTCCCCTCCTGTGCCTCCCCTCTGATACCCTCATTTTATGGTGTCCTGGCACTTCCTGGACCCTGCACACATCTTGCTTCTCCCTAGCCTATGCTGCTCAAATGAGTCCTGGCAGGCTGACCTCCAAAATTGTCCACCATGTATCCCCTCACAGTACCATCTTTGGCCCTTTTTTTGGTCCAGGTTCATCTCTGAAGATCTACTCACCTGGGGCAGAGGAGCGGAATTGGCTCGCCTCTGCACTCTGAATGCTCCCTATGGGAAACACAGCCCTGCCATTTTCATGAGTCCCCTTTACTGCCTGAAACTTGTGGCCTGGTAGATAACATGGGACTTGCGCCTACTAGCCGTGAGAAATCCCCTCCCTTCTCTCCCCTGCCCTCTTGCCTTGCATGCTGCCCCTATCGCAACCCAGCCTTCCCTAATCCAGGCCCTTGGCACTCATATTCCTATCTTGTGTGCTCCTTTGAGTCCCTGACACTTTCCTCATGTCCCTTTGCATAGCGTGGAGTCTCTTCATGTTGGATCTGAGCTGGGGGCTTCTTTCTTGGGCCTGCCAGAGGGCTCTCCTAGGTGCCCCTTGATCTTCCCTCTGTCTCATGGTCCTTGTGCAGCTCATCCTTCCCATTACTTCATGAATTCCCCTGGTGCTAGTGAGTCTTCTGCTCCTTGGGTCCCATGTCCTAGGTTCGTAGGGTGGGTACCTGGTCTCAGAACCTGTTTACTGTCCTGGCTCTCATTCCACCATGCACTTACCAAGACCCCAGGCCAATCCCTCCCATAGCCATCCTTCTGGCCCCCTTCCATTGCCAGGTCTCCTTTGCCAGGTCCCTATCCATGGATTCTCAACTGGGCCAGAGTTCCTTATGAAAAACAGAGCCCTGCCCCTCACATGGGCCACTTACTCTATCTGTGTGCTTGGTCTTCCACCAGGAACCCTGACACGGGTAGTGGCCCTAGGCCTGGAGACTGACTGCCCCCTGCTGAATCCCTTGCCATCCCTCCAAAGTCTTGTCCACTATCCTGAACACCCTGCCCAATACCTGGCCCTTGGATCTCCATTTCCTGGCCTGCCTCCTCTCTTGAGCCTCTGGGGGCACTTCTTGCTCCATTCATCACTGGGCTTGGACTGCGGGCCTTGCTGGGGCCTGTACCCTACTCCTTTTGGCTTCCCTAAACCTCAGAACACTACTGTCACCAGCCTCCCAGCATCGCCCTTCCCTGCCCTTTCCTGGCCTGGGCCCTCCTGTTGGTCCTTAGCCTGAGCTCCTTTCTGGAGTCCTGGTCCACACCCCATCAACACCCTTCCTCTGGCCTTTCACGCTGTACCCTCCTTCATCCCTCCTGTTGTCCGTGTCCCTGATGGGCCCATTTTCAAGATCTCTGTCTGAGGATGTTCACCAGGTCCAGGGAACTGGAACTGGGCATTTGGCCCTGTGGGCTCCCTTTGGGAAAACGTAGCTGTGCCCCTTGCTGTGGACTTTGGACTCTCTGCCTAGGCCCTTCTCCTCGATCCTGACACCCAGCAATGAACCTGGGCCTTGAGCCCTCCTCTCCCTATGCCATCCACTACCTTTGAACCATTTGCTCCCCTCCCCAGACTTGTCTGTTTTCATTGGACCGAGGACTGGGTCCCAGCACTTGGCTCCCCATTCTTGGGCCTGGCTCCTTGCTGGAAGCCCTGGTCATGCTTCTTAAGGACCCTGTACCTGTTCCTTGAATTCAGGCCCCCTGTTTGGCTTCCTCCTGTTCCTCCCCTCTGTTCCTCTTGTAATGAGAAATTTCGTCATTGCCAGAACACTGTCCTCCCCCTGCTTATCGCTAGCCTTGTCTCCTCCAATGGTTGCTGGCTACATACAAACACCCCCACCCCCAGTCCTGGACCAAACATATCCCTCACATTGCCCTCCTTTGGTCCTGGCAGCAGAGTGAAATTGGCTGGGCTCTGGGCTCTAAATGATCCCTGTGGGCAATACCTCCCTGACTCTCGCTTGGGCCCCTTTTGCCATCCAAACTTGACAGCTGGCACTGGACTTGGGCCTAGTGATGACTTTATCCTGGGCAATGCCATACCTTCCATCTCCTGCCCTCTAGCCTTTCAAGCTGCCCCTAAGACAACTCAGCCCTTCATCATACTCACCATTCACCCTACAGTCCCCTGGCCTGGCTGCCAGCTTGAGCTCCTTACAGCATTACTCAGGTTGCATTGCTTTACGTGCTGTCTCTTCCTGTAGTGTCTGACCTTGATTTGGCCCCTAAGCTCGCTCCCCTCTGTGCATTTTCACAGCCCACTCTCTCCTCATCCTAGTGCTGATCCGACCTCTCCTTCCCCTTGAGCTTTTTCCTGGAGTAGGGGCCTCCTGCTCATTGGGTCCCTAATACCTTTGGGGGGGGTCAGTCCCTTACCTGGGGTCCTTGATTGCATACTGGCTCTTGCCCCTCTCTGCACCCACCATGACCCCCCACTGTGCCCTCACATCACAGTCCTCCTGAGCCTTGTCCCTTCCCAGGCCCTTTGGCCAGGTCCCTGGCCCTTGTTCCTCATGTGGGCCAGGGCACCTTATGGGAAACAGAACCCTGACCCTAAACTGGGCTACTTGATCTCCCTTGACCCTTGTGGCAGCACCAAGAAAACTGGAACCTGGAAGTGGTGCTGGGCCTTTAGCCTGCCTCCACCAAACTGGATCCCCTGCCTTCCCTTCCCAGCCCTGTCCACTGTCCTGAGCTCCGTGCCCCAGTGCTGGCCCTTGGCTCTCCATTCCCTGGACTGGCTCCTCTCTTGAGCTTCTGGGGATCCTTCTTGCTCTGTGCTTCACTGGCTTGAACTGTAGGCCTCACTGGGGCTGCTTCCCCGCTTGATTGTGTTCCCTACATCTTAGAATCCTAGCGCAAGCCCTGCCTGCTGGGCCCCGCCCTTCCTTGCTCTCCCTTAGCCTGGGCACTCCTCTTAATCTCTAGCCTGGGCTCCTTTCTCCAGTTGTGATCCAAAACCCACAAAACCTGCTTCTTCCAGCACTTCATGCTGTGCCCTCCTTAGGCCCTCCTGCTGTCCTTGTCCCTGCTGGGCTCCTTTTCCAGATCCCATTCCCAGGATGCTCATCAGAGCCAGAAAATGGATCTGGGATGTTTGGCCCTGCAGTGCTCCTTTTGGGAAATGGAAGCAATGCCCCTTGCCTGGGGGCTTTGGCCTCCTTCTTCATTCTGGGCCTTGCTCCTCAATTCTGACACCTTACAGTGAATCTGGGCCATGAGCCCTCCTCTGCCCATGCCACCCATTCCCCTTATTCTTTCCCCCATATACCACCACAGTCATGTACAGGGGTCCCAATCCCCTCTATCCTGGCTAACTTGGTATTAAAGCTCCCTGCCACACCCAGGTGGGAGGGGTGTCCTTCCTGGAGGGGCGCGTCCCCTCTACCCTGGCTAGGGCTGTATAAGCACCACCCACCACACCTAGGTGGGAGGGGTCTTCTGCCTTTAGGGGCGATTCCCCTCTACCCCAGCTGCTGTGGTATAAGAGGTCTCCCTGACACCCTGGAGGGAGGAGTCTCTTGCCTGGAGGGGCAATTGTTCTCTATCCTGGCTAAGGTGGTATAAAAGCTCCCCCGCCACACAGAGGTGGGAAGGGTTTCCTGTATGGAGGGGCGAGTAACCACTTCCCTGGCAGCAGTGGTATAAGAGCTCCCCCAATATTATACCCAGGTGGGAGGAGTCTCCAACCTGGAGGGGCGAGTTACCTCTACCCTGGCTGCAGGGGTATACTAGCCCCTTCCAACACCAAGGTGGGAGGTGTCTCCAGCTTGTAGGGGCAAGTCCCTGTATCCTTGCTGCAGCTGTATTAGAGCTCCCTTTATCACCCAGGTGGGGTGGATCTCCTGCCTCAGTGGGATATACCCTATACCCTGGCTTTGATGGTATAGGAGTTTCCACCTGATACCCTGGTGAGAGGGGTCTCCTGCCTGGAATGGGGAGTCCACTCTACCATGGCTAAGGTGGTATACAAGCTCTCCATGATACCCAGGTGTGGGGGTTCCTTTCTGGAGGGGTGAGTCCCAACTACCCTGGCTGTAGTTGTATAAGAGCTGCTCCTGACACCCAGTTGGGTGGGGTGTCGCGCCTGGAGTGGTGAGACCCATATTTCCTGCCTCTGTCGCGACCCCTTGCCCGCAAGGAAGACACAACTCAGGAATCTTCTTTCAGCAGTTTATTCAGGCCCTTGGTATTTCTTCTTCTCCCTCTCGGATGCCCCTCCCAGCCTTAATAAATCATCTCAAGCCCCAATGCGAAGCTGCCACGTGGAGCTTTCTCATAGGGTGGTGAAAAACCATGTGCCAACTCTCCCAAATAAGGAGTTGTTTGTCACAGACCACAGCGGAGCCAGCGCCATCTTGTAATGGCGACCATAGTCTGCAGAAACGGCAGAAGCGGCTCACCACAGTTCCCTCTTTCTGTTTTCTTAAAACAATACAGGCGAGAGTAGAGGTCCTATCCCACTGTGCAGAAGTGGCTGCATAGTATGGCTCAGTCCTAAGGAGGGCCCTTCCCCTGATCTGAGGCCATATCAGCCGATGCCTTTTTTCGTGGGGCGGGGCGTGGACGCGTCTAACCCGCATGCAATAGGACATGCTCTCCTTGAGGTCCACGTCAAGGATCACTCAAGTGCAGTGCCTTGCCTCACATTCTGTATCGTGATGATGGTGGAAGAAGGGGGATAGCTGAGGCTGAACTGTGGCTGTTTATAACGACAAACAAGTTGACAGCACCCTGAAAGAAAGGCACAGACTTTAAGGCGATAGAAAAGCACTAGTATGGAAACCTATCTGCGTGCAATGGCAGTAAGACCGGCAGAGTGCAAGGGCTTTCCAACACTAAGAGAATAACAAGGAAAGTCATGTCGATCCCAGTGCAATGTTATAATAACTTGGGGTGTAACAACCATGTCAAAGGTTTACTGTTTAAGATGCGCAAGCCAGACTTGAGGTGAGTTGCCATTTTCTAACGCTGCAAGAGCTTGTATGATCATAGCCTTATCGTGAGCACTGCGGGCCTTAAGGCGACAGAGAAACCACAAACAGAGGAACATACCGAAGCACACATTGCACCAAAAATGCCTACCCCCACCCACTCTTTGAAGAAGGAAAAAGCAGAAGATATCCAATCTGTGAATTGACCCAAAGTCACAGGATCGACACGGGTACTGTTCAAGACAGCTATCTGGGTTAGTTGAGACTGGATCATGTCTTCCGCTGCCATGGACCAATTTCCGGCCAAATATTCGCCAATGATGAGGGAGGCATTCCTGGAATCATTAAATCTGACAGAGGTTATGCATAAATGTGCACGTTGATCAATACAACCTAAATGTACTAGAACAGACAATTCCTCAACTTGAGCTTGAAGCAGATCTATCCTTTGATTAGCAGCCAAAATCCCAGATAGAATGTGTTGATTAATTCTACTTTGAGATTCAAGTATGGTGGATGTTTGTTGAATAACCTGATTAATAGTGGCAGCAGTTTGTACTTGGCTGGCCATGGCTACTCCAGCTGTAACTGCTGCAGCAGCAGATACCGCCACAGCTGTCACTATAGCTGCCATAATTCCAAAATCTCTATGGGCTCTAATCAGTTCAACAATAGGAAAAGATTCTGGATCTGCAGTAACCGGGATCGGGACAAAGGTTGGAATTTTCATAACCACTGCCATAGGCCAGGATCCATTCCAACACTCAGAAAAATAACAGGTAATATTAGAACAATTAAGCATCCCCTGTAATGTAACATTAGCCAAAAGAAACAGGAACGGAGATTGGAGACAGACTGCTGCGGAGGGTAATGTAGCATTAGATAATTGTGAATTATTTGCAGAAATTTTAAGCCTCCTACCTCGCTCCGAGTCTTGGGTACTGCCAGAAACATTAAACAGCCAACTTTGGATTCCTAATATTTCCCTGGGGAAACACAAGCGTGGACTAGACTAGCCCAATCTGAGGGAGTCATGCAAAATCTAGTAAGTCCCTCCACCTGAGTGAGAGTGAAAGCGGCATCTATCCCATAAGTGCGCACAGACTCCTCCAGGGTCTTCACAATTTTAAAATCTAAGGGTTCATGGAATCTTCCCCTATTGTCATCCTGAAAAACTGGATAAGCAAGACCCATCTCAGCGTTAACAGCCCTCCATGTTTGGGCATGGAAAGCTCTCCCCGAAACACCCCCACCATACGGCGGTGGATCCGGGGGATCGCTTTTCTTGAGCCCCTGTTTATTTCTGTTCCCTTCTCCTATAGCTAAACTCTCTAGCTGACGAGACAGCCTCCCGAGCTCTTCCTCCTCATCCTCCTCTTCCTCTGACCCACTTTCACATGGGGGTGTGTGCAGCGTACTGAGATCTGGATACAATCGTCTCCTCCCCTGTTTCACGCTCCGCACACTCCCATCCTCCTGAGGCACCTCACTTCCTGCCGTCTCCGATTTCTCCTCATGTAATTGCTGTAGAACTTCCTGTCCTTTAGTAAGTGCTTCCTGACATCTGCCATCTGTAAGGCAACTACGGACCATTTTCCAAAGGGGTATCACCCCACCCTCTAATATGCCCTGCTCAGAAGCAAAGTCAAGATCTTTGCCTAATTTATCCCAACTAGGTACAGTAAGGCTGCCCGAAAATGCAAACCATGGTGCAGCGATATCTATCTTCTGTAAAAATCTCTGTAAAGTACTATGTTTCACTTTCAGGCCCTTGGAACGTAACAGGCCATCTAGGGCCAAGAGAAGCGGACTTAAAGATGTGGCACCCATGACACAACAACAAAAGAAGCACAAAAAACAAAAGCGAAATGACACAACAAAAGAAACACAGAAAACAAAAGCGAAAGTACACAGTGCAGCTGCAATAAAATGTAATGCTCTCTCTTTCTTTACAGAGGAGCTGCCCCGCTTTGGTCGCGGATCCTACTTACCTGGGACTAACCCCGCTTTGATCGCGGATCCCACTTATTGGGACTAACCCCGCTTTGGTCGCGGATCCCACTTACCTGGGACTAACCGGTGCACCACCCCTGACTGCTGAAAGTTCTGGTTCCCGGGTCTCGGCACCACTTGTCGCCACCCCTTGCCCGCAAGGAAGACGCAACTCAGGAATCTTCTTTCAGCAGTTTATTCAGGCCCTTGGTATTTCTTCTTCTCCCTCTCGGATGCCCCTCCCAGCCTTAATAAATCATCTCAAGCCCCAATGCGAAGCTGCCACGTGGAGCTTTCTCATAGGGTGGTGAAAAACCATGCGCCAACTCTCCCAAATAAGGAGTTGTTTGTCACAGACCACAGCGGAGCCAGCGCCATCTTGTAATGGCGACCATAGTCTGCAGAAACGGCAGAAGTGGCTCACCACATTCCTCTGCAGTACATGAGCTCCCCTGGCAACCAGGGTTTAGGTGTTTCCCAGCTAGTGGGGCGAGGCCCCTGTCTCCTGGCTGCAATTTTATACCAGGTCCCTAGCCATAGGAAGATGGGTGGTGTCTCCTTCCTGGAGGAGGTAGTACCCTCTACCCTGGCTAATGAAGTACACAAGCTCCCATACACCCAGGAGGCAGGGATCTCCCACCTGGAGGTGAGAATTCACTTCTACCATGGCTAAGGTGGTCTACAAGCTCCCTGTGACAAGCAGGTGGGAGGGGTTTCCTGAATGAAGGGGCGAGTCCCCTTTTCCCTGGCTGAAGTGGTATGCTAGCTTTCCCTGACTGCCAGGTGGGAGGGGTCTTCCACCTGAATGCATGAGTGCCCTATACACTGGCTGTGGCAGAAAAGGAGATCCCATCAAAACCCAGGTGGGAGTGTCTCTGGCCTGGAGGGGCAAGTCCCCTCTACCCTGGCTGCGGAGGTATATGAGGTATATGAGAACCCGTAACAGACACCTAGATGGGAAGGGTCTCCCATCTGGAGTGGCAAGTGCCCTCTACACTGGCTGGAGTGGTATAAGAGTTCCCCCTGGAAAACTGGTGAGATGTGTCTCCAGCCTGGAGGGGCGAGTCCACTATACCCTGGCTGTGGTGGTATAGGAGCTCTCCCGACACCCAATTAGGAGGAGTCTCCCACCAGGAAGCTAGAATCCCCTCTACTCTGCTGCAGTAGTATTGGAGCTCCCCAGGAAACCCATGTGGGAGGAGTCTCCTGCCTTGAGGGGCAAGTCCCCTCTCCCTTGACTGGGGTGGTATATGAGCTCCCTTTGACACCCACGTGGGAGGGGTCTCCACCGGGAGGGGTGAGTCCCTGGTACCCTGGATGCTGTGGTATAGGAGCTTTCCCTGACACCCAGGTGGGGGAGATCTCCCATCTGGAATGGCAAGTCGGTTCTACCATGGCTAAGGTGGTATACAAGCTCCCTGTGACACCCAGGTGGGAGAGGTCTCCTGCCTGGAGGAGCGAGTTCACACTATCTTGGCTTCAGCAGTGTAAGAGCTCCCCCCAGACACCCAAGTAGGAGGGGTCTCCTGCCAGGAGAGGTGAGTCCACTCTTCCCTGGCTGCTGTGGTATACAAGCCCCCCCCCCCATACTCAGCTGGGAGGGGTTTCTTGCCTGGAAGGTCAAGCACCTTTATCATGGTTGCCGCAGTATAGGAGCTCCCTCTGACACTCAGGTAGGAGGGGTGTCCCACCTGGAGGAGTGAGTCCACTTTAACCTGCCTGCAGTGGTATATGAGCTCCCCATAAAACCAATCGGGAGGGATGTCCCGCTTGGAGAGCCGAGACCCCTCTACCCTGGATTCGAGGGTGTATGAGCTACCCCAGATACCCAAGATGGAGGAGTCGACCTCATGGAGGGGCAAGTCCCTTCTACCCTGGCATGGGCAGGATACAAGCCCCTCTACCCTACATCTAGGTGTGAGATGTCTCCCGCTTGGAGGGGTGAAGCCACTCTACCCTGGCTGTGGCGGTACATGAGTTCCGCTGAAACTCTAGTGGGAAGGGTATCCCTGCTGGAGGGGAGAGTCCCCTCTACCCTGGCTGCTGCTGTGTACATGCTCTCCCAGATACCCAGGTGGGAGGGGATTTTCACCTGGAGGAGCAAGTCACCTCTACCCTGGCTAAGGCGGTATGCAAGCCACCCCCTACACTTAGATGAGAAGGGTCTCCCACTGGAGTTGCGAGCCCCTCTACACTGGCTGGTGTGCTATAAGATCTCCAAGAACACCCAGGTTGGAGGGCTCTCCCGCCTAAAAAGGTGAAATGCTCTACACTGGCTGTGGCATTATCGAGCTGCCCCCGACACCCAGGTGGGAGGGGTCTCCCTCTAGTAGGGGAAAGTCACCTGTACCCTGATTGAGGACTTATTCCATTTCCCCCCATCACCCAGGTGGGAGGGGTCACCCGAGTGGAGGGGCGAGTCCCTCTACCTTGGATGCGGAGGTATAGGAACTCTGCGAGACACTCAGGTGGGAGGGGTCGCCCGCATGGAGTAGGTGAGTCCTGTCTACCCTGTCTGTTTTGGCATATGAGCTGCCCCTCCATACTCAGATGAGAGTTGTCTCCTGCCTGAAGTGGTGAGAACCTTCTATCCTGGCTATGGCAGGATACGAACTCAGGCCAATACCCAGGTGAAAGTTTTCTCCCACCTTGAGGGGCCAGTCCCTGCTACAAGGCTGCAGTAGTATACTATCCCCCCCACACACACCCTTGTAGGAGGGGTCTCCACCTGGAGGGGTGAGTCCCCTATACCAGGGCATAATACAGCTCACCCTGACACCAACTCGGGAGGGATCTCTTGCCTGGAGAAGCAAGTTCACTCTACCCTGGCTGCAGAGGTATAAGAGCTACCCCTGAAACCCTGGTGGGAAGGATCTCCCGCCTGGAGGGGCGAGTCTCCTCTATCATGCCTTGGCAGTAGTAGAGCTCTTCCAACATCCAGGTGAGAGGGATTTTCACCTGGTGCGGGGAGTCTGTTCTACCCTGGATGCAGCAATATAGGAGATCCCCCTGACAACCAGGTGAGAGGGGTCTCCCACCTGGAGGGGTGAGTCCACTCTACCTTTGCTGCAGGAGAATACATGCTCCCCAGACATCAATATGAGAGGGTTCCCTAGCCTAGAGGGGTGAGTCCCTTCTAACCTGGCTAAGGTGGTATACATGCTCCCGATGACACCCAGGTCGAAGGGTTCTCCTGCATGGAGGAGTGAGTCCCCACTACCCTGGATGCAGCAGTAAACAAGCACCCCCACACACCCATGTGTGAGGGGTCTCCCACCTGGAGAGGCGAGTACCTTCTACCCTAGCTATGGGGGTGTAGAAGCCACCTTTGACACCCAGGTGGGAGGGATCTCCCACCCAGAGAGGTGAGTCCCCTCTACCCTGCCTGCTGAGCTATATGAGCTCCCCCTGACACCAGGTGTAAGGGATCTCCTGCTGGTGGGGCAAGTACCCTCTGCCCTACTTTTGCTTGTATTAGAACTCACCTCTACAACCAGGAGGGAGGCATCAGCTGCCTGGAGGGTGATTCCCCTCTACCCCGGCTAAGGTTCAATATAAGCTCCCCACAACACACAGGTGGGTTGGGGTCCTGCCTAGATTGACAAGTCTCCACTACCCTGGCTGTGGCAGTATAGGTGCTCCCCCACACCCAGGTTAGAGGGGTCTGTTGACTGGAGGGGTGAGTACCCTCTACCCTGGCTGCAGCAGGATTGGATCTTCCCTGGACACCCAGGTGGGAAGGTTCTACCGCCTGGTCAGATGATTCTCCTCTATATTGGCTGGTGCCATATAAGACTTCCCAGTACACCCAGGTGGGAGGTGTCTCTCTCCTGCAGGGGTAAGTCCCCTCACACTGGCAGTGGCAGTATGTGAGCTCCCCTGTCACCCACACTGTAGGGTTCTCCTGCCTTGAGGGGCGAGTCTTCTATATTGGGTGGTGGCATATAAGAGCTCCCTTGACACCCTGGTGTGAGGGGTCTCCCTGGCAGCAGCAGTATATCAGCTTACCCTGGACAACCAGGTGGGAGGGATCTCCCACCTGGAGCAACAAGTTCCCTGTACCCTGGCTTTGGCGGTATGCAAGCTCCCCCAGACACCCAGGTAGGAAGTGTCTCCCACATGGGGGGCAATTCCCAGGTAAGAGGGGTGTCCCACCTGGAGTGGCGAGTCCCTTCCACCCCAGGGAGTATAAGAGTGGCAGTATAAGAGTCCCACTCCCTAACACCCAGGTGGAAGGGGTCGCCTGCCTGGAGAGGCAAGTCCCTTCTACCCTGGCTGCGGAGGTACAGGAGCTCCCCCAACACCCAGGTGGGAGGGGTCTCTCCACTGGAGGGGCGAGTCCCTGCTACCCTGGCTGCAGCTGTATAGGAGCTCCCCACCCCCCCCCATACCTACGTGGGAGCTTATGCCTGGAGTGGCTAATACCTTCTAACCTGGCTTTGGTGATATAAGAACTCCCCCTGACACTCAGGTGGGAGAGGTCTCCGCCTGGAAGGCCGAATCCCCAGTACCCTGGCTTCAGCGATAAAGGAGCTCCCTAGGACACCCAGGTGGAAGGGGTTTCCCCCCTGGATAGGCAAGTCTCCTCTACCATGGCTAAGGTGGTATACAAGTTCCCCTCGACCCAGGTGGGAGGGGCCTCCTGCTTCGAAGGGCAAGTCCCAACTACCCTGGCTGCAGCAGTATATGAGCTCCCCCCCCCACCTATGTGTGAGGGATTCAGTCCTGAAGGGGCGAGTCCCCTCAACACTGGCTGCAGGGCTACAAATGCCCCCTCCTTCCCTCAGGAGGGAGGGATCTCCCCCCTGGAGGGGTGAGTCGCTGCTACCCCAGCTGCAGCTGTATAGAAACACCCTCTCACCAGACACCCATGTGTGAGTGGTCTTTGGCCTGGAGGTGCGAGTCACCTCTACCATGGCTGGGGCAGTATACGAGCTCC
Source organism: Marmota monax (assembly GCF_021218885.2). Lineage (NCBI taxonomy): Eukaryota > Metazoa > Chordata > Mammalia > Rodentia > Sciuridae > Marmota > Marmota monax. The sequence continues at coordinate 1,295,165 of NW_026695179.1, read as the reverse complement.
TCCTGACAGCCAGGTGCGAGGGGTCTCCTGACTGGAGTGGCAAGTTTCCCCTACACTTCCTGTAGTGGTATAGGAGTTCCCCTGGACAACCAGGTGGAAAGAGTTTCCCACTTGGGGGGGCACGTCCCATTTACCCTGGCTGTGACAGTATAAGAGCTCCCTCTGATACCCAGGTAGGAGGGGTGTCCCTCCTGGAGGGGCAAATCCCCTCTACCCTGGCTGTGGCTGTATAAGAGCTCCCGCTGACACTCAGGCAGAATGAGACCCCTCCTAGAGCAGCAAATACCCTCTCCCCTAGGTGTGGAAGTATACAAGCTTCCCCAGACACCCAGGTGGGAGGGGTCTCCCACCTTAAGGGGCAAGTCCCCTCTACCCTGGCTCTGGTGGTATAAAAGCTCACCTCAGCACCCAGGTGGGAGGGTTCTCCCACCTGGAGGGGCATGTCACCTCTAATTTGGCTGGTGCCATTAAAGAACTCCCAGGACACCCATGTGGGTGTGTCTTCTGACTGGAAGGGCGAGGCCCCACTACCCTGGCTACAGAAGTATAGGAGCTCCCACAGACACCAAGGTGGGAGGGCTCTCTCACCTGGAGGGTCAAGTCCCTGCTACCCTGGCTGCAGTGGTATATGAGCTCCCCTTGACACACAGGTGAGAGGGGTCTTCACCTGGAGAGGCAAGTCCTTTGTAACCTGGCTGTGGCGGTCTACAAGTTCCACCAGACACTGAGGTGGGAGGGGTCTCCTACCTGGTGAGGCAAGACACCTCTACTATGACTGTGGCAGTATAAGAGCTCCTTCTGATATGCTTGTGTGAGGTTTCTCTTGCATGGTGCAGCAAGTAGCCTCTACACTGGCTGCAATGGTATATGAGCTCCTTGAGAAATCCAGGTAGAAGAATTCTCCCATCTGAAGGGGCAAGTCCTTTCTACCCTGGCTGCTATAGTGCAGGAGCTCTTCTGACACCCAGTAGGGAGTATTCTCCAGCCTGGAGGGTAGTGTCTCCTAGACCATGCCTCTGGTGGTATAGGAGTTCCCACTGACACCCAGGTATTCGGTGTCTCACGACTGGAGGGGCGAGTCCCCTCTACCCTGGCTTTGGAGATATAGGAGGGAGGGGTCTCTTGCCTTGAAGGGTGAGTCCCATCTACAATGGTTGCAGTGGGATAAGAGTTCCCCCTGACAACTAGATGAAAGGGGCCTTCTGCCTGGAGAGGAGAGTCTCTACTACCCTGGCTGCAGCTGTATACCTGCCCCACTCCAACACCCGGTGGGAGGGGTCTCACACTTGGAGGGGTAAGTCCCCTCTACCTTGTCTAAGGCAGAATTCAAGTGTGCCCTGGCATCAAGATGGGAGGGGTCTCTTGCCTGGAAAGGGGAGTCAGCTCTCCCTGGATGCTGCTATATAGGAGCTCCCCAAGACACCCAGACTGAAGGGGTCTCCTGCCTAGAGGTGTGATTCCCTTCTACCCTGGCTGCAGTGCTGTAGGAGCTCCCATGACACCCAGGTGGGAGAGGTTCTGTGGCAAGGAGGGGCAATCCCCCTCTACCCTGTCTTTGGCGGTATACGAGCTGCCCCCCCACCATACACACATGGGAGTGGTCTCCAATATGGAGGGTCCAGTTCCTCTACCCTGGCTGCTAAAGTATAAGCTCCCCCTGACCCCCTGGTGGGAGGGGTCTGCGGACTGGAGGGGCAAGAACCCTCTACCCTCGCTAAGGTTTTATATAGGCTCCCAGTGACACCCAATTTAGAGGGGTCTCCTTCTTGGAAGGGCAAGTCCCCACTACCCTGGATACAGTGGTATATGAGCTCCCCCACCCATACCCAGGTGGTTTGGGTCTCCCGCTTGGAGGGATGAGTCCCCTCTACCCTGGCTGAGGCAGTATACTAGCTTCCCCTGACACCCAGGTTTGAGGGGTCTCCCACCTGGAGTGCCGAGTTTCCCAAACCCTTGTTGTAGCAGTATAGGAGCTCAGTTGGAAACCCAGGTGAAAAGGGTCTCTACCCTGGATGGACACATCCCCTCTACCCTGGCTATGGCCATATAAGATGGTCCCCTGGCACCCAGGTGGCAGCTTTATACTTTCTGCAGGGTCAAATCTCCTCTACCCTGGCTGTGGCAGTATAAGAGCTACCACTGACACCCAGGTAGGAAGAGTCTCCCACCTAGAGGAGCAAATCACCTCTACCCTAGGTAGAGGGTACAAGCTTCCTAAGACACCCAGGTTGCAGGGGTCTCCCGCCTGGAGTTGCAAGTCCCCTCTACTTTAGCTGGTGCCATATAGGACTTCCCAGGACAACCAAGTGGGAGGCGTCTCCTGACTAGAGGGGTGAGTTCCCTCTACCCTTGCTTCGATGGTATTTGAGTTCCCTTCAATACCCATTTGGGAGGGCTCTTTGCCTGGAGAGGCAAGTCCCCTGTAACCTGGCTGTGGTGGTATACAAGATCCCCCAGAAACCTAGGTGAGAGAGGTTTCCTGCCTGGTGGCATGAGTACCCTGTACACTGCTCGGAGTGGTGTTCTAGCTCCTCTGACACCCAGTTGGGAGGCATCTCCAGCCTGGAGGGGCGAGTTTCCTCTACCCTTACTGCAGAGGTATAGGAGTTCCCCCAGACACCAAGGAGAGAGAGTTCTCCCACCTGGAGTGGCGAGTCCACTCCACCCTGCATGTGGAGACATATGAATTCCCTCAGACATCCAGGTGAAAGTGACCTCCGGCCTGGAGAGACAAATCCCTGTTATCCTGGCTGCAGCTGTATAGGAGCCCCCTCAACAAACCAAGGTGGGAGGGGTCTTTTGCCTGGAGGGGCAAGTTTCCTCTACACTGGCTGAGGCAGAATACAAGTTAGCTTGGAAAACAAAGGTGGGATGGGTCTCTCACCTGGAGGAGCCACTCTGCTCTACCCAGGCTGCAGAGGTATAAGCGTTCCCCAAAACAACCATTTCCCTTTTCATTCACCCAGGCCCAGGTGCTAGCACTTGGCTCTCCATTTCTGGTACAAGCTACTTGCTTGAGCCCCTGGCCACCCTTCTGGAGGACCCTGTCCATGTCCCTTGGTTTCAGGCCCCATTTCCCAGTCCCCTGCTGTGACTCCCCTCTGTTCCCTTTATGCTGAGGTATCCTGGCACTGCCCAGACCCTCTGCTCTCCCCGCTTCTTTCTAGCCTGAGCTCCTCAAATGGGTCCTGGCTGCACACCAACATGCCTTCCAAACTCGGCACCACAGGTATCACCTCACAGTGTCTGCTTTTGCCCCTTCTTTGGACCAAATCCCTCTCTGAAGATAAACTCGCCTGGGGCAGAGGAGTGGAATTGTCTGGCCCCTGCACCCTGAATGCTCCCAGTGGGAAACAGCCCTGCCACTTACCTGTGTCTCCTTAACTCTCTAACCTGGGCTCCTTGTTGAGGTCCAGTCCCTACCCCCAGCACCAGTCCTCTAGCTCTTCCCGCTGTGCCCTTCTTTGGCCCTCCTTTGGTTCCTGTCCCTCCCAAGCCCCCTTTCCTGATCCCTTTCCCAGGATTCACGCCCATGCCAGGGGACTGTACCTGGCCTATTGGCCCTCCTGGCTCCCTAAGGAATAAGTAGCCCAGCCCCTTGCCTGGGCTCTTTGGCCTCCTTCAATCTGGGGCCTGCTCCCCAACCCTGACACCTATCCATGGACCTGGGCCTTGAGCCTTCCCCCTTGTGTGCCACCATCTCCCCTATCTCCTCTCCCTAACCTCCACAGCAATGCTCTGGTCCAGGTGCCTCCCTGAGGATCTAATTACCTTAGGCAGAGGAGTGGAATTGGCTGGCCTCTGTGACCTGAGGTTTTCTATGGGAAACAGAGGCAACCCCTCGCCTGGGCCCCTTTGGGTACTCAAAACTTACAACTGGCAGTGGACATGGGCCTTGTGCAGACCTTGCTCTGCTCAATCCCCTCCCTTCCTTCCCTTGTCCTCTTCCCTTTCATGCTGCCCCTACCCAAATCCAGTCCTCCAGAACTCTGACCTTTTGTGCGCCAGTCTACTGGTCTGGTTCCTTGCCTGGGTCCCTGACTACATTCGTTTGTCGTGTGGGGTAGTGTTGCATGGCTTCATGTGTCATTTATTCTTGTGGGGTTGGACGTGGGGTCCCCTTTCTTGTTCCACCTACCTCACTCCCCTCAGTACCCCTTGTGCCACCCGCCCACCAGCTGTCTCTTCTCCTAGTGTCACCCCTTTCTCCCCTTCCCTGTTCTCCCCTTCTGTTGTCCCCTGCTTCTTGAGTCTCTTATCACCTTGGGTCAGGTCAGTCCCGTACCTGGACTCCTCGCTTGGTTACTGGATCTCACCCCTCTCCATACCCACTGTGACCTCGGGTTGATCCCTCCCCTTGCCTGCTACTGGCCCCCTTCCCATGCTAGCCACCTTTGCCGAGGCCCTGGCCCTAGATTTTCATCTGTGCCAGTGTGCCTTATAGGAAACAGATCGCTGTTCCTGGCCTGGGCCCTTTGTTCTCCCTGGGACCTTGGTTCTGTCCCCAGAACCCCCTGAAATCTGGCAGTGGCCCTGGGCTTGGAGCCTGTCTCCACCTTGCTGGATCCCCTGCCTTCTCTCTACACACTTGTCCACTTACCTGAGGCCCCTGCCCCAGCCCTTGGCTCCTCATTCCCTGGCCTGGCTCCTCAATTGAGCCTCTGTTGGCCCTTCTTGTGCAGTGTTTCTGTCGGCTTGGTGGGCCCCTCTCTAGGGCTGCTTCCCTGTTCCCCTTGGATTCCCTGTACTGCAGTACCCTAGTGCAGCCCCACCTTATCAGCCCCACCTTTCCTTGCTCTCCCCTGACCTTGGCCCTCCACTTCTTCCCTAACCTGGGATTTTTGATTGTATTCTGGCCCACATTCCACCCATAGGGTCCTCTTGCCTTTCAGGCTGTGCCTTACTTTGGCCCTCTTGTTGTCCCAATCACTGCCAGGCCCCTTTTCCTGATCCCTTCCCAGGATACTAACCCAGGACAAGAGACTGGACCTGGCCTCTTGGCCCTGTGGGCACCATTTTGTTAAATATTGTCCTTCCCCTTGAATAGGCCATTTGGCCTCCCTCAACCTGGGCTCCGCTCCCAGACACTGAAACCCTGCAGTGGACCTAAAGCTTGAACTTCCCTCCTTTACACCACCAGCTCCCTCCCTTGCCTGCCTCCCCTCACAATCCCTATCAGTTTTCATATGCCCCTTGCTCTGGCCCTTGCACTTGGCTCTCTGTTCCTAGGCATGGCTCCTTGCTTGAGACCCTGGCCGCCCTACTCAAGGACCTTGCTCATGTACCTTGATTTCAGACCCTTACTTGGGGCCCTGATATGACTCCCCTCTGTTTTCCTTCTGCTGTGGTATCCTGGTATGGCCTGGACGCCTCCCACCACTGCTTCTGCCTAGACTGGGCTCCTTGATTGGGTCCTTGCTCCCCACCAATTTCCCCCCACCACCACATCTGGACAAAAGGCATTTCCTCACAGTCCCTTCATTTGGCCTTCCTTTTCTTCTGGACTCTCTCTGAGGATCTACTCCTCCAGGGCAGACTACTGGCCTCTATGTCCTGAAATCTCCTTATGGAAACACAGCCCTACTCCTCACCTGATTTCCTTTTCTGCCAGAAACTTGAAACCTGGCAGGGGAAGTGTACTTTGCATCAAACATGCCCTGCACCATTCCCTCCCTTCCCTCACCTGCCTTCTAGTCTTCAATGCTGCTACAAATCCCACCCAGCCTCCCTGACCCTGAACCTTCAACCGAGCCCATGACTGCATGCCTGAGTCCCATGGAATCCTGTGGCATTGCCTGGTGTCATTCCATTTTAAGGCCCCTAGTGTACTTTTGTTTGTTTACCCTGTGCTTACAGCTGACTCCTCCTTATCATGTCGCCCCTTTCTTCCCATCCCCTTGTGTTTTAACTAGGCACACCTGGGAGCCTAATGCTCTTAGGGTTCCTCGTTTTTATTCAGTTGGATAAAACTCTTGCCTGGGCTCCTTCCTTGGGTCAGGGCTATGGGCCCTCACCATACCTAACATGACCCCATACCGTGCCCTCCTGTTGCCCTCTTCCTGGGCACCATCCCTTGCTAGGCCCCCTTTACTTGTTCAATTGCCCTAGATTCTCATCTGAGCCAGGGCAACATATGGGAGGAGAGCCCTGTCCTTCATCTGTGTCTCCCCTTTGGCCCTTGGTCCTGAGCACAGAACTTGGACACATGGCAGTGGCCCTGGGCCTCGAGCCTGCCTGTTGCCTCTTGAATCCCCTGCCTTCTCTCCAAGGCCCTGTATACTGTCCTGAGTCTCCTGCCATAGTGTTGGCCCTCTGCTCTGAATTATCTAGACTGGCTCCTCCCTGGAGCCTCCAATGCCCCATTTTGTTTCCAGCATCCCTGGGCTTTGACTTTGCGCTCCTTCCTTGGGCTGATTTTCTGCTTCCCTTGGCTTCCCTTTCTTGCAGAAACCTAGTGCTGCATGCCTGCCCAGTCCTTCCCTTCTCTGCTCTGCCCTGGCATGGGACCACATCCAGGTCCCTAATCTGGTCTCTTTGCTGGGGTAGAGGCCCCCAACCCAACAACAAACATCCTCTGGCCTATTCTGCTGTGCCCTTCTTCGGACCTGCTGTTGTCCCTGTCCCAGCTGCCGCCCTTTTCCTGATTCCTTTACTAGGATGCATACCAGGGCTGGGGACTTTACTGTTTTTTTTTTTTTTTTTTCCTTCACGCTCCCTATGGGAAAATGTAGCTCTACCGCTTTCCTGGGTCCTTTGGCCTCCATCATCTTGGGCCCTACTGTAGGGGGACACAATCACGTCAAGATAGTGCCTGGCAGTTTGCCAGGAGGAGTGGTTTGTGAGGCAACGCCACTGAGCCATTAAAATGGTGGGGATTCCTTATTGGATGAGTGTTGTATCTAGATGATTCTAATTGAGTCAAGCTGTGTGTAATCAGTTGGGTATATATACCTCTGCTTCTCTGCAATAAAACAGTTCCCACTTCAACCTTCAAGTTGCTTGTCACCTCCCAATTATTTTGCCCAGCCAGACTGTGGCAAATGGAGGCCTGCAAGGGGAACTCCAGGTGTCTCAGGGTAATTGACAAGGTAAGCTGCCAGTCCCTAGAAATAGATAGGATGGGAGGAAAGCTGCCTGTTCCTAGAAATAGGTAGAACAGTAGGAAAGCTGCTCACCCCTGGGGAACAGATAGGGAGAGAAGATGGATCGCCATTTCAAGAAAATAGAAAAATTGATACAATGTGTTTTTGTTTTGTGTTATCTTATTGTGTTTTGTTATCTTTATTACAGAACTATGGGATCAGAAGTTAGTAAAAATCAAACTGAAAGGGTGTTAAGTAAATTGCTAAAGGAAGGAGGCACCCCAGTAAAACCAAGAACAGTTAGGGCATACGTTGATACAATACAAAAATGTATCCCATGGTTCTTTAAGGAAGGGTTGTTAAATATATCACAATGATACCATCATGGTGAAGATTTAAAAAAGAAAAGAAAAGCCCAGGAACTCTGCCAGTTTGCACATTACCATTATGGACATTGATATGATCTTCTTTGCTTAGTCCAAAGACTTCAGTTCAGACTATGGTAAAGGAAGGAGAAGACATCTTAGATCAAGTAAAAGAGGAAGTCTCTCAAGCTAGTCAGAAAGGTGAAGAAAGTTTAGAGGGGGGGCTATCATGGGAGGAGTTACAACAGGAGGCTTCTACTAATACCTTTCTATCACCAGAGGGCATAAGTATTCAACCAACAGCTCCACCTATATATGGGGACAATGTATGCTGGGTGGCCCCCACCCCCCATAGTTGATAGAAGGGATGCTGAGACAGGACCTTGAAGATTAGCATGCCCTGTACTTGAGGAGGCAGGAAGGCAGCAATATCACCAGTCTTTGTATTTTAAAAATGTAAAGCAGATAAAAGAAGCTGTAGCAGCCTATGGTCCTCAAGCCCCTTTTACCATAAGCATGGTTGAATCCATTGCAAGTTTAAACTTGACACCAGCAGATTGAGCCAGCATGTGCAAAGCTGTGCTAAATGGAGGACAATATGTGTTATGGAAAGTTACTAATCAGGAATTGTGTGTGGAGACTGCAAAACGAAATGCAGCAGCTGGTTATCCTCAGAGAAATCTAGATATATTGCTAGAAGAGTGACCTTATGAGGGTCAGCTGCAACAAGCTAGATATGATCCTACCATATACTTACAAATTGCTTCAACTGTGGTTAAGGCATGGAAGACTTTACAAGGACAAGGAGATTTAGAAGGTCAATTATCTAAGGTAATACAAGGATCTAATGAAACTTACACTGAGTTTGTGGATAGGCTTACACAAACAGCAAGCAGAGTCTTTGGGGATGTAGAACAATCAATGCCATTAATAAAACAACTAGCATATGAACAAGCCAATAGATGGTGGAGGGAGGCTATTAGACCCTGGAAATATAAAGACTTAAATGCGTACATTAAATTGTGTAGAGATATTGGTGAACCAGTGGTGCAGGGGCAAGTCTTGGCAGCTGCAGTAACCCGGGGAGTGCAGCAGGCTTTAGGTGCCAGGCTAAAAACATGTTATAATTGTGGTCAAGCAGAACATTTTAAAAGGAGTTGACCCGTAGGAAGAGGTTTTAAAACAAGTAAAAAAACTGGGGATGATCAAAAAGGAAAAATGCCAGGTGTTTGCCCACGATGTCATGGAGGAAAACATTGGGCTAGTGAATGCAGTTCTCAGACTACTATAAAGGGTACTCTGTCACCAAAAAATGGACAGGGTAGCCCAATGCCCCAGGTCCCACAACTATAAATATATGGGGCATTGAAGAAACCCAGCAACACCATCAGGTTAGTGCCCAGGACACATTATCTGTTAACTCCCTTATCAGACAAACCATAGGGAGTGCAGGATAGGACATCAGCGTATCCACCAGAGAAGTACTAATTCCAGAAATGGAAACTCAAATCATTCCCACAGGGATAAAAGGACCTCTTCCCCAAGGAACAGTGGGCTTATTATTAGGACACAGTTATTCTTCTCTAAAAGGACTTATGATAAGTCCTGTGGTAATCGATCCCTATTATGAAGGTGAGATAAAAAATTACATCTAGTTCTCCAAGGGGTATCTAAGTAATTTAACCAGGAGACAGGATTGCACAGTTATTAATACTACCCAGTTTACATGACAAATTTTCTAGTCATACTGTACAAAGAGGTTCCAAAGGATTTGGCTCCACAGGTATAAATTGGGCTATGCTTTCTATGAATTTAGATTCTCACCCTATGTTAAAGTTAACCATTCAAGGACATCATTTCAATGGACTGCTAGACACAGGAGGAGATCTTAGCATAATCTCTCCTCAAGAATGGCCAAAAGACAGGATATAAAATTAACACACATAAATAAAAGGCATTCCTGTATATCAGCAACAAATCTTCTAAAATGGAAATGAGGACAACCACCACATTCACAATATCCTCAAAAAAAAAAAAAACTTGGTAATCAACCTAACAAAAGAGGTGAAAGACTTATACAATGAAAACTACAGAACCCTAAAGAGAGAAATAGAAGAAGATCTTAAAAGATGGAAAAATATACCCTGTTCATGGATAGGCAGAACTAACATCAAAATGGCAATATTACCAAAAGTTCTCTATAGGTTTAATGCAGTGCCAATCAAAATCCCAGTGGCATTTCTTGTAGAAATAGATAAAGCAATCATGAAATTCATAAAGAAAAAAAAAAAAAAGACCCAGAATAGCAAAAACAATTCTAAGCAGGAAGTGTGAATCAGGCGGTATAGTGATACCAGACTTCAAATTATACTACAGAGCAATACTAACAAAAACAGCATGGTGCTGGTACCAAAACAGGCGGGTGGAACAATGGTACAGAATAGAGGACACAAAGACCAATCCACAAAATTACAACTATCTTAAATTTGATAAAGGTGTAAAAAGCATGCAATGAAGGAAGGATAGCATCTTCCACAAATGGTGCTGGGAAAACTGGAAATCCATATGCAACAAAATGAAACTGAATCCCCTTTCTCTCACCATGCACAAAAGTTAACTCAAAATGGATCAAAGAGCTTGATATCAAATCAGAGACTCTTTGTCTGATAGAAGAAAAAGTTGACGCCAATCTACATATTGTGGTGTCGGGCTCCAAATTCCTTAATAGGACACCCATAGCACAAGAGTTAATAACAAGAATCAACAAATGGGACTTACTCAAACTAAAAAGTTTTTTCTCAGCAAGAGAAACAATAACAGAGGTAAATAAGGAGCATACATTCTGGGAACAAATTTTTACCCCTCACACTTCAGATAGAACCCTAATATCCAGAGTATACAAAGAACTCAAAACTTAAACAGTAAAAACACAAATAACCCAATCAACAAATGGGCCAAGGACCTGAACAGACAAGTCGCAGAGGAGGACATACAATCAATCAACAAGTACATAAAAAAAAAATGCTCACCATCTCTATCAGTCAGAGAAATGCAAATCAAAACCACCCTAAGATACCATCTCACTCCAGTAAGATTGGCAGCCAATATGAAGTCAAACAACAACAAGTGCTGGTGAGGATGTGGAGAAAAGGGTACACTTGTACATTGCTGGTAGGACTGCAAATTGGTGCGGCCAATTTGGAAGGCAGTATGGAGATTCCTTGGAAAGCTTGGAATGGAACCACCATTTGACCCAGCTATTCCCCTTCTTGGACTATTCCCCAAAGAGCTTATAAGAGCGTACTATAGTGATACTGCTACATCGATTTTCATAGCAGCACAATTCACAATAGCTAGACTGTGGAACCAACCTAGATGCCCTTCAATAGATGAATGGATAAAAACAAAATGTGGCATTTATACACAATGGAGTATTACTCTGCACTAAAAATGACAAAATCATGGAATGTGCAGGGAAATGGATGGCATTAGAACAGATTATGCTAAGTGAAGCTATCCAATCCCTAAAAAAACAAAGTCTAAATGTCTTCTTTGATATAAGGAGAACAACTAAGAACAGAGCAGGGAGGAAGAGCATGGGAAGAAGATTAACACTAAACAGGGATGAGAGGCGGGAGGGAAAGGCAGAGACAAGGGAAATTGCATGGAAATGGAAGGATACCCTCATTGTTATACAAAATTACATATAAGAGGAAGTGAGGGGAAAGGGGAAAATAAACAAGGGGGAGAAATGAATTACAGTAGATGGGGTAGAGTGAGAAGATGGGAGGGGAGGGGAGGGGAAGGGGGATAGTAGAGGATAGGAAAGGTAACAGAATACATAAGACAATAGTATGGCAATATGTAAAACAGTGGATGTGTAACTGATGTGATTCTGCACTCTGTATACAGGGTAAAAATGGGAGTTCATAACCCACTTGAATCAAATGTATGAAATATGATATGTCAATAGCTTTGTAATGTTTTGAACAACCCATAATAAAAATTAAAAAAAAAAAGAATGGCCAAAAGATTGGCCTTTACAACAAGCCACTCAAACAATTCGAGGCCTAGGATTGATGACTAATCCCCATAGAAGTGTGATGGTATTAAAATGGAAGGATATTGAAGGATGTGAAGTAACTATGCAGTCATATGTATTGAATCATCTTCCTATAAATTTATGTGGATGAGATGTTCTAGGTCAATTGAGATTAAAATTAACAAATAACATTCCACATACCAATCCAAATGTGCCCACTATTATGGCTGGACAAGGTTTTAGGAAAGGAAAAGGATTAGGACAACAAGGACAAGGTATAGCGGCACCAATACAAATAGATCAAAAAACAGATAGACATGGATTGGGTTTTCGGGAAGGGTCGCTAAGACAATATAATTTACTTGGAAATCAGAAAGGTAGTATGGGTTCCTCAGTGTCCCCTGATTAAAGAAAAGATACAAGCAGCCAATGACCTGGTCAATCAAAAATTAGCAGAAGGACATATACAACCTTCTATATCTCCAAATAATACTCCCACTTTTGTTATTAAAAAGAAATCTGGCAAATGGAGACTATTGCAAGATTTAAGAGCTATTAATAATGAGATGGTTATCATGGGACCTGCTCAATTGGGAATTCCTCAATTGTCTGCTTTGCCAAAAACCTGGTATGTTTTAACTATAGATATTGAGGCTTGTTTTTCTCCATTCCAATTCACCCTGAGGATAGTCCATATTTTACATTTACTGTCCCTGCGCTAAATCATGAAGGTCCTGATCAGAGATATCAATGGAAAGTACTCCCTGAAGGGATGGCTAATATTCCTACCATGTGTAAAGTTTACATTGACAAAGCAATCAAGCCACTTAGAAATCAAAATCCTGAACTACGAGTATTTTATTATATGGATGATGTATTATTAGCACACAAAGATAAAATTACATTGCTAGAATGTTATGCTACACTTACAAACTCATTAACAAATTATAATCTAGAGATAGCAATAGATAAATTACAGTTAAATTTTCCAATTATTTATTTAGGAGTACTATTATCCTCAAACAAGATCCATCCACCAAAAATTCAAATACGAGTAGATCAACTCAAATCACTTAATAACTTTCAAAAGTTATTAGGAGACATAAATTGGATAAGGCCTTATCTAGGCATACCAACAAGAGAGTTGGGACCTTTATTTGATATCCTAAAAGGTCCATCAGATCCAAATTCACCCTGCATGTTAATGCCTGAGCAAGAAAGGCATTAAAAATCATTGAAAAATATATGGAAAATATGCATTTGGATAGAATTGATATAAGTTTGCCTTTATTATTTATTGCACTACCAACAAAAATATTCCTACAGGAGTATTTTGGCAAGAAGATCCATTATTGTGGATACATTTATCTTATTCTACTAACACTATTCTAACTAGGTACCCTGAGGCTGTAGGATAATTGATACTCAAAGGAATAAAAGCAGCAAAGGGAGTGTTTGGAATTCCTTCCAATAAAATTATTACTCCATATACTATGGATCAAATTGATGAGTTAGCTAATGATATAAATACTTGGGCAATAATCATGTGCAAATCTAAAGTTTAATTTGATAATCACTTACCATCTAATCCTTTGTTGTCTTTTTGGTCTGCACATCGTGTAGTCTTTCCAAAAATGACAAGAAAAACACCTATCATGAATGCTCTGAATATATTCACTGATGGGTCAAATAATGGTACAGCAGCAATAGTTACCCCTGATCAAACTTTTCCATTTTTAGTACCCAAACAATCAGCTCAAAAGGTAGAGCTTAATGCAGTGTTACAAGCTTTTGTGATGTTTAAAGATTCTGTATTTAATTTATTTTCTGATAGTCAGTATATAGTTAATGCCATAGTATCCCTTGAAGATGCTGGTAGGATTTCCATTTCCTCTACTGTTTTCTCTTTGTTTTCCACTATACGAATTCTAGTCTGGGACAGAAAAGATCCTTTCTTTATAGTACATATAAGGGCACATAGAGGATTGCCTGGATACCTTAGTTTGGGCAATGATTTAGCAGATAAAACTACACATGACATACATATTTTCTCTACTATAGAAGAAGCTACAAATTTTCATAAAAGGTTCCATGTCAATGCTAATACTATACAAAAGCATTTTAAAATAACTAAGGAACAAGCTAGCCAAATGATAAAACTATGTCAAAATTGTGTGACCTTTTTACCACAAGTTAGTCTTGGAGTCAATCCTAGAGGACGGATACCTAACCATATTTGGCAGATGGACATTACACACTTGCCAGAATTTGGAAAATTTAAATATTTGCATGTTACAGTTGATACTTTTCCAGATTTTTGAAGGGCTTCCTTCATACTGGATTAAAAAAAAAAAAAAAAAAAAAAAAAAAAAAAAAAAAAAAAAAACTAAAGATATTATAGCTTATTGCTTACAAAATTTTGCCACTCTGGGCATTCCAAAACAGTTAAAAACAGATAATGGCCCTGGTTATTCTTCTACCTCTTTTAAACAATTTTGCTCATCATTTGGCATTACTCATATAACAGGAATCCTATACAATCCACAGGGACAAGGCATAGTTGAAAAAGCTCATCAAACTATAAAATGTACTTATTAAGCAAAGGAGGGAATTGGGAAGGGGTATTTATCCCCCAAAGATAAATTTAATATAACCCTTTTTATTCTAAACTTTTTAAAATTTGTTCTTTCTATCAATGAACAGGGTATATTTTTCCATCTTCTAAGATCTTCTTCTATTTCTCTCTTTAGGGTTCTGTAGTTTTCATTGTGTAAGTCTTTCACCTCTTTTGTTAGGTTGATTCCCAAGTATTTTCTTTTATTTTTTTTTTTTTTTGAGGATATTGTGAATGGAGTGGTTGTCCTCATTTCCATTTCAGAGGATTTGTCGCTGATATACAGGAATGCCTTTGATTTATGAGTGTTGATTTTGTATCCTGCCACTTTGCTTCATTCATTTATTAGCTCTAATACTTTTTTGTAGACCCTTTTGGGTCTGCTAGCTATAGAATCGTGTCATCTGCAAATAGTGATAATTTAAGTTCTTCTTTTCCTATTTTTATGCCTTTAATTTCTTTTGTCTGTCTAATTGCTCTGCCAGTGTTTCGAGAACTATGTTTAACAGAAGTGGTGAGAGAGGGCATCCCTGTCTTGCTCCAGATTTTAGAGGGAATGCCTTCAATTTTTCTCCATTCAGAATGATGCTAGCCTGAGACTTAGCACAGATTGCTTTTACAATATTGAGGTATGTTCCTGTTATCCCTATTTTTTCTAGAGTTTTAAACATAAAGGGATGCTGTACTTTGTTGAATGCTTTTTCTGCATCTATTGAGAAGATCATTTGGTTCTTATTTTTAAGTCTATTGATGTGGTGAATAACATTTATTGATTTCCATATATTGAACCAGCCTTGCATCCCAGGGATGAATCCTACTTGGTCATGGTGCACAATTTTTTTGATATGTTTTTGTATCCAATTCGCCAGAATTTTATCAAAATGGCGATATTACCAAAAGTTCTCTATAGGTTTAATGCAATGCCAATCAAAATCCCAATGGCATTTCTTGTAGAAATAGGTAAAGCAATTATGAAAGTCATATGGAAAAATAAAAGACCCAGAATAGCAAAAACAACTCTAAGCAGGAAGTGTGAATCAGGTGGTATAGCGATACCAGACCTCAAACTATACTACAGAGCAATAGTAACAAAAACAGCATGGTACCGGTACCAAAACAGGCGGGTGGAACAATGGTATAGAATAGAGGACACAGAAACCAATCCACAAAACTACAACTATCTTATATTTGATAAAGTGACTAAAAGCATGAAATGGAGGAAGGATAGCATCTTCAACAAATGGTGCTGGGAAAACTGGAAATCCATATGCAACAAAATGAAACTGAATCCCTTTCTCTCGCCATGCACAAAAGTTAACTCAAAATGGATCAAGGAGCTTGATGTCAAATCAGAGACACGGCTTCTAATACAAGAAAAAGGTGGCTACAATCTACATACTGTGGGGTTGGGCTCCAAATTCCTCAACAGGACACCCATAGCACAAGAGTTAATAACTAGAATCAACAAATGGGACTTACTCAAACTAAAAAATTTTTTCTCAGCAAAAGAAACAATAAGAGAGGTAAATAGGGAGCCTACATCATGGGAACAAATCTTTACTCCTCACACTTCAGATAGAGCCCTAATATCCAGAGTATACAAAGAACTCAAAAAATTAAACAATAAGAAAACGAATAACCCAATCAACAAATGGGCCAAGGACCTGAACAGACAAGTCTCAGAGGAGGACATACAATCAGTTAATAAGTACATGAAAAAATTCTCACCATCTCTAGCAGTCAGAGAAATGCAAATCAAAACCACCCTAAGATACCATCTCACTCCAGTAAGATTGGCAGCCATTATGAAGTCAAACAACAAGTGCTGGCGAGGATGTGGGGAAAAGGGTACACTTGTACAGTGCTGGTGGGACTGCAAATTGGTGCAGCCAATTTGGAAAGCAGTGTGGAGATTTCTTGGAAATCTGGGAATGGAACCACCATTTGACCCAGCTATTCCCCTTCTCGATCTATTCCCTAAAGACCTAAAAAGAGCATGCTACAGGGACACTGCTACATTGATGTTCATAGCAGCACAATTCACAATAGTAAGACTGTGGAACCAACCTAGATGCCCTTCAATAGACGAATGGATAAAAAAATGTGGCAGTTATACAAAATGGAATATTACTCTGCATTAAAAAATGACAAAATCTTAGAATTTGCAGGGAAATGGATGGCATTAGAACAGATTATGCTAAGTGAAGCTAGCCGATCCCTAAAAAACAAATGCCAAATGTTTTCTTTGATATAAGCAGAGTAACTAAGAACAGAGTTGGGAGGAAGAGCATGAGAAGAAGATTAACATTAAACAGGGGTGAGAGGTTGGAGGGAAAAGGAAAGAGAAGGGAAATTGCATGGAAATGGAAGGAGACCCTCATGGTTATACAAAATTACATACAAGAGGAAGTGAGGGGAAAGAGGAAAAAAAAAACAATGGGGAGAAATGAATTACAGTAGATGGGGTAGAGAGAGAAGATGGGAGGGGAGGGGATGGGGGATATTAGAGGATAGGAAAGGCAGCAGAATACAACAGACACTAGTATAGCAATATGTAAAACAGTGGATGTGTAACCAATGTGATGCTGCAATCTGTATACGGGGTAAAAATGGGAGTTCAAAACCCACTTGAATCAAAGTGTGAAATATGAATTGTCAAGAACTATGTAATGTTTTGAACAACCAACAATAAAAGTTAAGAGAAATTAAAAAATAAAAATAAACTTTTTAAATTTGGATTCATCATGGCTTAGTGCTGTGGAAAGGCACATGTTTCCAAAAAAATGTACATAAGCTCAAGTTACTTTGGAAGGATATTCTAACAGGACAATGGAAAGGTCCTGACCCATTGATTGTCTGGAGTTGGGGGTCTGTATGTGTGTTTCCACAGGGAGAACAGCAGCCAGTTTGGATTCCAGAGAGACTTACTAAAGGGATTTCTACAGACCAAAAAAAAAAAAAAAAAAAAAAAGATTACTTGGCTAAAATCCATAACAGCTTATATCCTTACATCTGCAACAGTTGTTCTCCCACACCTGGAGGCTAAAGAATAATGAACACCATTAAAGCCTATTTCAAATGTAAAAAAAACCTTGGGGCTTGCTTGTGGGAATACCTTCAGACCCATTATGCAAGTTACAGGAAAAAGGATGGGATATCCAAAGAAGAGTCAAACCCAGGTGGTAACCAGGATGCCTTTTTCTATATCCATTTTATTATTTACTTTTCCAACATCATGAATTTCTATTTTATTTTTTGAGCTCATACAGACCTAGGTTAATGTTTTTCTGATCAGTTCTATTTTTTGACTATGGATTTTTTAAACATTGCAATGGAGATTTCACCTGTTAAATGCTACAAGGCCTTTGGTATTAAGTTATATGTTGTATTATTGTGTTATGTGTGCACACACTTCCTTTTTGTGTCATATGTCTCTATGTGCGTATGTCCATATATCATATATGAGGAACGCTCATAAAAAAAATAGATCCAAATATATATTTTTTATTCACGTGATTTAAATGGTTTAATTTAATTTGGGTAAACAGCTGTTGAGGATTGTTTTAATATGTGAACAAAATAGGAGGTTAACACATCTTTTTGTTTACTTTCACCTTTCCTTTTCATTATATTTAATAATTCTGTTCAGGATAATGTGAATTGTTTAGAAAGTTGCTTTCCTTTAGTGCCTGCTGGAATGTTACATATTTTTTTTAGCCATCATTGCCAGAATTCCTATCTTCATCCCAGTGCAGGTGAAGACAAAGATAAAACCAAACTACTGCTTCTTTGATTGCTATCACAGTAAACTGTGTAAACTGATGCATCAATGAATAATAACTCAACAAGTGATCCTTAATCAAGAAGTCGATTTACTTTGTGAGGAAATGGACATATTGATGGATTCCTCTGCTTTGAACTGCTTGCAGAACTTTCCTGGACTATGTATCATTTATATGCATTGTAAACTATCTGTTGGTGCAGCAAATTGTGGTAGTGCTGGGGTATCTTTGCTGATAGTCCCATAGGTGGTACAATATTTCCAAAATGAACCGTCATTTGGCTTGGTGTCATGACATTTTGCATCCTCCTTCTTTTTGCTTGTGATGGTCTAAAATTGGGGGGCCAACAGAGGTGAGGCAAAGAACCTCAACCCCCACTGTCACCAAGGCCAAATTTGGGGGCCAGCAGAGCTGAGGCAAAGAACCTCACCCCCCCCACTGGTGCAAAGGCCAAATTTGGGGGCCAACAGAGGTGAGGCAAAGAACCTCACCCCCCCACTAGTGCAAATGTCTATTCACAAGTATGGCTGTATGCTGGACCAGTAGTCAGTGACTGATAAGATTCAATTGCAATGGTACCAACCTAAGACAGGAGGCTGACACTTTGAGGTCAGCTCATCCAATGATAGGGAAGGAACATGTGTAGTATTGGACAACCTAAGATAGGCACCGCACTGTCCCTAAGCCACTTGCTTGCTGTATAATTAAACAGAATGGGGGAGATTTTGAGAATCACAGCTGAGTCAGGATGTTGAATGGCATATTGCCAGAAGGGAGTGGTTTCAGGTGAGGCCAGCGAGCCATTGAGATGATGATTTTTATGTTAAGCTGTGTATTCAATTGTATATTTGACCTTTACTGTCTGCCAATAGGGTGGCTCTTGCTGTCTCAGGTGCCCACTACTTTGGAGTTCCCAGTGTAGTTCTCCCGGTTCTGAGGGAGAGGGCTCACGGACCCTGGTGGAGAGTGAGATGGTTCCCCGGGAGCATGTATAGAGTGCTCGTGGAGTTCGTCAATAAAGAGTTGCTGTTTTGAACCTACAAGTTCTTCATGGCGGCTCAGTTATTTGTGCCCAGCCAGACTGTGGCAGATTGCTAAAAGCCCAGGTTCACTGCTGGGTGTCAGGTTGGAGGTGCAGGACTTGGGCTGAGAGAGTCCAAAGGGCTCAGGCAATGGGCTATATTTTCCCAAAGGGAGCCCACAGGGACAAACACCTAGTTCCAGTCACCTGGGTGTGGTGAGCATCCTGGGAAAGTAATCTTGAAAAGGGGACCAGCAAGGACAGGGACAACAGGAGGGATAAAGGAGGGTACAGTGTGAAAGGCCAGAGGAAAGGTGTTGATGGTGTGCAGGTCAGGACTCCAAAAAGAAGCCCATGTTAGGGACCAACAGGAGTGCTTAGACCAGGAAAGAGCAGGGAAGGAGGGGGCCAGGGAGGTGGGTGATAGTAGTGTTCTGAGGTTTCGGGAAGCCAAAGGGAATAGGGTACTGGCACCATCAAGGCCCACAGTCCAAGCCCAGTTAAGCAAGGAGCAAGAAGGGCCCCCAGAGGCTCAAGAGAGGAGGCAGGCCAGAGAATGGAGATTCAAGGGCCAGGTCTTGGGCAGCGGGTTCAGGACAGTGGACAAGATTTTGGAAGGATGGCAGGGGATCCAGTAGGTGCAGACAGGCTCCTGGCCCAGGGCGACTGCCAGGTATCAGGGTTCTGGGTGCAGTTCCAAAGTCCCAGAGAGAGCAAGGGGCCCAGGCAAGGGGTAGGACTCCATTACCCACAAGGCACCTTGGCTCAAATGAGAATCCAGGCACAGGTACCTGGCAAAAGAGGACAGGCAATTGAAGGTGGCCAGGAGGAGGGCAATTGGAGGGCACAGTGGAAGGTCTTGGTGGGATTGTGGGGTGGCAAGATCCAAGACTCAGTCCAGGAGCTCAGGCAAGGAACCCACCCAACCAAATGTGATGAGTGACCCAAGGAGCAAGAAACGTGCAAGTGGCAGGGGAAAACAGAAGGGGAATTGGAAGAAGGGCTGTGCAAGGACAAGGAGACAGAGAATAGTGCAACAGGCACCTAAGGGAGCATGTTTGCAGTCCTAAACAAGGGGTCCCCAGGTCAGACCCAACAGGAAGAGACTCCAAGCTACATCAAAGGACATGAGGACCTCTGTCAGGGGCTCATGTGAGCACCAGGCCCAGGGACTAAAGCACAAAGGATCAGGGTTAGGGAGGGCTGGGTTTGGGTAGGGGCAGCATGCAAGGCCAGAGGGCAGGGGAGGGAAGGGAGTGGATCTCTCAGGGATGGGTTGAAGCAAGTCACATGTTAACTGCCAGACCTCAAGTTTCAGCAGCAAAGGGGACTCAGTCAAGAAGCTGTATTTCTCACAGGGAGCATTAAAGATGCAAAGGCCAGCCAATATGGCTCCGCTGCCCAGGTGAGTAGACCCTCAGAGAGGAATCTGGACCAAAGGAGGTTCAAAAGAGTGCACTGTGAGAGGAGGTTGTATGGGTGGTTGGTTGGCAGCCTGGACCCATTCGAGGAGCCCAGGCTAGGGAGAAGCAGGGAAAGCAAAGGGTCCCATCAGTTCCAGGATACCATAGCACCAGTGGAACACTGGAGAGGCACAGGATGGGGTCTAAAAACAGAGGCCTGAAGCCAAGAGAAGGGAGAGTATCATGGAGAAGGTCTGCCAGGGGCTCATGTAAGTAATTGTGCCCAGTAATAGAGAGCCAAGTGCTAGCATCTGGGACAGGGTTCATGAAAATGGATATGGATGGGGAGGGGAAGGAGGGGAGAAATCTGAGTAGGTGGCACTGCGGGAAGAAGGCTTATGTTCTAGGTCCATTACAGGGTGTCAGGATTGGGTATCAGGTCACGGGCTAAAGGAAGCAAAAGGGCCCATACAAGGGGAAGGGTTACATTTTCCCAAAGGGAACCCACAGTGCCACGAGGCCAAGTCAATTACCTGGCCTGATGAGCATCCTGGAAAGGTGATCAGGAAAGTGAGCCCAGGAGAGATAGAAATGACAAGAGGCCCCAAGGAGGGCACAGTCTCAATGGCTGCAGGATGGGTGTGGGTGGGATGGGGACCAAGACCCCAGGAAGGAGCTAAGACAAGGGATCTAGAAGAGGTCCCAGGCCATGACAGAGCAGGGAAGGGTGGGGACAGTAAGATTTGGCTGCACTAGGGTATTTCAGTACAGGGAAGCCAAAATGAGGAGAGAAGTGGCTCCAGTGCAGGGCCTTCAGACAAAGTCCAGAGAAGAATGGAACAAGAAGGGCCAACAGAGGCTCCAGCATGAAGCCAGGCAAGTAAATGGAGTACCAAGGGCCAGGTCTTGGGCCTGGGTATTAGGACAGTGAAAAAGAAATTGGAGGGAAGGCAGGGGATCCAGGAGGGGGCAGTCAGGCTCCAGGATCAGGGCCAGTTCAAGGTGTCAGGGTTCCTGGTGGAGGACCAAGCACCCAGAGAGAGTAAGTGGCCTAGGTGAGGGGCACGGCTCAGTTTTTCATACAGCACTCTGGCCCAGATGAGAATCCATGGACAGGGACCTGACAATGGAGGTCTGGCAATGGAAGGAGGCCAGAATGATGGCTATGGGAGGGAATGGCCTGGGGTCTTGGTAAGTGTGTGGTGGGACGAGAGCCAAGATAGTAACCAGTTGCTGAGACCAGGTACTCACCCTACCAAACTAGAATGTGGGACCCAAGGAGCAGAAGACTCACAAGCACCAGGGGAATTCACGAAGGGATGGGAAGGATGAGCTTCACAAGGAACATGAGACAGAGGGAAGCTCAAGGGGCACCTATGGGAGCCCTCTTGTGGGCCCAAGAAAGGAGCCCCCAGTTCAGACCAAACATGAAGAGACTCCACGCTATGCAAAGGAACATGAGGAAAGTGTCAGGGACTCAAAGGAACACAAAAGACAGGAACAGGATCTCCAAGGGCCTGGGTTACGGAAGGCTGGGTTGGGGTAGGGGCAGCATGCAAGCCCAGAGGGCAGGGGAGAGAAGGGAGGTGATCGCTCAGGGCCGGTAGAGGCAAGTCCCATGTTAAATGACAGGCCACAAGTTTCTGGCACTGAAGGGGACTCATGTGAGTGGCAGGGCTGTGTTTCCCATAGGGAGCATTCAGGGAGCAGAGGTGAGCCAGTTTCATTCCTCTGCCCCAGGTGAGTAGATCTTCAGAGATGTACCTGGACCAATCGAGGGGCCTGAGATGGTACTGTGAGGGGATACATGTTGTACAGCTGTGAGGGGGGGTTGGTCTTCCAGGACCAATTTGAGCAGCATAGGCTAGGGAGAAGCAGGGGGTGCAAAGGGTCCAGGAAGTGCCAAGACACCACAAAATGATGGTATCATAGGGGAGGCATAGGAGGGGACTGGCAACAGGGGCCTGAAACCAAGGGACAGGTAAGGGTCCTCTATAAGGATAGCAAGGGTCTCAAGCAAGGAGCCAGGCCCAGTAATGTAGATCTAAGTGCTAGCACCTGTGCCTTGCTGAATGAAAAGAAATACGGAGGGGGAATAGTGGGAGGGGAGAAAATGGAGTGAGTGGCAGAAGGGGAGAACAGCTGAAGGCCCAGATGCACTTCAGGGTGTCAGCAGTCGGGAGCAGGGCCCCAGCTGAGGGAGGACAAAGGGCCCAGACACAGGGCAGTGCTACATTTTCCAAAGAGAACCCCAGGGCCAAGAGGCAAAAATCAAGTCACCTGGCCCAGGTGAGCCTCCTCAGAAGGGGATTAGGAAAGTGGATGTGGCAAAGACATAAAAAAGAGTAGGACCAAAGCAGGGCACAGCCTGAAGGGACACAGGATCAGTGTGGGTGGGAAGGGGGCCAGGACTCCAGCAAGGAGCCCAGGCAAGGGACCTAGATGAGGGCCCAGGCAAGGGGAATGCAGGAAATGCTGGGTCGGTAAGGCAGAGCTGCATTAGGGTGCTGTAGCACATGAATGCCAAGGGGAAAAAAGAAGCGGCCCCAGGGAGGGGCCCTCAGACAATGTCCAGAAAAACAGTGAGTAAGAAGGGCCAGCAGAGGCTCAAGTGAAAAGCCAGGACAGGGAATGGATAGCCAAGGGCCAGGGCTTAGGTAGGGTGCTCAGGACCTTTGATTATATTTGGGAATGAAAGCGGGGATCCAGCAGGGGGCAGTCAGGCTCCAGACCCAGGGCCACCTCTAGTTTTCAGGGACCTTGGTACTGGACCAAAAACCCAGGGAGAGAAAAGGACCCAGGCGAAGGCCCAAGCATTTTTTTTTTTCCATAAGGCGCCCTGAATCATATGGGAACATACAGCCAGAGTCCAGGCAGGAGGCTAGGAAAGGGAAGGGGGTCAGATGGAAGGCGACAGGAGGGCACGCAAGGGGGTCGCAGTGGGTTCACATTGGTGTGAGACCCAGGACCCAAGCTAGGCACCCAGGCAAGTTACCACCTGATCAATGGTGATGGGGGACCAAAGGAGCGGGAGACCTGCAAGTGCAAGAAAAATTCACAAGGGGAATGGGAGGAAGGAGCTGCATGAGGACTAGGAGAAGCCAAGTAGCATCAAGGGGAGCCCTCTGGTGTGCCCAAGCAACAGACTCCTGGTAAGACCCAAAACAAAGAGTCTCCTTGCTATGTAAAGGACCATGAGGAATGCGGTCAGGGACTCAGGAGAATGACCAGGCCCAGGGTTCAGAGACAAAAGGGTCAGAGTTAAGGAGGGCTGGTTGCAGTAGGGGCAGCATGGAAGGCCAGAGGGAAGGGAGGGGATCACAAAGAGCTTGGATTGTAACAAGTCAAAATTAACTGCAATATGTCAAGTTTCAGGCAGTGAGGGGGACTCAGGCCAGTGTCAGTGCTGTGTTTCCCATAGGGAGCATTCATGGTGCAGATGCGAGCCAATTCCGCTCCTCTGTCCCAGGTGAGTAGATCCTCAGAGAGAGACTTGACCAAAGGAGGGGTGGTGAAGAGGGTACTGTGAGGAGATAACTGGTGTGTGGAAGTGGGAGTGGACTACAGGACACATTCCAGCAGCACAGGCTAGGAAGAAGCAGGGGGAGCAGAGGTTCTGGGCAGTGCCAGAATACAAAGCATGAGGGGATCAGTGGGGAGGCACAGGATGGGGCAGGCAACAAGAGCCTGAAACTAAGGAACAGGGAAAGGGTCCTCAAGAATGGGGAGAAGGGCTTAGGGTCTCAAGCAAAGAATCAGTTCCAGTAATGGAGAGCCAAGTTTTAGCACCTGGGCCTGGGTGAATGAAAACAAACATGGAGGAGAAGCAGCAGTAAGGGAAAAATTGGAGTTGGTGGCACAAGGGGAGAAGAGCTCAAGGCTCAGATCCATTGAAGGGTGTCAGGGTTTGGGAGCAGGGCCCTGGCTGAGGGAGGCCAATGGGCTCAGGCAAGAGGCAGGGCTATGTTTTCCAAAGAGTGCCCCCAGAGACAAGAGGCCAAATCAAGTCGCATGGCTTGGTGAGCCACATGGAAAGGGGATCAGGAAAGTGGACTTGGTAGAGACAGAAAGGACAGGAGGACCAAAGAAGGTCATAGCCTGAATTACCCAGGACACGTGCTGGAGGGGTTGGGGCCAGGACCCTGGCAAGGAGCAGGCAAGGGACCTAGAAGAGTGCCCATGCCAAGGGAGAGCAGGGAACACCCGGCCAGGAAGGCAGGGCTGTATTAGGGTGCTGCAGTCCAGGAATGCCAAGGGGAACAGGGAAGTAGCCCCAGCTAGAAGCTCTCAGACAATGCCCAGTAAAGCAGTGAGCAAGAAGTGCCACCAGAGGCTCAAAAGAGAAGTCAGGCCAGAAATAGACAGCCAAGGGCCAGGGCTTGGGCAGGGGGCTCAGGACAGTAGATTATATTTGGGAAGGAAGGTAGGGGATCCAGCAGGGGGCAGTCAGGCTCCATGACCAGAGCCACCTCCAGGTTTCAGGGATCAAGGACCCAGGCAAAGGCCCAGGCATTGTTCTCCATAAGGCGCCCTGGATAAAATGAGAACCTAAGCCAGTGTCCTGGCATTGGAAGCTAGGAAAAGGAAGGGGGCCAGATGGAGGGCAATGGAAGGACATACAAGGGGGTCTCAGTGGGTGTGCATAGGTGCAAGACCCAGTACCCGAACCAGGCATCCAGGCAAAGTACCACCCAATCAGTGGTGATGGGGGACCCAAGGAGCAGAGACTTGTGAGTGCCAGAAAAATGTGCAAGGGGAAGTGGAGGAAGGGACTGTGTGAGGAGTAGGAGAAACCAAGTGGCATCAAGGGGAGCCTACTGGTGGGTCCAAGCAACGGGTTCCCAGGTAAGACCCAATACAAAGAGGCTCCTTGCTATTCCAAAGACCATGAGGGATTCGGTCAGGGACTCAGGACAATGACCAGGCCCAGGGTCCAAAGCCAAAAGGATCAGGGTTAGGGAGCACAGGTTGTGGTAAGGGCAGAATTGAAGGCAAGAGGGAAGGGAGGGGATCGCTCAGGGCTGGGTTGTAGCAAGTCAAAGTTAACTGCAATGTCTCAAGGTTCAGGCAGTGAGCAGGACTCAGGCAAGTGCCAGGGCTGTGTTTTCCATAGGGAGCATTCAGGGGACTGAGTGGAGCCAATTTCGCTCTTCTGCCCCAGGCTGGACCCATTCCAGCAGCAAAGGGTAGGGAGAAGCAAGGGGAGTGGAGGTTCTGGGAAGTGCCAGCATACAAAGCATGAGGGGATCAGTGGGGAGGCACAGGAGGGGGCAGGCAACAGGGGCCTGAAATTAAGGAACAGGGAACTGATCCTCAAGAAGTGGTAGAAAGGCTCAGGGTCTCCAGCAAAGATCCGGGCCCAGTAATGAAAAGCCACGTTCTAGTACCCTGCCCTGGGTGAATGAAAAGTAACATGGAGCGGGAGCAGCCGGAGGGGAGAATATGGAGTTGGTGGCACAGGGGAAAATAACTCATAGCCCAGATCCACTGCAGGGTGGTCCCTGGGTCGCGAGAAGGGCTTCCGCTGAGGGAGGCCAAAGTGCCCAGTTCAAGGGGCAGGGCTAAGTTTTCCAAAGAGAGCCCCCAGGGCCAAGAGGCCAAATCAAGTCACCTGGCCTTGGTGGGGTGAGTCTCCTGGGAAGGGGATCAGGAAAGCAGGCCTGGTAGAGACAGAAAGGACAGGAGGGATGAAACAGGACACAGCCTGAATTACCCCAGGACGTGTACTGGAGGGGTTGGGGCCAGGACCCCAGCAAGGAGCTCAGGCAAGGGACCTAGAAGAAGGCCCAGGCCAGGGGAGAGCAGGGAACACCTTGCAGGGAAGGCATGGCTGCACTAGGGTACTGCAATCCAGGAATGCCAAGGGGAGCAGGGGAGCAGCCCCAGTGACGGGCCCTCAGACAATGCCCAGAAAAGCAGTGAGCAGGAAGTGCCACCAGATGCTCAAGCAAGAATCCAGGCCAGGGAACAGAGAGCCAAGGTTGTGTGCTTGGGCAGGGGACTCAAGAAAGTGGATTACATTTGGGAAGGAAGGGAGGGGATACTGCTGGTGCAGACAGGCTCTAGGCCCAGGGACACCTCCAGGTTTCAGTGTTCCTATTGCCAGAGCAAGCACCCAGAGAGAGCAAGCTGTGCAGGTGAGGGCCATGGCATTGTTTCCCATAAGGTGCACTGGATCAGATGAGAACCTATGGCCAGGATTCTGGAAACGGAGGCCAAGAAATGAAAGGGGGCCATGTGGAAGGGAATGGGAGGGTATGCAAGGGAGTTGGGGTGGGTATGCATAGGGGCGAGACCCAGGACCCAAGCCAGGTGCACAGGCAAGGGACCAACCCGATCAATGGTGATGGGGGACCAAAGGAGCAGGAGACTTGTGAGAGCCAAAAATTGCACAAGGGGAAGGGGAGGAAGGGGCTGCATGAGGACTAGGAGAAGCCAAGTGGCATCAAGGGGAGCCCACTGGCAAGCCCAAGCAACAGGCCCACAGGTAAGACCCAACAGGAAAAGACTCCTTGCTATGCCAAGGACCATGAGAAACAAGGTCAGGGGCTCAGATGAATGACCAGGCCCAGGGACTGGAGCTCAAAAAGTGAGGGTTAGGGAGGGCTGGTTGTGGTAGGGGCAGCATGGAAAACCAGAGGGAAGGGAGGGCATTGCTCAGGGCTGGGTTGCAGCAAGTCCATATTAACTGCCAGGACTCAAGGTTCAGAAAGTGAAGGGGACTCAGGAGAGTGGCAGGGCTATGTTTCCCAAAAAGAGCACTCAGGGCGCAGAGAAGAGCCAATTCCACTTCTCTGCCCCAGGTGAGTAGATCCTCATAGAGGGACATGGGATAAAAGAGGTGGGGCCAAAGAGGGTACTGTGAGGGGATACCTGGGGTACAGAAAAGTGTGTGGGGGGGTCAGGCTGCCAGGACCCATTAGAGCAGCATAGGTTATGGAGAAGCAGGGGGAGTGGAGGTTCCGTGCAATGTTAGGATACCACAGCATGAGGGGATCAGAGGGAAGCCACAGGAGGGGGCAGGCAAAAGGGACCTGAAACCAAGGGACAGGGAAAGGGTCCTCAAGAAGGTAGAGAAATGCTCAGGGTCTCAAGCAAGGAGCCAGGTCCAGTAATGGAGAGCCAAGTGCTTGCACCTGGGCCTGGGTGAATGAAAAGAAACATGGAGGAGGAGCAGCAGGAGGGGAAAATGTGGATTCACTGGCACAGTGTGAGAACAGCTGGAGGCCCAGATCCACTGCAGGGTGTCAGGGGTCTGGAGCAGGTCCCTGGCTGATGGAGGACAAAGGTCCCTTGGCAAGGGGCATGGCTACATTTTCCCAAGGGAGCTCCAAGGGTCAAGAGGCCAAATCAGGTCACCTGGCCTGGGTGAGCATCCTGAGAAGGGGACCTGGAAGTGGGAGTGACAGAGACAGAAATGACAGGAGGGCTGAAAAAGGGCACAGCCTGAAGGGCTGCAGGACGTGTGTTGGTGGGGTTGGTGCCAAGACCCCAGCAAGGAGGCCAGGCAAGGGACCTAGAAGAGGGCCCAGGCCAGGAGAGAGCAAGGAACACCTGGCTAGGAAGGCAGGGCTGAATTAGGGTGCTGCAGCAAAGGAATGCCAAGGGGAACAGAGAAGTGGCCCCAGTGAGGGGCCCTCAGACAATGCCCAGAAAAGCAGTGAGCAAGAAGGGTCACCAGAGGCTTAAACAAGAATCCAGGCCAGATAATGGAGAGCCAAGGGCCAGGGCTTGGGCCAGGGCCTCAGGACAGTGGATTACATTTGGGAAGGAAGGTAGAGGATCCAAGAGGTGGCAGTCAGGCTCCAGGCCCAAGGCCACCTCTCAGTTTTAGGGTTCTTTGTGCTGGATCAAGCACCCATGGAGAGCAAAGGGCCCAGGCAAGGCCCAGGGCATTGTTTCCCATAAGGCACCCTGGATCAGAGGAGAACCTATGGCCAGGATCCTTGCAAAGGAGGCCAGAAAAAGGAAAGTGGCCATGTAGAGGGGAACATAGGGAACACACAGGGGTCAGAGTGGGTGCGCATAGCGGCGAGACCCATGACCCAATCCAGGTGCTGAGGCAAGGGACCCACCCAATCATTGGTAATGGGGGACCCAAAGTCCAGGAGACCTGCCAGCACCAGAAAAAGGTGCTAGGGGAAGGGGAGGAAGTGGCTGTGTGAGGATCAAGAGAAGCCAAGGGGCACTTAGGGGAGCCCGATGGCAGGCCCAAGCAAGGGGCCCCCAGGTCAGACCCAACATGAAGAGACTCCTTGCTGTGCCAAGGGCCATGATGAATGCAGTCAGGGACTCAGGCAAACTCCCAGGCCAAGGGACACTATCACAAAGGGTCAGGGTTAGGGATAACTGGGTTTTGGTAGGGGCAGCATGGAAAGCTGGAGGAAAGGGAGGGGATTGCTCAGTGCTGGCTTGGAGAAAGTCCATGTTAATTTCCAGGCCTCAAGGTTCAGGTATTTGAGGGGGACTCAGGTGAGTGGCAGGGCTGTTTTTCCCATAGGGAGCATTCAGGGCACAGAGGTGAGCCAATTCCTCTCCTCTGCCCCAGGTGAATAGATGTTCAGAGAAGGACAAGGAACAAAGGTGTGGGGGCAAAAGAGGGTACTGTGAGTGGATACCTGGTGTGCAGAAGTGGCGGAAGGTGCAGCACCCATTCCAGCAGCACAGGGTAGGGAGAAGCAGGGGGAGCAAAATTGGGGATTGGTCTTTTTTTTTTGTTGTTGTTGTTGTTGTTTTTCAAGCTAGAAAAATTTCTTGAGGTTTGCAAGAGGTACAGAGAGCAGATTTGGATCGGAGTAAGAAGAAAGCTTGGACATAGGGGCTCTTTATCCATTTTTTTGAACACTCACAGCCTCTTGCTGTGTCCCTTGCCTTCTCTCCCAAATCCTGTCCATTGTCCTGAGCCCCCTGTCCAAGCCCTGGCCGTTGGCTCTCAGTTCCCTGGCCTAGTTCCTCGCTTGAGCCTCTGGTGTCTGTTCTTACTTCCTGATTTTCAGGTCTTTGAGGGCCCCTCACTGGGGTCGATTCCCTGCTCCCCTTGGCTTCCCTGTACTGCAACACATTAGTTAAGCCCCGTTTTCATGGCCCTGGCCTTTCCGCTCTACCCTGGCCAGCGCCCTCTACTAGGTCCCTTAACTGGGCTCCCTGCTTGGGTCTTGGCCCACACCCCACTCACACCTGGCCTGTGGCCTTATAGGCTGTGTCCTCAATTGGCCCTCCTGTAAGTTTCTGTATCTGCCACACCTGCTTTACTGATCCCCTTCCCAGGATTCTCACAAGGGTCAGGGTACTTGACCTGGTATCTTTCCCCTGCAGGCTTCCTTTGGGAAAACGTAGCCCTGCCTCTTGCCTGATCACTTTGGCGTCCCTTAGCCCCGGGCCCTGCTCAGGAACCTTAACACCCTGCAGTAGATCTGTGCCTTCAAACTTTCTCCTCTTGTTTCACTGGCTCCTTTTTCTCCCTTCTCTCACCTCTCCACCCATGTCCCTTTTCATTCATCCAACCCCAGGTGCTAGCACTTGTCTCTCCATTACTGGGCCTAGTTCCTTGCTTGAGCCCCTGGCTGTGCTTCTCGAGGACCCTTTCCCTTCCTTTGTTTTCAGGCCTCTTTTTACAGGCCCTATCCTGTGCCTCCCCTCTGTATCAGTGGTGCTATGTTATCAACGCACTGCCAGGACCCTTCACTTTCCCTTCTTTTCCCTAGCCTGGGCTCCTAGAATGGGTCCTGGCTTCCAACCGACCACCCCCACACCCTCCGTACACCAGGTATCCCCTCAACGTGTCCTCTTTTGACCCTCCTTTGGTCCAGGTCTCTCTCCGAGGATCTACTCACCTGGGCAGAGGAGCCAAATTGGATGGCCTCTATACCCTTAAGGTTCCATATGGGAAACACAGCCCTGCCACTTGCCTGAGACCCTGTTGCTGCCTGAACCTTGAGGCCTGTCAGTTAACACATGAATTGCTCCAACCCAGCACTGAGAGATCCCCTCCCTTCCCTTCACTGACCTATCACCTTGCATGTTGCCCCTACCACAACCCAGCCCTCCCTAACCTGACCCTTTGAACTTCAGTCACCATGTCTGGGCACTCTTGTGAGGCCATGACAGTGTTCCTCATGTCACTTGGCATAGTATGTAGTTTCTTCCTGTTGGGTCCGATCTGGGAGCCCCTTGCTCCCATAGGTGCCCATTGCACTTTCCTCTGTCTCCTGGTCTTTGAGAAGTCCTTCCTCCCCTTACCCTCATGCTTTGACCTGGAGCTTGCAGGTCTCCTGCTCCTTGGGTCCTTCATCCATAGTCGGTCAGGTTGGTCCTTTTTCTGGGCACATTGCTTGGGTCCTGGATCTTGCTCCCCCACGTAACCATTGAGACCCTCCGGCATTCCCTCCCATTGCTCTTCTCCTGGCCACCTTCACTTGCCAAGCCTCCTTTGCCAGGTCCCTGTCCCTGGATTCTCATCTGAGTCAGGGTGCCTTATGGGAAACCAAGTCCTGCCCCTTGCCTGGGCCCCTTGCTTTCTCTGGGCCTTTGGTCCTACACCCAGAACCCTGACACCTAGCTGTTCCCCTGGGCCAGGAGACTGCATGCCCCCTGCTGGATCCCCTGCAATCACTCCAAAATCTTGTCCACTGTCCTGAGCCCCCTGCTCAAGTCTGGCCCTTGGCTCTTCATTCCCTGACCTGCCCCCTCGTTTCAGCCTCTGGGGGCCCTTCTTGATTCGTGCTTCCCTGGGCATGGACTGCGTTCCTCTCTGAGGCCTGGACCCTGCTACTCTTGGCTTCCCTGAACCTCAGAGCCCTATTGGTGCCCGCCTGCCTGGCCCTGGCCTTCACTGCCATTTCCTGACCTGGGTCCTCCTGATGGTCCCTAGTGTGTGCTGCTCTTGACATCCTGGCACACATCCCGTCAAAACCCTTCCTCTGGCCTTTCATGCTATATGCTTCTTCATCCCTCCTGTTGTCCCTGTCCCTGCTGGACCCCTTTTCATTATCCATTTCCAAGGATGCTCACCAGTTCCAGGCCACTGGAACTGGGTGTTTGGACCTGAGGGCTTCCTTTGGGAAAACGTATTTGTGCCCCTTGCCGGGGACTTTGTACTCTCTCTGCCCAGGTCCTGCTCCTCAATCCTGACAGGATCCCTATGGGCAACAGAGCCCTGCCTCTCCTCTGGGCCCCCTTTGCCACACAAACTTGACAACTGGCAGTAGACTTAAGCCTATTGACAATATTGCCCTGGGTGATCCCCTGCCTTCCCTTTCCTGCCCTCTAGCCTTGCAAGCAGCCCCTAAGCCAACCCAGGCCTGCCTCACCCTGACATTTCACCCTACAGTCCCCTGGCCTGGCTGCCAGCCTGAGCTCCTTACTGCATTACTCCGGTTACATTGTTTTCTGTGGTATCTCTTGCTGTTGTGTTTGACTGACCTGGACAATCCTTGATTTGGCACCATAGCTTGCTCCTCTCTGTGCCCCTTGCACAGCCCTCTGTCTCCTCATCCTTGTGCAGATCCTACCTCTCCTTTCCCTAGCACTTTTTCCTGGAGCAGGCAGGGGCCTCCAGAGCATTGGGTCCCTAATACCTTTCATTGGGGTTGGTTACTTACCTGGGTTCCTTGATTGGGTCCTGGCTCTTGCCCCTCTCTGCACCCACTGCGACCCCCCACTGTGCCCTCATATCACACTCCTCCTGACCCCTGTCCCTTGCCAGGCCCTTTGGCCTAGTCCCTGGCCCTTGATCCTCATCTGAGCCAGGGATCCTTATGGGAAACGGAACACTGACCCTCGTGATATCAGGTGTCAGCCTGGTGCCAGACCCTCGACTGGGCTACTTTCTTTCCCTATGACCTTGGGGCACCACCAGGAACCATGACACCTCAAAGTGGTCCTGGGCCTCGAGCCTGCCTCCCCCACAATGGATCCCCTGCTTTCCCTCCCCAGCCCTGTCCACTGTCCTGAGTTCCCTGCCTCAGCACTGGCCCTTGGCTCTACATTCCCTGGACTGGCTCCTATCTTGAGATTCTGGAGGTGCTTCTTGCATCATGCTTCCCTGGGTTTGAACTGCGGACATCGCTGGATCCCCTTCCCTGATCCCCTTGGTTTCCCTGCATCTCACTAGTGCCGCCCCTGCCTGCCTGGTACCACCCTTCCCTGCTCCCCCCTAGCCTGGTCTCTCCTCTAGGTCCCTAGACTGGGCTCCTTTTGGTGGTCCCAGCCCGCATCCCACAAACAACCTTCTTACAGAACTTCATGCTGTGCCCTCTCTTCTCCAAGGAACAGTAGGCTTATTATTAGGACACAGTTCTTCTACTCTAAAAGGACTTATGATAAGTCCTGGGGTAATTGATCCTGATTATGAAGGTGAAATAACAATTATAGCCAGTTCTCCAAGAGGTATATCAGTAATTTCACCAGGAGATAGAATTGCACAGTAATTAATAATACCCAGCTTACATGGTAAATTTTCCAGTCCTACTGTAGAAAGAGGTTCCAGGGGATTAGGCTCCACAGGTGTAGATTGGGCTATGCTTTCTTGACACCTAGGTGGGAGGGGTCTCCTACCTAGAGGGACGAGACCCCTCTACCCTGGCTTCAGGGGTATAGGAGCTTCTTAGGTCACCCAGGTGGAAGAGGTCTCCCTTCTGGATGGGCGAGTCCCCTCTACCCTGGCTGTAGCAGAATAAGAGCTCCCCCTGAAACCCAGGTGGGAGGGGTCTCCCGCCTGTATGGGCAAGTCCCTCTACCTGGCTGTGGAGGTATAGGATATCCCTTCACACACTCAGGAGGGAGGGGTCCCCCACCTGGAGGGCAAGTTCCCTCTACAGTGGCTTTGAAGGTATACGAGATCCCCTTGGCACAAAAGTTGAAGGGTATCCCAACTGGAGCAGGACCCTTCTACACTAGCTGTGGAGGTATACAAGTTTCCCCAAACACCCAGGTGGGAGGTCTCCCATATGGAGAGGTGAGTCCCCTATATCATGGCAGTTGTGGTATATGAGCTCTCCCTGACACCCTGGTGAAAGGGGTCTCCCGCCTAGACATGTGACTTGCCTCTACTCTGGCTGTTGGGGTATATGAGCTCCACCTGACAACCAGGGGGACGGATCTTCTGCCTTGATGGGCGAGTTCACTCTACCCTTGCTGAAGCAGTTAAGAAGCTTCTCCTGACACAGAGGTGGGAGGCGTCTCCTGGCTAGATGTGTGAATTCCCTTTACTCTGCCTGAGGGGGTGTACCAGTTCTCCCAGACACCCAGGTGGGAGGGGTACCCTGCTTTGAGGGGAGTGTAACCTCTATTCTGGCTGCTGTGGTGTACGAACTCCCCCACATAACAATAAGGGAGGAGTTTTCCGCCTGAAGGGGAGAATCCCCTCTACCCTGTCTGCACTGGTTTACTAGCTTTCCCTGACACCCAGGTTGGATGGGTCTGACGCCTGGAGCAGTGAATCCCTTCTACCCTGGCAATGGCGGTAAAGGATCTCCCCCAACACTCAGGTGGGATGGACTCTGGCCTGGAATGGTGAATCCCTTCCACCCTAGCTGCAAATGTATAGGAGGTACCCTCTACACCAAGGTGGGAGGGGTCTCCTGCCTCTAGTGGGAGTCCCCTCTACCCTGCCTGTGACAGTATATGTACTCCCCTAACAACCAGGTGGAAGGGATCTTGCACCTGGAGGGTCAAGTCCCCTCTCCCCTGGCTCTGACAGTATAGGAGCTCCCCAACACACAGGTTATGGAGTCTCTCGACTGGAGAGGCAATTCTGCTCTACACTGGCTGCGAGGGTATTCAAGCTCTCCTGGACACTCAGGTGGGAGGGGTCTCTTGCCTGGAGCAATGAGTCACCCCTACCCTGGCAGTGTCAGTATAAAAGCAACCCCAGACACCTAGATGGGAGGGGTCTCCAGCCTGTAGGAGTGAGTCCCTTCTAACCTGGCTCTGGCGGTATAGGAGCTCCTCAGGAGACCCAGGTGGATGGAGTCTCCCTCCTGGAGGGTCGAGTCCCCTCTACCCTGGATGCAGCAGAATAAGAACTCCCCCTGAAACCCAGGTGGGAGGGGTCTCCCACCTGAAGGGGTGAGTTCCCTGTACCCCGGCTGCTGCAGTAATCAAGCCTCAAGTACACCCAGGTGGGAGGGGCTTCCTGATTGGAGGGTCGAGTCTGCTCTACCCTTGCTGCAGAGGAACAAGAGCTCATCCAGACACCCACCTGGCAGGGGTTTACCGACTGAAAGGGCAAGTCTGCTCTACCCTGGCTACAACAGTATAGGACCTCCCCCTGACACCCAAGTGGGAGGGGATGACTCCCCTCTAACCTGGCTGAGGGTTTGTACAAGCTCTCCCAGACACCCAGATGGGAAGGGCCTTCTGCTTGAAGGGGCGAGTCCCTCTATTCTGGCTGCTATGGTATAGGAGCTCCATTCCCCATACCCAGATGGGAGAGGTCTCCTGTCTTAAAGGGAGCTTTCCCTGACACCCAGTTTGGATGGGTCTCTCACCTGGAAGGATGAGTCCCCTCTACCATGGCTGTGGTGGTAAAGGATCTCCCCCTGACACCCAGATGGTAGGGTCTCTGGCCTGGATAGGTGAGTCCCCTCTATCCTGGGTGCAGTGGTATATGAGTTCCTGTACACCCAGGTGGGAGGGGTCATCCACCTCAAGTGAAGAGTCCCCTCTACCCTGCCTGTGGCAGTATTTGAACTCTCCTGACAACCAGGTTGAAAAGATCTTCCACCTGGAGGGTCAAGTTCCCTATCCCTTGGCTCTGGAGGTACAGGTGCTCCCTCTGACAAATATTTTATGGGGTCTTCCACCTGGAGGGGAGGGGTGAGTCCACTCTACCCTGGCTAAGGTGTTAAAGAAGTTACTCCCACTGCCAGGTGGGACGTGTTTCTCGCCTGGAGGTGTGGGTTGCCTCTACCCTGCCTGCTGGTCTATATGGGCTCCACCTGATACCCATGGGTGTTCCATCTTGATGGGGTAGTCCAATCTACCCTTGCTGCAGTGATTAAGGAGCTTCCCCTGACACCCAGGTGGGAAGGGTCCGCTCTATTCTGGCTGCCATGGTATAGGAGCTCTCCCACATTCCAAGATGGGAGGTGTCTCCTTCCTGAGGGGCGAGTCCCCTCTACCCTGGCTGCTGCAGTAAAGGATCTCCCCTGAGAGCCAGGTGGGTACTCCCGCTGTACCCTGGCTGAAGCGGTGTAGGAACTCCCCCTGGTATCTAGGTGGGAGGGTCTCTAGATTGGAGAGGCCAGTCCTCTTTACCCTGGCTGCAGTGGTATAGGAGCTCCCCCCTACACCCAGGTGGGAAGGGTCTGCTCCTTTGAGTGGCAAATCCCCTCTACTCTGCCTGTGGCAGTATATGAACTCCCCTGAAAACCAAGTGGAAGGGATCTTCCACCAGGAGAGTCAATTACCCTCCCACCCTGTATCTGGGGGTATAGGAGCACCCCCCCACACACCCAGGTTAAGGTGTCTTCTGACTGGAAGGCGAGTACACTCTACAAAGGCTATGGGGTATAGGACCTCCTACTGACACCCAGGTGGAAGGGTCTCCCGCCTAGAGAAATGAGTCTCCTCTACCCTGGCAGTGGCCATATACAAGCTTCCCCAGACACCCAGGTGGGAGGCGTCTCCCACCTGTTGGGGCAAGTCTTTTCTACCCAGGCTAAGACCACTCCCTACTAACAGTTGGGAGTGGTCTTCCGCATTGAAGGGCGAGTCCCTTCTACCTGACTTTGGCAATATACAAGGTCCTCTGACACCCAGGTGGGAGGGGTATATGGCCTGGAAGGGAGAGTCCCCTCTACTATAGCTCTTGCCATATAAGAGGTCCCATTACACCCAGGTGGGAGTGTTCTTCTGCCTGCAAAGGCGTGTTCCCTCTACCCTGGCTGTGGCAGTATAGGAGCTCCCCCCGACATCCAGGTGGGAGGGTTCTTCCACCTGTAGGGGCGAGTCCCCTCTACCCTGGATGCTACATTAATCATGCATCCCCTGACACCAAGGTTGGAGGGCTATTCCGATTGGAGGGGTGAGTCCCGTCTACCCTTGCTGTGGAGGGATAGGAGCTCACCCAGACAGCCAGGTGAGAGGGGTCTCCTGAAGGGAAGGGCAAGTCTGCTGTACCTTGGCTGAAGCAGTGTAGGAACTGCCCATGATTTCCAGGTGGGATGGGTCTCCCGTTTAGAGGTGCAAGTCCCCACTACCCTGGTGTTAGCTGTATAGCAGCTCCCCAGGACACCCAGGTGGAAGGGATCTCTCTCCTGGAAAGGCATATCCCGTGTACACTGGCTGCAACTGTATAAGAGCTCCACCTGAAACCCAGGTTGGAGGGGTCTCCCGACTGGAGCAGTGACTCCCCTCTATGCTGGTTGAGGAGGTATACAAGCTGCCCCAGATACCCAGGTATGAGGAGTCTCCAGCATGGAGGGGCAAGTACCCTCTATCCTGGCTGTGGCAGTACATGCGCTCCCACTGACACCCTGGTGGGCGGGGTCTCCAGCCAGGAGTGGCAAATACTTTCTACCCTGGCTGTGGTGGTATATGAGCTCCTGCTGACAACCAGATTGGAGGGGTCTCCCACCTGGACTGGCCAGTCTCCTCTACCCTGGCTAAGCTGGTATACAAGTTCCCCTGACACCCAGGTTGGAGGGGTCTCCTGCCTGGAGATGCGAGTCTCCTCTATTCTGGCTGCTGTGGTATATGAGCTTCTCCCCATACTCAGATGGGAGGGGTCTCCCGACTGAAGGGGTGAGTCCCCTCTGTCCTGGCTGACACCCAGTTGGGAGGGTCTGTGGCCTGGAGAGGAATGCCCCCTCTACCCTGGCTGCAGTGGTAAAAAAGATAACCCCCACACCCAGGAGGGAGGTATCTCCCTCTACCCTGCCTATGGCAGTATATGAACTCCCCTACAACCAAGTGGAACGGATCTTCCACCTGGAGGGTCGAGTTCCCTCTTTCCTGGCTGTGGTGATTAGGAGCTCCCCCCAACAACCAGGTTATGGGGTTTCCCGACTGGAGAGGCCAGTCTCTTCTATCCTGGCTGCAGCGATATATGAGCTCCTCCTCAAACCCAGGTGGGCAGGGTCTCCTTCCTGGAGGGGTGAGTCCCCTTTACCCTGGCTGTGGCGGTATAGTATTTCCCCTCCACACACCCAGGAGGGAGGTATCTCCCGAGTGGTGCTGTGAGTCTCCTCTACTGTAGCTGCAAAGGTATACAAGCTCCCCCAGACACCCAGGTGGGAGGGAACTCCCAAATATAGGGTGAGTCCTCTCTATCCTGGCTCTGGCTGTATATGAGTCCCCCTTTAAACCTTTGTGGGAGGGATCTCCTGCCAGGAGGGGCAAGTACATTATACCCTGGCTGGGGTGGTATATGAGCTCCTGCCAACTGCCAGGTTGGAGGGGTCTTCCACCTGGATGAGCAAGTATCTTCTATCTGGGCTAAGGTGGTATACAACTTCCTTGAGACACCCATTTGGGATGGGTCTCCTTCCTGGAGGGGCAAGTACCCACTACCCTGGCTGCAGTGGTATATGAACTCCCCCCCCAAAAAAAAAACACCCAGGTGGGAGGGGACTCCCGCCTAGAGGGGCAAGCCCCTCTACTCTGGATGTGCCAGTATATGAGACATCCCCATTACACACAGTTGGGAAGCGTCTCCTGAGTGGAGCTGCAAGTCCCCTCTACCCTGGCTTAGGTGGTATTTGAGCTCCCCAGACACCCAGGTGAGAAGGGTCTCCCACCTAAAGGGGAAGGTACCCTCGACCATGGCTGCGGTGATATAAGAGCTCCCCCAGACACCCAGGTGAGAGTGGTCTCCTGCCAGGATGGGTGAGTCCCCACTACCCTGGCTGCAGGGCTATAGGAGATCCACCACACACACCCAGGTGGGAGGGTTATCCCACATGGATGGGTGACTTTGCTCTACCATGGATGCAGGGATATATGAGTTCCCCAGACAAGCAGGTATGAGGAATCTCCAGCCTGGAGAATGGAGTCCCCTCTACCTTACTTGTGGCTGTATATTTGCTCGCTGGGACACCCAGGTGGAAGGGGTCTCATGCCTGGAGGGGAGAGACCCCTCTCCCCTGGCTGTGGTGGTATACAAGCACCCATGACACCCTTGGGAGAGTGGCATCCCACCTGGAAGTGTGATTCCCCTCTATGTTAGCTCTTGCCATATAAGATGTCCAGGTGGAAGTACATCCAGGTGGGAAGGGTATTCCACCTGCAGGGAGCATGTTCGCTCTACCCTGGCTGTGGCAGCAACGGGCTCCCCATGACACCCAGGTGGGAGGATCTCCTGCTTGGAGAGGCAAGTCTCCTCTAACCTGACTGCAGTGGTATAGGAGGTCCTCCCTACACTCAGGTGGGCAGGTCTACTGCCTCCAATGGCGAGTTCACTCTACCCTGCTGTGTCAGTATCTGAATTCACTGACAACCAGGAGGAAGGGATCTTCCACCTGAAGGGTGGAGTCCCCACTTCCTTGTCTCTGACTGGAGCAGTGAGTCCCCTCTTCCCTGAATGTGGAGATATACAAGCTGCCCCACACACCCAGGTGGGAGACGTCTCCTGCATGGAGGAGCAAATCCCCTCCATCCTGGCTGTGGCAGTATATGAGCTCCCACTGACACCCTGGTGAGAGGGGTCTCCTGCAAGGAGGGGCAAGTACTTTCTACGATGGCTGGGTTGGTATATGAGCTTCAGATGACAGCCAGGTTGGAGGGTCTCCCGCCTGGAAGGGCAAGCCTCCTCTACTCTGTCAAAGTTGTTCTAAAAATTCCCCAAGAAACCCTGGTGGGTGGAGTCCCCTGCCTGGAGGGGCAAGTCTCCATTACTCTGGCTGCAGAGGTGTAGGCACTCCCCCCAAACCCAAGTGGGAGGGTCTCCCGCCTGAAGGGCCCAGTCACCTCAACCTTGGCTTCAGGGGTATAAGAGAACCCTCCTATCCCCAGTAGGAGGGGTCTCCCGCCTAGAGGGGTGAATCCTGCTACCCAAGGTGAAGCAGTAAATGAGTTTCCCCTGACAACCAGGTGGGAGGGGTCTTCTGCCTGGAGGTGCATGTCACCTCTACCCTGGCTCTGGTGGTATAGGAGATAGCCCCGATACCCAGGTTATGGGGTCTCCTGACTAGAGAGCCGAGTCCCCTCTACACTGGCTGCAGGGGTATAGCAGCTTCCCCCGAAACCAAGGTGGGAGGGGTCTCCCTCCTGGAGCATTAAGTCACCTCTACCCTGTATGTGGTGGTATACAAACTCTCCCAGACACCGAGATGGGAGGGTTCTGCCGCCTGGAGGGGCAAGTCTTCTCTACCTTGGTTAAAATGGTATACAAATGGCCCCCTACACACAGGTGGGAGTGGTCTTCCTCATGGATAGGTGAGTCCCCCCTACTTTGGCTTTCACAGTATACTAGCTCCCTTGACTCCGAGGTGGTAGGAGTATCCCGACTGGAAGGGCAAGTCCCCTCTACTTTAGCTATTTCCAAGTAATAGCTCCTAGTACACCAAAGTGAGAGGGGTCTTCAACCTGCAGGGACATGTTCCTTTTATCCTTTCTGTGGCAGTATTGGAGCTCTGCAGGACACCCAGATGGAAGGGGTCTTCCCTCTTGAGGGTAGAGTTCCCTCTACCCTGCCTGCTGTGGTAAAGGAGCTCCCCAGTCACCCAGGTGGGAGGGGTCTCCCACCTGCAGGGGAAAGTACCCTTTACCATGACTGTGGTGGTATAAGGTCTACCCCTGACACCCAGGTGGGAGGGGTCTCCTGACTGGACGAGCAAGTCCCCTCTACTCTGGCTGCACGGGTATAAAATCTTCACCCCCACACCCAGGTGGCAGGGGTCTCCCACCTGGAGGAGTGAGTCCCCCCTACCCTGTCTGTTGTGGTATAAGAGTTCCCCTGACAATCAGGTGTGAGGAGTCTCCAGCCTAGAGGGTAGAGTCTCCTTTACCCTGACCATGGCTGTATAGGTGCTCCCCCAGACATTCAGGTGGAAGGAATCTCAGTCCTGGAAGGGCAAGACTCCTGTACCCTGGCTGAGGCAGTATAAGAGCTCCCCCTGACACACACTTGAGAGGGTCTTCCGCCTGAAGGGGCGAGTCCACTCTACCCTGGCTGTGGTTGTATACGAGCTACCATGACACATAGGTAGGAGGCTTCTCTCACCTTGAGAGGAGAGTCCCTTGTATTCTGGCTGCTGTGGTATACATGCTCACCACACACATCCAGGTGGAAGGGGTCTCTCGCCTGAAAGGGTGAGAGTCCATTCTATTTTAGCTGTTGACATATATGAGCTCCCAGGACAGCCAGGAGGAAGAAGATTCCCACCTGCAGGGGTGATTCCCCTCTACACTGGCTGCAGCCTTATAAGAGTTCCCCCTGAAACCAAGGTGGGAGGGGTCTCCCGCCTGAAACGTGGAGTTTCCTGTACCTTGACTAAAGGGGAATACACACTCGCCCTGGCACCAAGATGGTAGGGGTCTCTCGCCTGGAGGAGCATGTCCACTCTACCCTGGCTGTAGCAGTATATGATTTTCCCCTGACACCAAGGTGGGAGGGGTCTTCCTCTTAGAGTGGTGAGTCCCTTCTACCCTGGATATGTCTGTACACCAGTTCTCTCCACCATACCCACATGAGAGGGGTCTCCAATATAAAGGGGCTAGTCCCCTCTACCCTAGCTGCTGCAGTAAATGAGCTCCCCCTGACACCCTGGTGGGAGGGGTCTCGCGCCTGGAGGGGCAAGTTCTCTCTATCATAGCTAAGATGTTACACAAGCTTCCAGCTGTAGCCAGGTGGGAGGTGTCTCCTCCCTTGAGGGGCGAGTCCCGACTACCCTGACTAGAGTGGTATATGAGTTCCTAATCCCATACCCAGGTGGACAGAGTCTGCCGCAAGGAGGGGTGAGTGCCCTCTACCGGTGGATATGTGGTATAAAAGACCCCACCCACCAAACCCACATGGTGTGGGTCTCCAGTAGAGAGGGGCGAGTAGTAGAAAACCTTGAGGCTTACTTGTGGGAATACCTTCAAACCCATATGCACAATGCTGGTAGGATTTCCCCTTCCTCTCCTGTTTTCTCTTTGTTTTCCACATTAAGTGTTCCCACTTTTCTGGGAAAAAAAATGTCCATTCTTCATAGGACATATCAGGGCACATACAGGATTGCCCTTAGTTCAGGCAATGTTTTAGCAGATAAAAGTACACATGACATACATGTTTTTTTCAATACTACAAGAAGCTACAAATTTTCACAAATCCTTCCATGTCAATGCTAGTACTTTAGAGATGCATTTTAAAATAACTAAGGAACAAGCTAGACATATAGTAAAACAATGTCAAAATTCGTGACATTTTTACCTCAAGTTAATCTTGCAGTCAATCCTAGAGGACTGATACCTAATGATATATGGCAAATGGATGTCACACATTTGCCAGAATTTGGAAAATTAAAATATTTGCATGTTACAGTTGATACTTCTTCCAGATATTTGATGGGCTCCCTTCATGCTGGAGAAAAAACTAAAGATATTATATCCCATTGTTTGCAAAACTTTGTCACTGTGGGCATTCCAAAACAGTTAAAAACAGATAATGGCCCTGGATAAACTTCTATTTCTTTTAACTATTTTGCTCATCATTTGGCATTACTCATATAACAGGAAGTATGTATAATCCACAGGGACAAGGTAAAGTTGAAAGAGCTCATCAAACTATTCAAATGTACTTACTAAAACAAAAAGGGGGAATTGGGAGGGGTATATGTCCCCCAAAGGTAAACTTAATATAACCTTTT
Organism: Marmota monax; assembly: GCF_021218885.2. Lineage (NCBI taxonomy): Eukaryota > Metazoa > Chordata > Mammalia > Rodentia > Sciuridae > Marmota > Marmota monax. Next base: position 1,253,065 of record NW_026695179.1, on the reverse strand, counting down.
TTACTATAAAATTTTTAAATTTTGAATCATCAGGGTTCAGTGCTGCGGAAAGGCACATGTGTCCAAAAATGTACATAAGCCCTAGGTACTTTGGAAGGATATTCTGACTGGACAATGGAAAGGTCCTGACCCAGTGATTTTCTGGAGTCGGGGTTCTGTTTGTGTGTTTCCACAGGGAAAACAGCAGCCAATTTGGATTCCAGAGAGACTAACTAAAGTGATTTCTACAGACCAAAAAGAAGATGATTTGGTTCAAATCCATAACAGCTGATATCCAGAACTCCAGTTTAGTTATCTTTTCATCTGCGATGATGGTTCTCCCACACTTGGAGGCTAATGAATAATGAGCACCATTAACGCCTATTCCAAATGTAAAATAAATAAATAAATAAATAAAATTGAGACTTACTTGTGGGAATACCTCCAAACCCATATGCAAGTTTCAGATAAAAGTATGAGATATCAAAAGAAGAGTCAAACACAGGTGGTAGCCAGGATGCTTTTTTTAATATCTATTTTATTATGCCCTCTCCCACGTTATAGAGTTCTATTTTATTTTTTAGCTCATACAAATCTAGGTTAATGTTTTTCTGATCAGTTCTATGTTTTGATCAACTGTGGAGTTTTTAAACATTGCAATGGAGATTTCACCTGTGAAAAAGCTACAAGGCCTCTACTATTGTGTTATGTGTGCACACTTGTGTTATGTGTTGTAAGTCTGTATGTACGTATGTCCATATATCATATATGAGGAGCGCTCATGAAAATTTAAAAAAAAAATGGATCCAAATATCTTTTATTCACGTGATTTAAACAGTTTAATTTTAATTGGGTAAACAGATGAAAGTAAAGATGTCTTTAAAATTAACCTTACAAGTTTTTCTAGGTGTTCAAAAACAACAAAAAAAACTAATAAAATGTTGATGTCTATGAAATAAACTACCAAAATTCAGAAATTTACAAGGATTATTTTAAAATGTGAACAAAAAAGGAGGCTAACAGATCTGTTTGTTTTCTCTCACCTTTCCTTTTCATTATATCTAATAATTCTGTTCAGGATAATGTAGTAAATTTTTCAGAAAATTGTTTTCTTAGTGCCTGCTGGAATGCTACACAATTTTCTTTAGCCATCATTACCAGAATTCCTACCTTTATCCCAGTGCCGGTGAAGAGAAAAATAGAAGAATTTCCATTATTACTGAAAAATCTAATGAGACTTCGGAATTACAGCTACCATCATCACAGCTGTTGCTGTTTCTGCTACTGCTGCCACTTCTGCGATAGCTATCACAGAAACTGTACATCAATACTTTAAGAAGGAATAGACATATTAATGGATTCCTCTGTTTTAAGCTGCTTAGAGAACTTACCTGGAATGTGTATCACTTATATGCATTATGAACTAATCTATTTATAATTGTAATAGTACCATGGTATCTTTGCTGATGGTGTCATTGGTGGTACAATTTTTCCAAGGGCTTCTCACTTTGAGATGTCAATGTCTTGGAATTGTGGCATTTTGTATTCTCCTCTTTCTGCTTGTGGCAGGATGTTTATGGTGTTTGTATAGATTACACAGATCCACAAGTATGGCTAAATATATTGGGCTGGTAGTCAAAGATAGTTAAGATCCAAATACAATGGTACCAATCTAAGCCAGGAGTCTGACGATTTGAGGTCAGACCATCCAATGACGGATAAGGACCATATGTAGCATTGGACAACCTAAAACACGCACAGTCCCTAAACCACATACATCTTGTCTAATAAAACAAAAGGGGGGAGATGTTGGGGGATGCAATAAAGTTGACATGGTGCCTGGCAGTTTGCCAGGAGGAGTGGTTTGTGAGGCAATGCCACTGTGCCATTAAGATGATGGGGATTCCTTATTGGCTGAGTGCTGTATCTAGATGATGCTAATTGAGTCAAGGTGTGTGTAATCAGTTAGGTATATATATACCTCTGCTGCTCTGCAATAAAGCAGTTCCCAATTCAACCTTCAAGTTGCTTGTCACCTCCCAGTTATTTTTCCCAGCCATACTGTGGCACCCTACTCCCCAACATTAACACCCAGCAGTTTACATGGTCTTTGAGCCCTTGTCTCCCTGTGCCACCCAATCCCATTTCTATTCTCCCTCCCCTCCCCAGCACTCTCCATTGTCATGAGACACCAGTCTAGGTGCTGCCACTTGGCTCTCAATTTATTGGCCTTATCTCTTGCTTGAATCCCTGGATGCACTTCACAAGAATCCTGTCCCTGTCCCGTGATTTCAGGCCCATTTTTTCGACCACCAGGCCTTCCATCTATTCTCCTTGTACTGAGATATCCTGTCACTGTCCAGATCCACCCATTCCATTGTTTCTCCCTAGCCAGGGATCCTCGAAGGTGTCCTGGCTCCCCACAGACCCTGCCTCCAATTCCCCATGCAACGTATCCCCTAACAGTGCCCTTCTTTGGCCCTCCTTTGGTTCTGGTCTCTCTGAGGTTCTACTCACCTGGGGCAATGGATTGGAATTGGATGGCCTCTGGGCCCTGAAGGCTCACTATGAGAAATATAGCCCTGCCCCTCGCCTGGGTGCCCTTCCCTTTCCAAACCTTGACACCTGGCAGTGGACTTGGGCCATCTGCTGACCTTACCCTCTGTAATAATCTGCCTTTCCTCCACTATCATTATCCCTGCATGATGCCCTACCCTAACCCAGTCCTTCCTAACCCTGACATTACACACTCCAGTTTCTGGAACTCGCTGCTTTTCTGAGCCCAAGACTGTATTCCTCTTGTTACGTGGCATCTCATGGTGCCAATTTGTGTTGGGGATTACCTGGCGTCCCTTGCTTGGGCCCCTTAATGCATTCCACTGGGTTCCCTTTGCTCTGCCCTCTGTTTCCACATCCTAGCATCAACCCTGCCTCCCCTTCCACTCGTGATTTCCCCTGGAATACTGGCATATTGCTTCTTGGGTTTCTAATGCTCTGTTGGTGGGATCGGTCCCTTGCCTGGGATCCTCGCTTGCGTCTTGACTCTTGCCTCTCTCTGCACCCATTTCAAACCCCACCCTGCCCTCCCATCATCCTCTTCATGGCCCTCATCCCTTGCCAGGCCCCCATCAGGTCAGGGCACCTCATGGGAAAGAGAGCCCTGTCTCTAGCCTGGGCCTCTTGCTATCCCTGGGCACTTGGTGCTACTCTTGGAAACCTGAGTCATGGCAATGGCCCTGGGCCTGGTACCTGCTTCCCAACTGCCATATATCCTGCCTTCCCTCCTTTGCCTTGTCCACTGTCCTGATACCCTGACCCCAGACCTGCCCCTTTTCTTTTGATTCCCTGGCTTGTCACCTCACTTGAGCCTCTGATGGCTCTTGCTCTTTTCTTTCCCCTTTTTTGGGCTGCTTTCCTGCTCTACTTGGCTTCCCTGCATGGCAGAACCCTAACACTGCCTTCATATGCAGGCCTCGCTCATCCCTGATCTTTCAAGGTGGGGCCCTCCTCTAGGTTTCTAGCCTGGAAATCAACAGGCATCCTTCGGCATTTATTGCTATGCCCTCCTTGGGTCCTCCTGTTGTCACTGTCCCTGTTGTGCCCCATTTCCTGATCAATTAACCAGGATGCTCACCAGGGCCAAGGTACTGTACCTGGAATTTGGTCCTTCAGGCTCTCTTTGGGAAAATGTAGCACTTCCCCTTTATTCTGGACCCTTTATCCTCCCTCAGCCTGGTCTCTGCTTCCCAACTCTCACACTCATCAGTGGACCTGGGCCTTGAGCCCTTGTATCCCTCCCCAATCATGCCCCTTTCTCTCCTCCCTTTCCTTCCTAGCCCTGTCCATTTCCATGGGACCCTTTCCCAGGCCAATGCACTTTGACCTCCATTCCTGGGCCTGGCTACTTGCTTTAGGCCCCCCTTATCCAGGACCCTGTCCCTTTTCCTTGATTTCAAACCCCTTTATTGAGTCCCCTTTTGTGCCTCCCCTCTGTTCTCCTTGTATTGAAGTGTCACACTCTTCCTCCACAAAAAGTCTTAACTGGGCTTCTCCAGAATTCTTCACCATGGCTATTTTTAGGACTGTCAGCAAAAGATTCTCTGCAAAAGAGTTCAATGTTGATTAACTTTCTATTTTCCTATTGCTCTGTTTTACTTGGCCACTGACTGAGAAGATACCAGCACTCCAGGTACTGGGAACCCCTTACTAGTTTTCACAAACATATCCATTATAATTTAGTGTGTAGAAATTTGCAAACAAGGATGGTGGCCTTGAGCTGGGCTGCATAGAGATGTCTACATTTTTAAGACATGTCACCAACTGGGCTCCATGGTAACAACTGGTAGGGAGAGGAAAAATGGGGAAAAGAAATTTTTCCCATTTCAGGAGTTGTCCTTGAAGAGTTAACATGACTAAAACAGTGAAAGATAAAGCTGATTTTATGTGAACTTTTTCAGACTGTGAATTTCTGAACCCCTTTCCTTACATGCTGGGTATAAAATTCTGAAACTACCTGAACTCGGGTTTCATTGGATTGATTGATTACAGCAAAAGCTGTGCCTTCTGAGCCTGGCTGCATCCAAATACAACTGTTTCCAGCTATGTTCAGTGCCTTGCCTCATTTGTCCCTACAACATTTGTGGGGACCCAGATGGGACAGACAAGGTAGGGAAGGGTATTGTGTCTCTCTTGTATCTGGGGACCCACTTCCATGGGTCGGTGGTGGACAACATTCCCCTGGGTGCATTCAGGCTGCTCTTGGCATGACGGAGGATTGACTGACCCAGCATCCTAGGGTTGCCACACCAGAGCACAAAGGGACCCACAGGCAGCAGGAAACAGAATTAGGGTTTTAAAGCACTGCCCAAATGAACAGTTAGAACCTGGGTCCATTTTTTTTTTGAAACCCACAATACTTCCCCTTTGAGGCCTAGGAGGGTGGAATAGAGGCTTGATCAACCTCTGTTGGATCCTGAGTATTCTCCAAAATGATTGGAGCTGAAACAGACGAGGGAAGTTGCCCAAGTAGACTATGTTCAGGTTCAGTGTGCAGAGGGGAAAATATGACCCTCTTTTTGTTTGGTTTGAAAATGTTGGAATTTGGGCAGTATTGAATTTTTTTTTCTGACCATGTCTGTGGGAAAATTATGCCAATGAGACAGACAAAGGGAAGGTTTCCTAACCAATCCCAGGGCTGAAGCGAGTGTGGAGTCCTGATCCAAGGTTTTATGGCTCCTCATACAATCTATGGTGGAATTTCACCAGCCAACATCTAGGTGAAAACTCCTGGTCGGGGGTTAATGCCAACCCACAATTCAATCAGAGCCCTAAGTCCCTGCAAGGGGAACACCCTGAGATGGACAAAGCTAGTCTTGACCTAAATGTGTGATGCCAATGCAGGCTGGAACATTGGAGGCACACACACAAAAAATTGAGTCTTCTGAATGTTTCTTAGAAACCTTTAGGAAGGTTTTCCTGGTAACTATGGGGTGAAACTCAGTTCACAAATATAGCATACTCTCTTAATTAGAATGGCCCACCCAAGTTGTGGGCTGGGCACTAGAAGGCTCTTCAGGTGAGAGAATCATTGCTGAGGTCCTTTTGATTATTGTTTCAGTCTCTGAACCATTTTTCTTACATTTATTGCTGTCAAGAGATAGTACAGAAACAGCAACCTTGGTTGATAGCCTGTCTAGACGGACAGTCCAAGCTGATGTTAACTAGGAGCCTAGTGGTCTCTAAGACCCAGTGAAAAGCAGCTAACCAGAATATCTGATGGAGGAAAAACAGGAATGGAAACAGTTTTCCCCATGAGCCAGAGAGGACCCACCACTTTTTTGCCACTCTACCCAACTTCACAAAGACAACTTGGACAGAAAACTGTCCCTTCATCCTTGGCATCCTCAAAAGCAACAAATGATGGCCCCCAATACTGTTGATTCCTTCCTGTTTTGTGTCCTCAGAGTCAAAGGTTTCCTAGATCCAAAGACTCTTTCACCTTCCAAGATTAAGGTGGGAGATTTATCCCAAGAGCATAGCCACAACCCAGATGAGAGCACTCAAGATGCCCCTGCAAGGCACTAAAGAACGTGCCCATATTTACCAGAGAAACATCTGAGGGAAACACAGCAGTTTTGTCTGCCAGCCTTTCACCACCATTGCACTCACCATGGCACTCATACTTCTTGCTACAAGAGGAAAACCTGGACCATGACTGACCTGATGCACCCTATTATCAAGACCTAGGAGTGTTCCCCAACAAATTTCATTAGATTTGAAGAAGTGATAAAAATAAATAGATATCAAGAACCTTTCATAGGAAGTGTAAGAGAAAAAAGTAAGAAAGAAACTGTGCCCAAGAGTTAGAAGGAATCGGAGCCAGACCTAAGCCCATGTTTAAGCCAGAGCCCATCTGCAGACAAATAGATCCAAGAAAATCATCCCACTGCTTTGGAATCTTTGCTTTTGCATCTTTGATAACCTTGAACATTTCTCTGGACCACATATCTGCCTAAGCCCTCTCTGCCTTATGAAACTGATCAAAAGAGTAATGATCAAAAGAGTTGTGCCCACCTGACTCAGAGCTAAGTTGCCGGGCCTTTGCCACTGCTGACCCTCTCCCTGCCCAGAGGTGCCCAGGAGAGGAAGGGCACTATACAAGCGTAACTGCCACAATGCAAGTTTGTCAGGGAAGAGATGTAGAGTCTCAAGAAAAAGGTGACCAATGCAGCCTTTGTGGAACAGGCTCAGAGTGACATTTGCCAAAAATTACAAACTGGCTTTACTGAGAAATGTGCCAGATAGCTGATGAAGATGACCACCAGAGTTTTCCTCAATGGAGACCCAAAGGCTCAAAGACAGGCAGACCAAAAAGATAAAGAGGATGATGGATCTCCTTACACCTGCCCTCACCATAAACAAGAGTTCACTCAAAGGTGTGGCCTCACTAGAACAAAGTCAGTGGTCCAAATGTTTATAAGGAAAAAAAGCACAGCTAGAAAAAATTAGAAGGCTTAAGTGGCCCCAGCAGGCAAGTACCTACTGCCATGCTCAAATGCTAAGCCTTGAACAGAGAAGTAATAAATGCTTTTCCCCAGCCTTTGGCCTAAACCCTTACTTTCAGTTTCTTCCCAATTGATTTGAAATTGATGATTGACAAATATGGCAGCAGTCTGATAGACACACTCAATTTTATATTATGCATGAGACCCAGCAACTCAGGAGGGCACAGCTGCTACAAGCCCAAAGTGAACTAGAAATACCTGATAGTGGGCCATTGTGTGCACACTCCAAAAGGACATGCCACCCTGGTTTCAAGCCACATGCTGTGAGCCATCAACAGAAAGGGACACAGAGCCACATGCACCAGGAATAGTGAACAAAAACATAATTGAGGCAACTACTATAAACAATTACAGCAGGCTCCCACCTGTCAAGAGGAGAAAGCCATGCAGACAAAGAGCAACACCTAGGTGAGCACAATGTGGCTGTCATACCAGGACCTGCAGGGAACCTGCCCTCCAACCATGGCAGACGGCCCATGCTGAGATTGTCAAAGGTGTCTTTTATAAAAATGATGTCCCAGGTCATTGATCTCTGCTAAAATTTTCATTAGATTTGAGAGTTGGAAAATCCTACCAGCCAAGAACCTATACCAGGAAATAACAAAAAAAATTCCTGCATCTTAAAGTGCCAGAAGATTCAGGTACTCTCCCCTTCCCTAAACGAGAGTTCCTCCCAGGGGCTTGAGGACACAATCCTTGGGACAGTACTGGACTCTGACTTTAAAGCCCATATATACCAAGAAAAACATCAAATAATTTGGTTACCATCTGACTCAGCAACAGAACAGACAATAGCCATTGGGCCTCAAAAGAAACAGGAAATCTGCTCAATTTCATTCCTTTCAACCTGCCATCAGACTAGAGAATTCCTGGGGCTACCATATTCAGCCATATATGGATCACCAACTTTCAGCTATAGGAAACCCCTGTGTGAATCCATAAAGGGGATAATGGGATTCTTTAATATGGGGGCCACTTAAGCAAAAGACCTTTGAGAACATTAAACAAGCACTCTCAGTGCATCTGGACTAGGGCTCACCGACCTCACAAAGCTTTAATTTCTATATGTCTAGGGACAGTCTGGAATAGCTGTAGGAGTCTTGATATGGACACCTGTCCAAAGAGCTGGGATATGTAGCCCAAGACTGGCCACCTTGTTTACGGGCCCTTGCAGCCACAGATCTTCTGGTGTTGGAAGCTGATAAATTGGCCATGGGACAAATATTGTTTTTCAGTGTTCCTCATTCAGTGATGATATTAGCAGAGTACAAAGAACAATATTGGTTGAATAATGGTTAATACCAGGGCATGTTATGTGAAAACCCATGTATCCATGTGGAAGTCATCCAGACTCTGAACCCAGCAACTTGCTGCTCATTGGACCTGGAAAACCTGATCACAACAGTATTTAAGGCATGGATGAAATGTTCTCCAGCAGACCACACCTGGCAGACAAGCCCTCAGGGACCCTGATGTGGAGTACTTCAAATATGGAAGTAGTTTTTAAAAAGATGGTGTATGTTTTGATGGATATGCAGTGGTCACTCTGGACTCCACTGTTGAGACTGAATGTCTGCCTCAGGGAATCTCAGCACAAAAAGCAAAACTTATTGCTTTGACTCAAGCCCCTCAGTTGAAAGCAGGAGTCTGTGTGGATATTTGCATAGATTCAAAATATCTGTTCACTACACTTCATGTTCATTGGGCCTTATTTAAGGAAAAGGGGCTCCTTACCTCAGGAGAAAAAAAAATGGCATGATGTATGGGCAAGAAATTTATAAACTTTTGGATGCACTGTGGGCTCCCAGGAAAGTTGTGATTATATATTGGCAAGGTCATTGAAAGGGAAACACTGTTGTTTCTCAGGGCATCTGGAGACCAGAATAGAGGCCAGGGAACAGTCTGCAAGAAATGAGAAGGAAATCCAGTCCTAGGTTTAAAGGCTGCCCTTCTGCCTGACCTACTATTTGACACCATGGGAGCCAACATACTCACAAAATGAACGTAAATCATTTAAGACTGAAAAAGAAAATTTTCTCACAAGAGGATTATGGAGATATTGTGATAGCCATCATAGCCATCCTGGAGAATCTAGCATGAGTCTTTATCAAACAGTTCCACAGGAGAACACATTGGACATACAGCACTTGAGAGAGTTCTGAGTCAAAATTTCTATGTCCTCTGGCTCACAAACTTCACCTGGATATTCTGAAGAGAATGTGAGTCTTGTGCTCACAAGAATCCTGTCAGGGGCCAGAGCTCCCACCAGGAATCCAAACCTTAGAGGAGCACCTTTTGAAGAATTGGAAGTAGACTTCACTTAACTACCACGGCACGGGGCTATAAGTAACTTTTGTTTTTTATCTGGCTTGTATAAATTTTCTAGGATTTGTTTGGTGTTACTAGTTTCACTTTGCTAATTTATGCTGTTTGACCTATGCTAACCAAATCACTAGTCTATTATTTAGTTTGGTTTCCTGTGATAACCTTAAGAGGTTCTGTTCCAATCATGGAAATCATGTGAACCATATGTCAAGACAATCCACTATAACCAAGAGGTGGTAAAACATACATTTAAGACATGTCCTGCCAAAGGAATGCAATGGATGAATGACTGTTTGGAAATACATAAGAGGTCCATTGGGAAGTAACTTGATTTAGGAGGTAACCAATCTTGGGGTGAAGATAACTGGCCAACCCAGAGGATCATTGCCACTTATGGTCCCACTACCTGGACACAAAATGGCATTTTGAGTTATAGAACTCCTATTTACCTGTTGAAAAGAACTATTCACTTACAAGCTGTACTGGAAATAACAAATATTCAGACTGCCACAGCCTTAGACCTCCTAGCCAAAAAACATACCTGACACGAGTGTCTCACTATCAAAACCACTTGGCATTAGATTACTTACTGACTGAAGAAAGAGAAATATGTGGAGAGTTCAACAGCTCAGATTGTTGCATCCCAATGGATGACAACAGACAAACAGTTAAGAATATAGCCAACACCACAAGAGAACTAGCACATGTGCTAGTGCATATCTAGAAGGGCATTCAACTTTGGGTTACAAACATGCTTTTGGGAAATGGCTGTCAACCCTAGGTAAATTTAAAAGCTTAACTGCTACAGTGGGTACTCTGCTGTTAACCTGTTTATTGCTCCCATATTTTGCTTCACTGTCCATGCCTCCCCTCTCCTGCCCTCTAGCCTTGCAAGCTGCCTGTAAGCCAACTCACCCATTCTTCACCCTGACCCTTTGCTCTACAGTCCCCTGGCCTGGATGCTAGCTTGTGCTCCATATCCATTAATCGGTTTGTGTTCCTTTCTCTGGTGTCTATTCCTGTCATATATGACCTGGGTGCCCCTTGATTTGGCCCCCTACCTCACTCCCTTCTGTGCCCTTTACACAGCTGTCTATGTCCTCATTGTAGCACAGATCCTACCTCTCCTTACCCAACCTCTTTTTCTTGGATCAGGGTCCTCCTGATCATTGGGTCTCTAATACATTTTGGTGGGATCTGTCCCTTACCTGGGATCCTTGATTGAGTCCTTACTCTTGCCCCTCTCTGCACCCACCATGACCCCTCCACTGTGTCCTCTAATTGCACTCCTCCTGGCCCCTGTTTCTTGCCAGGCCCTTTGGCCTGGTCCCTTACCCGTGATCCTCATCTGGGCCAGGGTGCCTCATGGGAAATGGAGCCTTCACCTTGATTGGGTTACTTGCATTCCCCAGACCCTTTTGTCAGCACCAGGAACCCTGACACCTGGTAGTGGTGCTGGGCCTTGTGCTTCCGTCCCCCTTGCTTGATCCCCTGCCTTCCCTTCCCAGCATGATCCACTGTCCTGAGCAACCTGCTCCAGCACTGGCCCTTGGCTCTCCATTCCCTCAACTATCTCCTCTCTTGAGCTTCTGGGGATCCTTCTTGCTCTGTGCTTTCCTGGGCTTGAACTTCGCACATTGCTGGGACCACTTCCCCACTCCCCTTGGCTTCCCTGCATCTGAAACCCTAGTGCAGCCCCTGCCTGTCTGGCCCCACTCTTCCCTGCTCTCCCATATCCTTGGCCCTCCTCTAGGTCCCTAGTCTGCGCTGTTTTCTGTGGTCATGGCCTGCACCCCACAAACACCCTTTATCCAGCACGTCACAGTGTATCCTCCTTCAGCCCTCCTGTTTTCCATGTTCCTGCTGGGCTCCTTTTCCAGATCCCTTTCCCAGCATGCTCACCAGAGCCAGGGACTGAAACTGGGATGTTTGCTCCTGTGGTCTTTCTTTGGAAAAAGGTAGCAGTGCCCCTTGCCTGGGGGCTTTGGCCTCCTTCAGCCTGGGGCCTGCTCCTCAATCCTGGCACCCTTCATTGAATCTAGGCCTTGAGCCTTCCTCTCCCTATGTCACCCATTCCCCTTACTCCCCTTTCTCCCCAAATACCACTGCAGCCAGGAGAGAGGGGACTCGCCCTTCCAGATGGGAGACCACTCCCTCCTGGGTGTCGGGGGACGTCCTAAAGCCCAGCAGCCAGGGTAGAGAGGACTCCCTCTTCCACGCAGGAGAACCATCCCACCTGGGTGCTGGGGGAAGCTCCTATACCGCTGTAGTCAGGGTACAGGACACTCAATACTATAGGAGGGAGACCACTCACACCTGGGTGTTGGGGGGAGCTCAAAACATCCACAGCCAGGGTAGAGGTGACTCACACCTCCAGTCCCCTCTACCCTGGCTAACTTGGGATACAAGCTCCCTGTAACACCCAGGTAGGAAGGGTGCCCTGCCTTGTGGGGAGAGTTCCCGCTACACTGGCTGCAGCGTTATAAGAGCTAACCTGACTCCCAGGAGGAGGGGCTCTTCTGACTAGAGGGGCGAGTCTCCTCTACCCTGGCAAGGGCTGTATAGGAGCCCCCCCAACTGGACACCTAGGTGGGAGGGGTCTACTATTGGAGGGACAAGTCCCCACTACCCTGGCTTCAGTGGTATAAGAGCTCCCCCAACCTGACACACAGTGTGAAGGGTCTCCAACCTGGAAGGGCAAGTTTCCTCTACCCTGGCTGTGGAGGTATACTAGATCCTTCCAACACCAAGGTGGGAGGCATCTCCAGCCTGGAGGGGCAAGTCCCTTGTACCTAAGCTGCAGCTGTATAAGAGCTCCCTTTAATAGCCAGGTGGAATGGATCTCCCAACTGGAGTGGCATATACCCTATAGCCTGGCTCCGATGGTATAGGAGCTCTCCCTAGACACCCTGGTGGGAGGGGTCACGCCTGAAGCAGCGAGTCCTCTTTACCCTGGCTAACATTGCATACAAGCTCCTGTGTTACACCCAGGTGGGAGGGGTTTGCTGTCTGGAGAGGGGAGTGCACACTACCCATGCTATAGTGGTATAAGAGCTCCCTCCAACACACACAGGAGGGAGGGGTTTCTCACCTGGAATTGTGATTCCCCTGTTCCCTGCATCTGCTGTTATATAAGATCTCCTGACAACGAGATTTCCGCCAAGTGAGGTGAGTCCCTTCTCTCCTGGCTGCAGAGTTATATGAGTACCTACAACATAGCATGATGGGAGGTGTCTCCTGCCTGGAGGAGAGAGTACCCTCGACCCTGGCTAATGCAGTAGAGAAGCTCCCAGACACCCAGGAGGGAGAGGTCTCCCGCCTGGAGCGTGAGTTTTCTCTACACTGGCTGTGGCAGTAAAGGAGCTCCCCTGTCACTCAGGTGGGAAGGTCTCTGGCCTGGAGGAGCAAGTCCCCTCTACCCTGGTTGTAGCTATATAGGAACTCTCTCATTCACCCAGGTTGGGTGGTCTCTGGCCTAGAGAGGTGAGTCCCCTCCACATTGGCTGTGGAGGTATATGAACTCCCCCTGACCATCAGGTGGAAGGGGACTCTTGCCTGGAGGGGTGATTCCCCTTTACCATGGCTGCTGCAAGATTGGCACTCCCCTGAACACCCAGGTGAAAGTTATGTTCTGCCTGGGGTTTCAAGTCCCTGCTACCCTGCCTGCAGCTGTATAGGAGTACCCCCCCCCCAGGACACCCAGGTGTGAGGGTTCTTTCACCTTTAGGATTGAGTCACCTGTACAATGTTCAAAACAGTATATGAGCTCCCCCTCACACCCAGGTTGGAGGGTTCTCCTGCATGAAGGGACCAGTCCCCTCTACCCTGACTACAGTTGTATAGGAGCTCCTCCTGAGACCCAGGTGGGAGGGGTCTTCTACCTGGAATGGTGAGTCTCCTTTACCCTGGCTTCTGGATTATAAGAGCCCCCCCCATACCCAGATGAGAAGGGTCTCCTGCCTGGCTGGAGCAGTATACGTGCTTCCCCCCACACCCAGGTGGAAAGCTTTTCCAACTGAAGAGGCGAGTCCATACTACCCTGGCTGCACTGGTTTACAAGCTATGCCTGACACCCAGGTTGGATGCGTCTCACACCTGTAGGGAAGAGTCCCCTCAACCATGTCTCTAGCGGTAAAGGATCTTCCCCTGACACCCAGGTGAGAGGGTCTCTAGCCTGGAGAGGCAAATCCCCTTGACCCTGGCTGTAATAGTATAGGGACTCCCCCCCTACACCCAGGTGGAATTGGTTTCCTGCCTCTAATGGTGAGTCCCCTTTACCCTGCCTGTGGCAGTATATGAACTCCCTTTACAAAAATGTGGAAAAGATCTTTCACCTAGACGGTTGAGTCCCCTCTCCCCTGGCTCTGGTGGTATAGGAGCTCCACCCAACACCCTGATAATGGTCTCTCCTTACTGGAGGGGCGAGTCCCCTCTACACTGCCTGCATAATTGTATGAGTTCCCTTTGACATTCAGGAGTCAATGATCTCCTGCCTGGAACAATGAGTCCCCCCTACCCTGGCTGTGGCAGTATACAATTTCTCCCAGATAACAAGGCGGGAAGGTTATCCCTCTGGAAAGGCAAGTGTTCTCTACCCAGGCTAAGGCAGTAGACAAACACGCCCTACACAGAGGTAGGAATGGTCTCCTGCACAGAGAGGCGATTCCCCTCTACCCTGGCATTGGCAGTATAGAAGACCCCTGACACCAGGTGGGAGGGGTATCCCACCTGGAAGGGCAAGTCCCCTCTACTTTACCTCTTGACATATAAGAGTTCCGAGTATGCCATTATAGGAGGGGTCTTCAACCTACAAGGGCATATTCCCTCTACCCTAGCTCTAGCCGTATAGGAGCTCACCCCACAAATACCCATGTAGCAAGGGTTTCCTACCTGTAGGGGGGTTTCCCCTCTAGCTTGGCTGACGTAGCAATCAAGCTCCCCAGGTCACCCAGGAGGGAGGGTTCTTGTGCATGGAGGGGTGAGTCCCCAATATCCTGGCTGTGGCCTATATCCACTTGCCCTTGTTAGGTGCAGGACAGGCTGATCTAAGTTGTCTGCAGGACACCTGAACAAACGCTAGCTGCAGGATAACCCACACACTCACCCCCTCCCGTTTGTTTGGTCCTTTATCACCTGTTTGCATAAAGTCTGAATACTCAACCCCACTCAAGGCTGATCCTTGACCCCCACCTGTCTGGTGCAAGGGAAACCCACATCTGACCCTTGCCCCATCTGCCTGAAGGCAGAAGATGACACCCTTAGCGACTACAGTATGATCTATTCATTGTCTGCCAATAAGGCAGCTTGTAGACCAGAGACACCATTAGAATTTGGCTATAAAAACTCCCTCCTGCTGGGCCCGCTTCTCTTGCTCTGTTTCCCTCTCTGGCTTTCACACCCCTTTTGCTCTCTCTTTCTTTACTTACTCTCTCTCTTTCTCTCTCTTTTTTTCTCTTCTTTTTCACTGCTACAATATAGCAGTGTTCACTCATAACTTTTGTGGTCATTTTCTTTTCAATGTTGGTGAAACCTGGGAAGAAGGTTAAAATTCACTTTTGGGTCCCTCTTCCTCCAGAAGTACCACTCACCAGATGACCTGAACCCACTTTCTTGACTGCCAGAACTACATGCACCCTGGGCCTTTGATTGGTGATTTTCCCCTTCCTATAGTCCTAAACCCAATGGTGGTGTATGGAGGATTTGAAATTTGATCTTCCAGCAAACCTCTTTGCCCACTTGTGGGGAGGAAAGAACCCCATCACAGACTTCAAGGCCACTTTGTCCATCAGGGCCTCTTTCCTTTAGCAGATTAGACACTTCAGTTAAAAATTATTTCCCTTCCCTTCCCAGCTGCTGGTTTACCAGCATAGGTTTTGTAGGTCACCCTCAAAGGACCTTGTAAACTCTGGGAACACATAACAGAGAACTAAATATCACACTCTACTGAGATCTTCATGGTTTTGATGGGTCTCATAAATTCCTACTCCTTGCACCTTTAAGACTTGGCTGCTAGAGATACATTTACCATTACCTTCCTCTCTTTCCCTCTTTCTGGCACTGGGAGTCTCTGGCCTCTCCACCAGTGGTCCCAAAAGGCCTTGGCCAAGTTCTCCCATGGCTCCTGCCCATTCCAGGATGGGAGACTCTATTTTTAGGATTTTGTGACAACAAATCTCTGCAGCTTGAACCTGCCACTAGGCACTCCTGATTTTTGGCTCTAGCAGGGATGACCCTTTTGTCAATAAATCAGTTTCCTCTCTGTCCTTTACACTACCTTTGTGTCTCCTTCCTTCTACCCTATACTAATTTTGTGACCTCTTCCCTTTCCCTTATACTATGTTTGCAAAATGGGTAATGTGTCCTCTCTGCCAGTTAGCTCTCCATTAAAATGCTTCTTGGATAACCTCAAAACCCTTTCCTAGACACCAGATATCAAACCGAAAATATTGATCAAATATAGCACCCAGGATTGGCCCACTTATCCCCTAGACAACCAAATATATAACCCACTTTTGGGTCTCTGGATCAACCCATTCTAAGGGATCTTTACAATTACTGTGAACACTCAAAAATATGGGTAAAGAGCCCCTATGTCCAAGCTTTTTTTCTTGCCCCAATCCAATTCTGCTCTCTGCACATCTTCAAACTTCTACAATTATTTCTAGCTTGCAAACCAACCCCCAGAACCACCGATACCCAATCTTCTTCTCCTCCAGACTCATCCACTACTTTTGACCCTGCTGATGAACCTCCATCCTATCACCTGCCACCTCACACTCAACCTACTGCTCCAGACCCTCTACCATTTCCCCAAACACAATAACCTGCTTTCTCTGCTCCAATTACCAGATCAAAAAACCCAAACCACTGCCCTTACTCAAACATTTCCCCCCCTTGCTGAGGTAGGAGGAACTGAACTTATCCCTCCACCCACCCACTCCTCTTTTCTCCTGTTAGTGCCCACACCTGGTCCCACTATGTCCTCTTACCAGTTAACTCAAAGCTCAAAGTAGCTTAGGAGAGTCCTCAGACCCCTACTGATATCTGGTGAAAATGGTCTTTAAAGTTGCTTTGTCATCACTGAAAACATATTACTAAGAATTTAATGTCCTTACAGGCATTTTGGGATATTCACTCCAATCCTCCCCTCTGCTCTACCTGTTCTACTGCTCAAGTTTTTGTTGATAGGGAAAATCCCAAATCCCTTTTCCATTATTTTTTTTAAATCATCTTCCTCATTCTTAGATCCACCCTAGCTTCTCTCAGACCCAAATTCCCATCTTTCCCATCCCTACCCAGGCCCACAGAAAAGTCTTAACTGACTTTTTCCAGAAATCTTCTCCATGACTGATTTTAGAACTGTCAGCAAAGAATCACTACAGAAAAATTTAATGTAGATAAACTTCAGCTTTTCATGTTGCCCTGTTTTACTTGTCCAGTAGATGTAAAAAAAAATCAGCACTCCAGGTGCTGGATACCCCCTTACTAGTTTTTCACAAAAATATGTAAACAAGGCCTTTAGCCTTGAGCTGGGCTTCACAGAGAGGGCTAAATTTCTAAGATAAGAAAAGTATCAGGGGAGCTCCTACACCACTGCAGTCAGGATAGAAGAGACTGGCATGGCTAGCCAGGAGACCTCTCCCACCTGGGTGTCTCAGGGAGCTCCTATATAGCAGCAACCAGGGGAGAGCTCACTCACCCCTCCAGGTGAGAGACCCCTCCAATCTTAGTGCCAGGGCGAGCTTGAATTCTGTCTTAGCCAGGGTAGAGGGGAGATACACCTCCACGTGGGAGACCCCTCCCACCTCTGTGTTGGAACAAGGCAGTTATACAGCTGCAGCCAGGGTAGCAGAGACTCACCACTCCAGGTGGGAGAACCCTTTCACCTGGTGTCAGGGGGAGCTCTTATCCCACCACAACCATTATAGATGAGATTCTCCCCTCAAGGCAAGAGAAAAGTCCCACATGGGTGTGGGGGGGAGCTCATATATATACAAATCCAAGGAGGAGGGTGCTCGCCCATTCAGTCGGGAGACACCTAAAACCTGGGAGTCAGTGGGACCTCCTATACAACCACAGACAGGGTCTAGGGGACTCTATCATCCATGTGAGAGACACCTCCCAACTGGGTGTCAGGAGAGCTTCTGTACTGCAGCAGCCAGGGTAGAGAGGACTCACCTCTCCAGGCAGGAGACCCCTTCAACCTGGATGTTTCAGAGAGCTTGTATACCACCTTAGCCAGGGTAGAGGTGACTTGCCCCTTTAGAAGGGAGACCCCTCCCATCTGGGTGTGGGCAAAGCTCATATATCACTGCAGCCATTGTAGAGAGTACTAGCTGCACCAAGCGAGAGACACCTCCCACCGGGGTGTCAGGGGGAGGTTGTATACTGCCACAGCCAGGGTATGAGGACTCCCATCAACAGGCAGGAGACTCCTCCCACCTGGGTGTCTAGGGGATCTTGTATACCGGCACAGCCAGGTTAGAGGGGACTTGCCTCTCCAGGCAAAGACAACTCTCACCTGGGTGTCAAGGGGAGCTCATATACCACCGCAGTCAGGGTAGAAAGGACTCGCCCCTCCAAGTGAGAGACCACCCATTTTGTTGTCAGGGAAACTCCTATCCCAATGCATCCAGGTTTGATGGGAGTTGTCCTTCCAGTGGGGAGACCCTCTCCCACCTGGGTGTCTGGGGAAAATCTTATACCTCTGCCGACAGGGTAGAGTGGCCTTGCCCTTCAAGTCCAGGGATGCCTCCCACATGGGTGTCCTGGGAGCTGTTATATGACACCAGCCAAAGTAGAGTGGACTCACCCCTTGAGGTGAGAGACCCCTCCCACTTGGCTGCTGGAATGAGCCTCTATACTGCCACCATCAGGGTAGAGGGGACTTGCCCCTCCAGGCCGGAGACCTATCCCATCTGGGTGTCTGGGGAAGCTTGTATACCTCCACACATAGAGTAGAGGGGATTTGCTGCTCTAGGAGGGGGACCCTTTCTACCCGGGTGTCAGGGGGACACCAGGTAGATGTCACAGCCAGGATAGAGGTGATTTGTCCCTCCAGGCTGGATACCCCTCCCACTTGGGTGTCAGAGGGAGCTCTTTTATTGCCACAGCCAGGGTGGAGGGGAAGCGCCCCTCTGGACGGGAGACCCCGCCCTCTTGGGTGTCATGGGGAGCTTGAATAACACCTTAGCCAGGCTAAGAGGGACTCACCCCTCCAGGTGAAAGGCTCCTCCAACATGGGTGTCAGGAAAGGTAATATACCACACCAGCCAGGGTAGAGGTTTCTTGACCCTCCAGACAGGAAACCTCTCCCACCAGGGTGTCAGGAGGAGCTCTTATACTGTAGCAATCAGGGTAGAGAGGACTCGCCCCTTCATATTGGAGACAAATTCCACAAGGTTATGGTGCAGGGGAAGCTCGGATATGCTGTAACCATGGTAGAGGGGACTTGCCCCTACTTGCCAGAGACCCTCCCACCTGGGTGTCTGGGGGAGCTCCTATACAGCAGCAGCCAGAGGACAGCTGAATCTTCCTTCCAGGCAGAAGACCCCTCCCACCTGGGTGTCAAGAGAAGCTCTTATACTGCATTATCCGGGTAGAGTGGACATGCTTCTCTAGACAAGAGACCACTCCAATTTGGTTCCAGGGCGAGCTTGTATTCCACTTTATCCAGGATAGCAGGGACTCACCCCTCCAGGCTGGAAACACCTTTCACCTGGTTGTCAAGGGGAGCTCTTATCCAGCTGCAACCATTGTATAGGGGACTCGCCCCTCAAGGCAATAGTCCCCTTCCCGCTGTGTATGGGGGGGAGCTCCTATATTTCCAGATCCAGGGTGAAGGGGACTTGCTCCTCCAATCAGGAGACTCCTCCCACGTGGCTGTCACCAGAGCTCCTATACTACAGTAGCAGCCAGAAATGAGGGGACTCGCCACTCCAGGTGGGAAAACCCTCCCTTCCGCCTGGGTGGCTCAGGGAACCTTAGCCAGGGTAGAGGCGACTTACCCATCCAGGCGGGAGTCCCCTCACATTGGATATTGGGTGGAGGTCATATAACACTGGAGCCAGTGTAGAGGGTACTTGCCACACCAGTCAAGAGATCCTTCCCACCAGGGGGCCAGGGGGAGGCTGTATACCACCACAGCCAGGGTAGCAGGGACTAGGCTCTCCAGACAGAAGAACACTACCACCTGGGTGTCAGGGAAACCTAGCATACAACCTCAGCCAGGGTAGAAGGTGCTCGCCCCTTCAGGTAGGAGAACCCTCCAATCTGGGTTGAAGAGGGGAGCTAATATACCGCTACAGTCAGGGTAGTGGGGACTTGCCACTCTAGGCAGGAGACACCTCCCACCTGGGTGTCAGGGGAGCTCCTATACTGCAGAAGATAGGGTAGAGGGGACTTGCCCCTCCAGTCGGAAGATCCCTCCCACCTGGGTGTCAGAGGAGCTCATATGCTGCCACATCCAGGAAGGATGGAACTTGTCCCTCCAGGCTGGGGATCAGTCTCACCTGGATGTCTGTGGGAGCTCATACACCACCACAGCCACGGTAGAGGGGACTCTCCCCTATAGGCGGGAAACTCCTTCCAACTGGATGTCCAGGTGAGCTCCTATACAGCTGCAGGAAGAGTTTAAGGGACCTCCCCTCCAGGAAGGAGACTCCTCTTACCTCAATGTCAGGGGAGCTCCTATACCACAGCAGCCAGGATACAGGGGACTCACCCCTTTATGCGGGAAACCCTTTCAACCTGGGTGTCTGGGGGAAATGTATAACTCCGCAGCCAGGTTTGAGTGTGACTCACCCCTCTGGGCAAAAGATCCCTGCCGCAATCTGGCTGGGCACAAATCAGGAACCATTGAAGCAAGAACAAACTTTATTTATGATCTCCACCAGCACACTCCACACACGCTTCCTGGGAACTATCCTGAAACGCCATGCGGCTCCTCCTGGAACAACACTCCAACCGGAAGTCCCTCCTCGGCACTTCCCCCAAAAATGGGAACTCTCTGGGAATCCCCTCGAAAACTCCAAAGTAGCGATAACTCCAAAGCAGCAGGCTGAGGCGGAAAGCAGGGGTGTAACATACACAGCTCAACATAAGCATCATCATCCCAATGGCCTGCTGACTTCACCACTCAACCACTCTGAACTGGCAAAAATGCCATGCATCATTCGGACTCAGCTATGGCTCTCAACATCTCCCCCCTTCTGTTTAATTAAACAACAAGCAATGTGCCTTAGGGACAGTGCTGTTATGTTGTCCAATACCACATATGGTTCTTACCCATCATCAGATGAGCTGACCTCAAGGCGTCAGCCTCCTCTCTTAGGATGGTACCACTGCAATTGGATCATACCTGTCACTGACTACCGGTCCAGCATACAGCCATAATTGTGGATAGGCCTTTGCACCAGTGGGGGGTGGGGGATGAGGTTCTTTGCCTCACCTCTGTTGGCCCCCAAATTTGGCTTTTCACCAGTGTGGGGGGGTGAGGTTCTTTGCCTCACCTCTGTTGGCCCCAAAATTTTATACCATCACTAGCATAAGGGATGAGGATATAGAAATGCTATGACACCAAGCCAATTGATGTCTCCTTTGGAAAAATTGTACCACCGGTGACACCATCTGCAATGATAAGTCAACACTACTACAATATGCTACACCAACAGAGAGCTCAGAATGTATACAAGTGATACGTAGTCCAGGCAAGTTCTGCAAGCATTTCAAAGCAGAGGAATGTATCAATATGTCCATTTCTTCCCAAAGTAAATCGACTCCTTGATTAAGCATTAATTTCTGAGTTATTATTCATTGATGCATCAGTTTATACAGTTTACTGTGATAGCTATTGAAGAAGCTGTAGTTTGGTATTGTCTTTGTCTTCACCGGCACTGGGATGAAGATAGGAATTCTGGCAATAATGGCTAAAAAAACTATGTAACATTCCAATAGGTACTAAGAAAACAATTTTCTGAACAATTTACATTATCCTGAAGATAATTATTAAATATAATGAACAGGAAAGGTGTAAGTAAACAAACAGATCTGTTAACCTCCTTTTCTGTTCACATATTTAAAACAATCCTCAACATCTGTTTACCCAATTCAAATTAAACCATTTAAGTCACGTGAATAAAAAAAATCGGATCCATTTTTACATGAACGCTCCTCATATATGATATACGGACATAGGCACATACATACAACACAAAACACAAGTGTGCACACATAACGTACAACACAGAAGACAATAGTAAAGGCCTTATAGCTTTACACAGCTGAAATCTCCATTGCAATGTTTAAAAACTCCACAGTCAAAAAATAAATGTGATCAGAAAAACATTAACATAGGTCTGTATGAGCTCAAAAAATAAAATAGAACTTCATGATGTGGGAAAAGGCAATAATAAAATAGATATTGAAAAAAAGCATCTTGGTTACCACTTGGGTTTGACTCTTATTTGGATATCCCATCCTTTTCCTATAACTTGCATATGGGTCTGAGGGTATTCCCACAAGCAAGCCTCAAGGTTTTTTACATTTAAAATAGCTTTAATGGTGTTCATAATTCATTAGCCTCCATGTGTGGGAGAATCACTGACACAGATGTAAGAATAGCCAAGCTGGAGCTCTGGATATCAGCTGTTATGAATTTGAGTCAAATCATCTTCTTTTTGGTCTGTAGAAATCGCTTGGGTTAGTCTGTCTGGAATCCAAATTGGCTGCTGTTCTCCCTGTGGAAACACACAAACAGAACCCCGAATCCAGACAATCACTGGGTTAGGACATTTCCATTGTCCTGTTTGAATATCCTTCCAAAGTACCTTAGGCTTATGTACATTTTTTGAACAGATATGCCTTTCTGCAGCACTAAGCCCTGATGAATCCAAATTTTATAAGTTTAGAGTAAAAAGCGTTATTTTAAGTTTATTTTGGGGGGATATATATACCCCTTTCCAATTCCCTCTTTTTTTCTTTTATAAGTACATTTTAATAGTTTGATGAGCTCTTTCAACTATGCCTTGTCCCTGTGGATTGTATGGGATTCCTCTTATATGAGTAATGCCAAATGATGATCAAAATTGTTAAAAGAGGTAGAAGTATAACCAGGAACATTATCTGTTTTAACTGTTTTGGAACACCCACAGTGGCAAAATTTTGTAAGCAATGAGCTATAATATCTAAAGTTTTTTCTCCAGCCTGAAGGGAGCCCGTCAAAAATCCGGAAGAATTATCAACAGTAACATGCAAATATTTTAATTTTCCAAATTCTGGCACGTGTGTGAGGTCTATCTGCCAAATATGGTTAGGTATCAATCATCTAGGATTGACTCCAAGAGTAACTTGTGGTAAAAATGTCACACAATTTGACATTGTTTTATTAGTTGTCTAGCTTGTTCCTTAGTTATTTTAAAATGCTTTTGTAAAGTATTAGCATTGACATGGAACATTTTATGAAAATTTGTAGCTTCTTCTTGTGTAGAGAAAATATGTATGTCATGTGAAAATCATTGCCCAAAGAAAGGGCTCCAGGCAATCCTGTATGTGCCCTGATATGTCCTATAAAAAATGGATCTTTTCTGTCCCGATTATACTTTGTATAGTGGAAAACAAAGAGAAAAGAGTAGAGGAAGCAGAAATCCTACCAACATCTTCAAGGGATACTATAGCATTAACTATGTACTGACTATCAGAAAATAAATTAAATACAGAATCTTTAAACATCACAAAAGCTTGTAAAACTGCACTAAGCTATACCTTTTGAGCTGATTGTTTGGGTACTAAAAATGCATAAGTTTGATCAGGGGTAAGTACTGCTGCTGTACCATTATTTGACCCATCAGTGAATATATTTGGAGCATTCAGGATAGGTGTATTTCTTGTCATTTTTGGAAAAACTACAGGATGTGAAGACCAAAAAGACAATAAAGGATTAGATGGTAAGTGATTATCAAATGAAACCTTAGATTTACACATGATTATTTCCCAATTATTTAACTCATTAGCTAACATATCAATTTGATCCATAGTATATGGATAATAATTTTATTGGGAGAAATTCCAAACACTCCCTTTGCTGCTTTTATTCCTTTGAGTATTAATTGTCCTACAAACCTCAGGATACCTAGTAAGAAGAGTGTTAGGAGAAAAAGACAAATGTATCCACAAAATGGACATTTTTGCAAAAATAATCCTGTAGGAATATTTTTGGTTCTTATTACAATAAATCTTAAAGGCAAACTTATATAAATTCTATCCAAATGCATATTTTCCATATATGTTTCAATAATTTTTAATGCCTTTCTTGCTTCAGGCATTAACATGCAGTATGAATTTCAATCTGATGGACCTTTTAATATATCAAATAAAGGTCCCAACTCTCCTGTTGGTATGCCTAGATAAGGCCTTATCCAATTTATGTCTCCTAATAACTTTTGAAAGTCGTTAAGTGATTTGAGTTGATCTACTCATATTTGAATTTTTTGTGGACAGACCACGGTTGAGGATAATAGAACTCCCAAATAATTAATTGGAAAATTTAATTGTACTTTATCTATTGCTATCTCTAGATTATAATTTTTAATAAATTTGTAAGTGTGGCATAACATTCTAGCAATGTGTTTTTATCTTTATGTGCTAATAGTACATCATTCATATAGTGAAATATTTGTAGTTCAGGATTTTGATTTCTAAGTGGCTGGATTGTTTTGATAACATAAATTTGTCACATAGTTGGGCTGTTAGCAATCCCTTGAGGGAGTACATTCCATTCATATCTCTGATCCGGACCATCATGATTTAGTATAGGGATAGTAAATGCAAAACGTGGACTATTCTCAGGATGAATTGGAATTGAAAAAAAAATAATCTTTAATATCTATAGTTAAAACATACCAGGTTTTTGGCAAAGCATACCATTGAGGAATCCCGGATTGAGCAGGTCCCGTAATAACCATCTCATTATTAATGGCTCTTAATTCTTGCAATAATCTCCATTTACCAGATTTCCTTTTAATGACAAAAATGGGAGTATTATAGGGAGATATGGAAGGTTGTATATGTCCGTCCGCTAATTGTTGTTTGACCAGGTCATGTGCTGCTTGTATCTTTTCTTTAGTCAGGGGTCACTGAGGAAGCCATACTGGTCTTTCTGATTTCCAAGTAATTTTTATTGTCACGGTGACCCGTTCTGAAAACCCAATCCATGTCTATTTATTCCTTGATCTATTTTAATTGGTGCTGCTCTACCTTTTTCTTGTTCTCCTAATCTTTTTTTTTTCTTTCCTAAAACCTTGACTAGCCCTAATAGTGGTAGCATTAGGATTGATGTTATTTGTTAATGTCAAACCTAATAGATCTAGGACACCTCGAACCCATAAATTTATAGGAAGATGATCCAATACATATGGCTGTATAGTTCCTTCACATCCTTCAGGATCCTTCCAATCTAATACCATTGCACTTCTATGGTGATTAGTTGCCACTCTTAGGCCTCAAAATGTTTGATTGCCCTGTTGTAATGGCCAATGTTTTGGCCATTCTTGATGAGATATGATGCTAAGGTCTGCACCTGTATTCAGTAGCCCATTAAATTCCTCTCCTTGAATATTTAGTTTTAGTATTGGGTGAGAATCTAAATTTAAAGACAGCATAGCCCAATCTACACCTGTGGAGCCTAATCCCCTGGAACCTCTTTCTATAGTACTACTAGAAAATTTATCATGTAGGCTGGGTATTATTAATAACTGTGCTATTATATCTCCTGGTGAAATTACTGATATACCCTTTGGAGAATTAGCTATAATTTTTATTTCACCTTCATAATCGGGATCAATTATCCCAGGACTTATCATAAGTCTTTATAGAGTAGAAGAACTGCGTCCTAACAGTAAGCCTACAGTTCCTTGGGGAAGACGCCCTTTTACTCCTGTGGGAATGATTTGAACTCCCATCTCTGGAGTTAGTACTGCTCTGGTGGAGGCACAGATGTCCAAACCTGCACTCCCTCTGGTTCGTCTGATGAGAGATCTGATGGATAATGTGTCCTGGGCACTACTCTGATGGTGTTGCTGGGTTCCTCCATGGTGTTTCTGGGTTCCTCCAGTGCCCCATATATTTGTGGTCGTGGGCCTCAGAGCATTGGGCCCCCCTGTCCATTTTTGGGCAATGGAGCCTGATGCCTTTCTCTATGGTATCGTGGGTAAACACCTGGTCCTTGTCCATTTTTTGATAATGGAGTACCCTCTATGGTGGTTTGAGAACTGCATTGAATAGCACAATGTCTCTCTCTCTACAGCATTGTGGGCAAATACCCGGTATTCTACTCCTTTGATACCCAGCTTTGTTAAACACTCCTCCTATGGGGAATTCCTTTTAAAATGTCCTGTTTGTTCAACATTGTAGCAAGTTTTTGGCCTGGCATCTAAAGCCTGTTGTACTTCAGCTGCCAAGACTTGCCCTTGTTCATTAATGTCTGTACATAATTTAATATATGTGTTTAAATCTCCATGTTTCCATGGTCTAATGACCTCTCTGCACCAACGATTTCCTTGCTCATAAGCCAGTTGTTTTTTTTTAATGGTATTGCTTGTTCTGTATCCCCAAAAACTCTGGTAGCTGTTTGAATAAGCCTATCTACAAATTCAGCATAAGGTTCATTAACTCCCTGTATTACCTTAGATAAGTGACCTTGTAAATTTCCATGTCCCTGTAATGTCTTCAATGCCCTAACTGCATCTGCAGCAATTGGTGAATATATAGCAGGATCATGTTCAATTTGTCGCCGTTGACCCTCATAAGGTCATTTTCCTAACAACATATCTAGATTTCTTTGAGAGTAACCTGATTCCGTGCAAAATTCCTCATTGGCAACCTTCCATAACAAATATTGTCCTCCATTTAGCACAGATTTTCACATGCTAGCCCAGTCTGCTGGAGTCATGTCCATTTTGGTAATGGATTCAACCATGCTTACAGTGGAGGGTGCTTGGGGACCATAGGTTGTTACAGCCTCCTTTAACTTCTTCACTGTTTTGAAATCTAATGCATAGTGAATTTGCTGCCCTCCTGCCTGCTCAAGTACAGGGCATGCTAATCTTTGAGGTCCTGTCTCTGGATCCCATCTATCAACTATGGGTGTTGAGGGCCACTCAGCTGTCTCCATAGGTGGAGCTGTTGGTTGAATATTGCCCTCTGGTGATAGAACAAAGTTAGTAGCAGCCTCCTGTTTTAGCTTCCCCCCGCTAGCTGTTTCTCCTCTAAGGTTTCTTCCTTTACATTTTCTTCCTCTATCTGACTAGCTAGAGACCTTATCTTTTACTTGATCTAAAATGTATTTCTCCATGGTCTGAACCTCTAGTAATTTACTTAACACTTTTTCAGTTTGTTTTTTACTAATTTCTAATCTAGTATAAAATAACACAACCCAACAAGATAACACAAAACAAAACCGAAATAGAATGAAACAGAAACAGAACAAAAAAATGTTGTATCAATTTTCCTATTTTGTCGACATGTGCATTTGCAATCTATTTCTATCTCTTTATCAGGGGTGAAAAACTTCAAACCTTGAGCCAACCATTTTTCCCGGTTTGCCTGTAAAAGTTCTAGGGATTGGGAGCTTGAAACAAAAACATAACAAATCAAAACAAGAACACATTTTTTTTGAAATGGTCACCCATTCTCTCGCCTTCCCTCAGGGGCAAGCAATTTACCTTATCACTTACCCTCAGATGTTCCCTGCAAGGGCCACCAATTGCCACAATCTGGCTGGGCACAAATCAGAAGAGCCACTGACGCAGGAACTAACTTTATTTCTGAACTCCACCAGCACACTCCACACATGCTCCCCAGAAACTATCCCGAACACCATGTGGCTTATCCTGGAACCACACTCCAACTGGAAATCCCTCCTCTGGCACTTCCCCAACCAATGGGAACTCTCCGGGAACCCACACAAGAACTCCAAAGTAGCAAGAACTCCAAAGCACCAGGCCCATGCAGAGAGCAGGGTCTAACATACACAGTTCAACATAACCACCATCATCCCAACTGCCTGCTGGCTTCACTTCTCAACCACTCTTTACTGGCAAAAATGTCATGAATCATTCGGACTCGGCTATGGCTCTCAGCAGATCCCTCCCACCTGGATGTCAGGTGAAGTTTATATACCCCAGCATCCAGGGTAGAGGCAACTTGCACTTCCAGGCCAGAGACACCTCCCACTTGGGAATGAGGGTCACTTCTATACAGCCTTAGCTAGGGTAGAGGGGACTTTCCCTCCAGGCCAAAGACCTCTCCCACATGAGTGTCTGGCGAGGGGTTTTTGTATACAACTGTAGCTGGGTAGCAGCAAACTCACCCCTCCAGGAAGGAGATCTGTCCCTCCTTGGGGAAGGAGGGGGCATTTTTACCCCTGGAGTCCGTGTTGAGGGGACTCTCCCCTTCAGGTGGAAGACTCTCACATCTGGGTAGGGGGGAGCTCATACACCACTGCAGCCAGGGTATTGGGGACTCGCCCTTGGAGGCAGGAGACCCCTCCCACCTGGGTGTCATGGGGAACCTGTATACCACCTTAGCCAGTGTAGAGGAGACTCACCCATCCAGGGTGGAGACCTCTCGAACCCGGCTGTATGTGGGAGCTCATAAAGCACCAAAACCACAGTAGAATGTACTTGTACTTCTTGGCTAAAGACCCTTCTCACCAGGGTGTCAGGGGGAACTCATAAAATGCCATAGACAGTATAGAGGAGACTCACTGCTCCATGTGGGAGACCTCTCCCACCTGGGTGTCTGAGGGAGCTTGTATACCTCCACAGCCATGGAAGAGGGGACTCGCTGCTCCAGTCAGGAGACCCTTCCCACCTGTGTGTCAGAGGGATCTCCTATAGTGCCACAGACAGCGTAGAGAAAACTTGCCCCTGCAGGTGGGAGAACCCTCCCATCTGGGTTTCAGGGGGTCTTATGCTGCTGTAGCTAGCGTAGAGGGGACTCCAGCCGTGAGATCTGGGTTTCCATGGGAGCTCCTATATAACCTCAGGCAGTGTAGAGGGGACATTACTCACCAGGTGGGAGACTCCTCAAACCTGGTTTTCATGGGAACTCCTAAACTGCAGCAGCTAGGGTAGAGTGGACTTGCCCCTCCTGGCAAGAGACTCCGCCCATCTTGATGTCAGAGGCAGCTCTTATACACCTGCAGCCAATGTAGAGGGAACTAGCAACTCCAGGCAGGAGACATATCTCATATGGGTGTGGGAGGTGGAGCTCTTATATGGCTGCAGCCAGGTTACTGGGGACTTGCCCCACCAGGCATGAGACTACTCTCACCTGGGTTTAGCGTGGAGCTTGTATCCCACCTTAGCCAGGGTGGAGAGGACTCGCCTGTCCATGAGGAAGGCCACTCATGCCTGTGTCTATGGGGGCTCTTGTATTGGCCTTAGCCAGGGGAGAGAAAACTTTTCCCTCCAGGTGTGAGACCCATCCCACATGGCTGTAGGGGGAAGCTCCTATACCATTGCAGCCAGGGTAGAGGAGACTCTCCCCTCCAGTCGAGAGACCCATCCAACCCGTGTGTCAGGAAAATCTAGTATATCACTGGAGCCAGAATAGAGGTGACTCACCCTTTAGGCGGGAGAACCATTCCATCTGTGTGGGGGTGGAGCTTGTATAACAGAGCAGTCAGAATAGAGGGGATTCACCCATTCAAGCCTGAGAACTCTCCCACCTGGGTGCCTGGGAGAGCTGATACACCCCCTTAGTCAGGGTAGAGGGGAGTAACCCCTCTAGATGGGAGACCCCTCCCACCTGCGTGTCAGATGGAGCTGGTATAGCGCTTCAGCCAGGGTGGAGTGGAATTGCCCCTCCAGGTGGAAGTACCCTCCCACCTGGGTGTCAGATGGAGCTCATATACCCCAGCAGTCAGGGTAGAGGCAACTCAAACCTCCAGGTGAGAGACACCTCCAACCTGGAAATGGGGGTAACTCCAATACCGCCTTAGCCAGGGTAGAGGGGAGTCGCCGCGCCAGGCTGAAGACACTTCACACAGGGATGTCTGGCATAGGCGGGTTCATATACAGTTGGGGTACCAGCAACTCCCCAATCCAGGTGGAAGATGCCTCCGTTCTGAAGGTAGGAGGGGGCTCTTTTACCACTGCAGCCAGTGTTGAGGGGACTAGCCCCTATAGGCGGGAGACCTTCCCACTTCTGTGTGTGCGGATGCAGCTCCTATATCTCTGCAGTTAGGGTAAAGCAGATTCGACCCTCCAGAGGGAAGACCCCTCCTACCTGGGTGTGGGGGGTGGAGCTAGTATACCCCTGTAACCAGGGTATTGGGTACTTACCCCTCCAGGCAGGAACATTTCCCACCTGGTTATAAGGGGCACTTCTTACACCACAGCATTCATGGTAGAGGGTACTTTCCCCTTCAGGCAGGAGACTCCTCTCACCTGGATGTTGGGGGGAACTCCTATATGGCAGCAGCCAGGGAAGAGTGGAGTACCCCCTCCAGGCTGTCCTACATTGGTGTCAGGGGATCTCCTATTGGGCTGAAAGCGGTGTGGAGGAAATTCCACCCTCCAGATGGGAGACCCTTCCACCTGTTGTCCTGCGGAGCTCTATAACGCTGAAGCAAGATACAGAGGACTCTAGCCTCCTGGAAGGAGATTCCTCCCAATGGGTGTCAGGGGAGTTACTATACTAAAGCAGCCAGAGTAGAAGGGAATCCCACATCTAGGCGGGAGACCCCTCCCATTCGAGTATCAGGGTGAGTTCCTCTACCGCTGCAGCAAATATAGAGCAGACTTGCCCTTCCAAGGGGAGACCCCTCTCACCTGAGTGTCTGAGTGTTCTCCTATACCTCCGCAGCCAGGGTAGAGGGGACTCGCCCCTTCAATCAGGAGACCCCTCCCACTGGGTGTCGCAGGAGATTGATTACTGCAGCATTCAGGGCAGAGGGGACTGATCCCTACAGGCAGGAGACCTCTCTCACCTGGGTGTTTGTGTGTGTCGGAATCTCCTCTACAGCCACAACATGGTAGAGGGAACACTCCCCTCCAGGCAGAAGACGCATCCCACATGGGTATCTGCTGTGGTGGGTTTCATATACAGCTGCAGCTGGGGTAGAAAGAACTCGCCCCTCCAGAGGAGAGGCCCCTCCCTCCTGGGGGTAAGAGGGGGCTCTTATAATCTTAAAACCAGGATTGAGGAGACTCGCCCCTACAGGCAGGAGACCCTCCCACCTGAGTGTTTGGGGGCAGCTCATATACTGCTCCAGCCAGGGTAGTGGGGTCTTGCCCCTCCATGAGGGAGACCCGTCCTAACTGGGTGTCTGGGAGAGCTTGTATACTGCCACATCCAGGGTAGAGGGGAATCATTGATTTGGCGGGAGACCCCTCCCACCTGGGCGTTGAGGGAAGCTCCTATACCACTGCAGCCAGGGTAGAGGGGACTCCCCTCTCCAGGCTGGAGACCCTCCCACCTAGGTGTCAGGGGGAGATCCTTTAATGAAGCAGCCAGAGTAGAAGGGACTCGCCCCTCCAAGTGAGAGCCCCATCCAACCTGGGTGTCTGGGATAGCTACTATACTACTGCAGCCAGGAAAGAGGAGACACGCCCATCAGGCTGGAGACCCCTCCCATCTGGGTATTTGGGGGAATCTCGTATAACACAGCAGCCAGAATAGAAGGGACTCGCCCCTCCAGGCAGGAGACCCCTCCAACCTGGGTTTCTCGGGTCGCTGGTACACCCACTCAGCCAGTGTAGAGGGGACTCCTTGATCCAGGTGAGGAACTCTAAGACTGAAGCAGAAAGGGAATAGGGGACTCGCCCTTCCAGTCAAGAGACCCCTGTACCCTGTGTGTTGGAAGTAGATCCTATACCATCTCAGCCTGAATAGAGGGTACTCATTGCTCCATGCTGGAGACCCATCCCACCTGGGTGTCTGGGGTAGATTATACACTGCCAAAGCCAGGGTAGAGGGGACTCACCACTCTAGGCAAGAGACCCCTCCACCTGGGTATTAGCGGAAGCTCCTATACAACCAAAGCCTGGGTAGAGGGGTTCAACCCTGCAGGTGGGAGACCACTCCCACCAGGGTGTCAGGAGGGAACTTGTATACCACCACAGCCAGGGTAGAGGGGACTTGCCCCTCCATGTGGGAGACTCCACACATGTGGGTGTCCAGTGGAGCTCCTATACCGCTGCAGCCAACAAAATGGGGACTCACCTGTCCAGAAGCAAAAAGCCTCCCACCTGGGTGTCAGAGGGAGCTCATGTAGCACTGCAGCCAGGGTAGAGGGGACTTACTCCTCTAAATGGGAGACCCCTACCACATGGATGTCCTGGGGAGCTCATATACTGCCAGGGTAGAGGGGACTCGCACCTCCAGTCGTGAAACCTCTCCCACCTGGGTATCTGTGGGAGCTTCTACACTACTGCAGCCAAAGGAGAGCGGACTCTCCAATCCAGGCGGAAGACCTTTCCTACCTGGGTTTCAGGTGGAGCTCTTATACTGACAAAGCCATGCTGGAGGATACTCACCCAACACGAGTGGGAGACCCCTTTCCCCTTGGTGTCCAGGGGAGCTCCTATACCACTGAAGCCAGGGTACTGGGGACTCGCCCTTCCAGGGAGGAGACCC
Source organism: Marmota monax (assembly GCF_021218885.2). NCBI lineage: Eukaryota > Metazoa > Chordata > Mammalia > Rodentia > Sciuridae > Marmota > Marmota monax. The sequence continues at coordinate 1,221,059 of NW_026695179.1, read as the reverse complement.
CTCCCACCTGAGAGTCAGGAAGAGTTCTTATATCATCAAAGCCAGGGGAGAGGGAACTAGACCCTCCAGGCAGGATACCTTCCCACCTGGGTATGGTGGGGGGAGCTCCTATACAGCTGCAGTCAAGGTAGAATGAACTCATCCCTCTAGTTGAGACACACACCTGTGTGTCGGGGGAGCTCCTATACCACCCCAGCCAGGGTAGAGAGAACTCACTAGTCTAGGCGGGAGACCCCTCCTACCTGGGTGTCAGTGGGGGCTTGTATAACACGGCAGCCAGGGTAGCAGGGACACTCCCCTCCAGAGGAGAGACCCTTCCCATCCTAGGTATCTGGGGGAGCTCATACACTGCCACATCCAGGGTATAGGAGACTCACCACAGAAGGCAGGAGAAAACTCCCACCTGCATGTCAGGGGAAGCTTGTATATTGCTGTAGCCAGTGTAGAGCATACTCACCCCTCCAGGTGGAAGACCCCTTTCACATGGGTGTCATGTGGAGCTCATATACCTCCAATGCTAAGGTAGAGGGAACTTGCCCCTTGAGGTGGGGGACCGCTCCCACATGGGATTCATGGGAGTTTATATACCCCATCAAGCATGATAGAGGCAACTCACTTCTCCAAGCGGGAGACCCCTCATTCCTGTGTGTGTGTGTGTGTGTGTGTGTGTGTGTGTGTGTGTGTGTGTGGTTCCTATACTGCTGCAGCTGGTGTAGCAGGGACTCACCCCTCCAGGGGAGAGACCTTTCCCACCAGGGTGTCTGGGGAGATCCTATAATGCAACAGCCAGGGTAGGGGGGTTTGCCCCTGTAGGTGGAAGATCCCTCCCACCTCGTTGTCCAGGGAGCCCTTATAGGGCACCAGACAAAGTAGAGTGGACTCGTCCTTCCAGGTGCAAGACCCCTCCCACCTGGGTGTCAGGGGAAGCTCCAATCCTGCTGAAGCCATGGTAAAGGGGACTCACCTTTCCAGTCAAGTGAACCCTCTAACCTAGGTGTGGGGCTAGCTACTATACCGCACATCCAGGGTAGAGGGAACTCTCCCATGCAGGCGAAAGATCCCCGTCACCTGTGCTTTGAGTTAGGGCGAGCTTTTATACAGCCTTAGCCATGGTGGAGGGAACTTGCCCCTCCATGCAGGAGACCCCTACCCCCTGGGTGTCTGAGGTAGCTTATATACTTCTGCAACCAGGGTAAAGGGGACTTGTTGCTCCATACCGGAGATCCCTCTCACCTAGGTATCAGGGGAGCTTGTATCTTGTCACAGCCAGGGTAGAGGGGACTGCCACTTCTGGTGGGAGACTCCTCCCACATGGTTGTGGGGGGGAGCTTGAATACTGCCACATCCAGGGTAAAGGGTACTCGCCCTTCCAATCAAGAGACCCTTCTAACATGGGTGTAGCAGGGATATCCCATACCACCTCAGCAAGAATAGAGGGGACTGGCCCCTCCATGAGGGAGACTCCTCCATCCTGGATGTTTTGGGTAGCTCATACCCAGCCACAGCAAATTAGAGGGGACTCACCACTGAAGGCGGGAGACCTCTCTCACCTGGTTGTCAGAGGAAGCTTTTATACTGCTGCAGCCAGTGTAGAGCATACTTGCCCCTTCAGGTGGAAGACCCCTTCCACTTGGATGTGGGTGGAGCTCTTATACCTCTGCAGCCATGGTAAGGAGACTCACCCCTCTACGGGGGGACCCTTCCCACCTGGGTGTCATGGGAGCTTATATACACCAGCAGCTATGGAAGACATTAGTCTCCCCTCCTGGCGGAAGACCCATCCAACCTGGGAATCTGTGGAAATTTGTATACCTCCACAGCCCAGGTACAGGGGACTAGACTGTACAGGCTGAAGACCTCTCCCATTTGGGTGTTGGGGGGTGGGACTCCTATACAGCCACAGCCAGGGTAGCAGGGACTTGCCACTTCAGGGGAGACCCCTTCTTACCTGGGTTTTGGGGGAGCTTCTATATCTCCGCAGCCAGGGTAGAGAGGACTTGCCTGTCCAGTTAGAGACACTTCCAACCTGGTTGTGGGGGAAGCTGGAATAGGGCTGCAGCTAGGGTAGAGGGGACTCAAACCTACAGGTGGGAGATCCTTCCCACCTGGGTGTCCAGGGAGCTCTTATAGGAAACCAGCCAAAGTAGAGGAGAATGCCCCACCAGGCTGGAGACCACTCCCACCTGGGCATCTGGGTTAGCTTGTATACATCCTCATACATGGTAAAGGGGACTCGCTGCTCCAGGTGGGAGACCCCTCCCAACTGGGTGTCATGGGGGTCGGGGGAGCTCCTATACCACTGCAGCTAGGGTTGCGGGGAATCGCCCTTCCAGGTGGGAAACCCCTCCTGCCTCGTTGTTCAGGGGGACTTCCTTTACCGCCGCAGCCAGTGTGGAGGGGACTCACCCCTCCAGTCAAGAGACCACTCTAACCTGGGTGTCAGGGCAGTTCCTACACATCCAGGATAGAGTGGACTCACCACTCTAGGTGGGAGACCCCTCCCAATTTGGTGTCAGCCTGGGAGGCTCATATACCTCAGCAGCTAGGGTAGCAGAAACTCGCCCCTCCAGGAGACATACCCCTCCCACCTGGGTGTTGGGGGAGCTCTTATATCTCTGCAGTAAGAGAAAAGGGGACTCGCCCCTCCAGTTGGGAGACTCTTCCCACCAGGGTGTCGGGAAAAGCTCCTATTCCACTTCAGTCAGGGCAGAGGGTTTCACCCCTGCAGGCGGGAGACCCCTCCCACCTGGGTGTCTCAGAGAGCTTGTACACCCCCTTAGACAGGGTAGAGTTGACGTGCCCCTCCAGACAGGAGATCTATCCCATCTGGGACTCAGGGAAAGCTCCTATATCGCAGCAGCTTGGGTACTAGGTATTCACCTCCCCAGGCAGAGATCCATCCAACCTGGTTGTCAGAGGAAATTCATATATCACCCTAGGCAGGAGAGAGGAGACTCGCCTCTCTGGGAGGGAGTCCCCTCCCACCTGGGTATCCTGGTGAGGAGGCTACTATGCAACTGCGGGCAGGGTAGCAGGGATTCTTTCCCCATGGTTGAAGACCACATTCACTTGGGTACCCGGGGAGCTCATATCCTGCTGTAGCCACGGTAGATGGGAAAGTCCTCTCCAGGCGACAGACCCGTCCCACCCAATTGTCGGGGGAGTTCTTATACCTTAGCAGCAAAGGTAGAGGGTTCTCATCGCTCTAGGCCAGAGACCCTCCCAGCTGGGTGTATGGTGTAGCACCTATACTGCTACAGCCAGGGTAGAGGGGACTAGCCCCTCCAGGCCAGAGACACTCCCACCTGGGTGTTGGGGAAACTCCTTTACTGCCACAACCAATGTAGAGGGACCTCATGCCTACAGGCAGGAGACCCCTCCTTCCTGGGTGTTATGGAAAGGTAGTGCAGCACTTCAGCAAGGGAAAAGGGGACTCAATCATTCATTTGGGAGACCCCTCCAACCTGGGTGTCACAGGGAGCTTGTATACCACCTTAGCCATGGTAAAGGTGACTTGCACCTCCAGGCTGGAGACCCTTCCCTCCTGGGTGTCCTGGAGCTTCTATACTGCATTAGCCATGGTGCAGGGTACTCTCCTCCAAGCAAGAGACCCCTCCCATCTTGCTATGGGGGTGTCTAATATAGTACTCCAGCCAGGAGAGAGGTGACTCGCCCCACTAGGGGGGAAACCCCTAAACCCTAGTTGTCAGGGGATCTCATATACCAGCAAAAGCCAGGAAGAGATAACTCGACATTCCAGGCAAGAGACCCCTGCCACCTGTGTGTGTGTGTGTGGGGGAGCTCTTATACCACTACAGCCAGGGTAGTGGGGACTCCCTGCTATACTCAGGAAACCCCTCCCACCTGGGTGTCATCAGGAGCTTGTATACCACCTAACCCAGGGTAGAGAGGACTTGCCAATCCAGGTGAGAGACCCCTCCTACCAGGGTGTCCGGGGGTAGCTCCTATACCATCAATGCCAGGGTATAGGGTATATGCCACTCCAGTTGGGAGATCCATCCCACCTAGCTGTTAAAGGTACCTATTATACAGCTTCAGCCAGAGTACAGGGAACTCGTTTCTCCAGGCTGGAGACGCCTCTCAACTGTACATTGGAGGGATCTAGTAAACCTCCGCAGCCAAGGTAGAGGAAACTCACCCATCTGGAGACCCCTCCAACCTAGGTGTTCATTGGGGGGACTCATATACAGCCCTAGCCAGGGTAGTCAAGACTCGCCCTTCCAGGAAGGAGACCCCTCACACCTGGGTGTTGCACGGAGCTTGTATACCAAGTTATCCAGGGTAGAGGGGACTGGAAGTGTGAATACCTTTTACCCTAGCTGTGGTAGTATATGACCTCCTCCCAAAACCCAGGTGGGTGGGGTCTCCCAACTGGAGGGCGAGTCACCTTTACCCTGGCTGTGGACGATTTGAGCTCCCGCCAACCCCCAGATTTGAGGGGTCTTTCACCTATAGTGGTGAGTGCCCTGTACCCTGGCTGCAGCAGTATAAGAGCTCCCTGCTCCCCCACAACAGTATAGGAGCTTCCCCCTACACTGAGGTGGGAGGGGTCTCCACATGTAAGAGGGAGTCCTCTCTACCCTGGCTGTTGGGTTTTAGCAGCTCCCCCTACAACCAGGTGAGAGTGGTCTCCCTTCTGGAAGGGCGAGTCCCCTCTCTCCTGGCTGTGGCTGTATTTGGGGAGGAAGGGGAAGAAGGGGAATGGGTGGCACAGGGAGAGGAGAGCTCAAGGCCTAGAATCACTTCAGGGTATCAGGATTGAGAAGCAGGCCTCAGGCTGCAGGAGGCCAAAACCCCCAGGCAAGGGGTACTGCTACATTTTTCCTATGAAAGACTGCAGCGCCAAACATCCAAGTTCTATCCCTTGGCTCTGTTGAGCATCTTGAGAAAAGGATCTGGAAAAGGAGCACAGCAGGGACAAGGACAATAGGAGGGCTGAAGGAGGGCATAGCGTGAAGTTCTGGAAGAAGGGTATTTGTGGGGTGTAGGCCAGGACAGCAGAAAAAAGACCAGGCTAGGAACGTAGAGCAGTGCCCAAGCTAGGGGAGAGCAGGTAAGGGTGGGGCCATGAAGGCAGAGGCTGCACTAGGGTTGTGAGATGCAGGGATGCAAAGAGGATTGGGGAAGCAGCCCTAGCAAGGCCTACAGTTCAAGCCCAGGGAAGCGTGGAGGTAGAAGGACTCCCAGAGGGCAGAGAGGGGAGCTAGCAAGGGGCCCAAATCAAGGGGAGCACAGGTCAGACACTACAGGAAGAGATACCACAGAAAGCAATGCAAATCCAGTAACAAATAAGGAGCTCAGGCTGGCAGACAGGTCAGGGGATTGTAGGGTGAAGGGTTAGGGTGAGGAAGGGCTAGATTGGCTTAGGGGCAGCTTGCAAGGCTAGAGGGCAGGAGAGGGAAGGCAGGAGATTTCTCAGAACAAGGTCATCACTAGTACCAAGTCCACTACCAGTTGTCAAGTTTGGGTGGCAAAGGGGGCCCAGGAGAGGGGCAGGGCTGTTTCCCATAGGGATTCTTCAGGGCCTAGAGGCCAGCCAATTCCACTTCTCTTCCCCAGGTGAGTAGATCCTGAGAGGGAGACCAGGACCAAAGGAGTGCAATGAGAGGGATACCTTTGGTCCAAGATTGGGGGGTGTCAGAGGGGAGCCAGCAACAATTGGAGCAGACCAGGCTAGGGTGAAGCAGGGGTAGGAGAGGGTCCTGGCAATGACAGAATACCAGAATACAAGGGGAACAGAGGGGAGGCACAGGAGTGGGGCCAAGCATGGGGCCTGAAGTCAAGGAATAGGGACACGGTCCTGGGAATTCCTGCAAGGAGCCAGGCCCAAGAATGGGGAGCCAAGTATCAGGACCTGGTCCTGGGACCCTTGAAAATACAGAGTTGGTGTTAGAGAAAGGGGAGCAATGATAGTGGGTGGTGCAGCGAGAGGAGGGGTCAAGGCTTAGGTTCACTGCTGGGTGTCAGGATCCAGGAGCAGGGCCGGGGTGAGAGAGTCCAAAGGGCGCAGGCAAGGGGCACAGCTATGTTTTCCCAAAGGGAGCCCACACGTCCAAATGCCCATTTCCATTCACTTGTACCTGGTGAGCATCCTGGGAAAGGGATCTTGAAAAGGGGCCCAGCAGACACAGGGACAGCAGGAAGAATGAAGAAGTTTACAGAGTGAAATGGCAGAGGAAGGGTGTTGATGGAGTGTGATCCAAGACTCCCGAAATGAGCCCACCCTAGGGACCAACAGGAAAGCCCAGGCCAGGAAAGGGCAGTGAAGGGTGGGGCCAGAAGGTGGGTGACAATAGAGTTCTGAGGTTCAAGGAAACCAAGGGGAGCATGGAACTGGCCCAAGCGAGGCCTGCAGTGCGAGCCCAGGGAAGCAAGGAGCAAGAAGGGTATCCATGGGCTCAAGTGAGAGGCAGGCCATGGAATGGAAAGCCAAGTGCCAGGGCTTGGGCAGGGGGCACAGGACAGTGGACAAGACCTTGGAGGGATGGACGGGGATCCAGCAGGTGGCAAGTAGGTTCCTGGCCCAGTGTAAATGCCAGTTGTCTGTGTTCCAGGTGCAGGACCAAAGGCCCAGAGAGAGCAAGAGGCCCAGGCAAGGGAAAAGACTCTATTTCCCATAAGGTGCCTGGGCACAGAAAAATTTCAGGGACAGGGACATGGCAAAGTAGGCCTGGCAAGAGAAGGGGGCCACAAGGAGGGTGAGGAGAGGGCACAGTGGGGGGTCTTGGTGGGTGTGTGAAGGAGCAAGTTCCAAGACCCAAGCCAGGTGCCCAGGCAAAGGACCCACATGTCTGGCCATGAATGAAGACCTGCAAGCACCAGTGGAAAGCATGAGGGGAAGGGGAGAAAGGGCTTTGCAAGGACCAGGAGACAGAGAAAAGGGTAAAGGTCACGTAGGGGAGCAAACTTGCAGTCCTAAAAACCCAGGTCAAACCCAACAGAAAGAGACTCCATGCTAAGACAAGTGACATGAGGAACACTGTCAGGGACTCATGTGAGTGTCCAGGCCTGGGGACTGAAGCGCAAAGGGTCAGGGTTAGGGAAGGCTGGGTTAGGGTAGGGGGAGCATGCATGTCAAGAGGGCAGGGGAGGGAAGGGAGGGGATCTCTTAGGTGTGGGTTGGAGCAAATCACATGTTAATTGCTAGGCCTCAAAGTGCCGACAGCAATAGGGACTCAGGCAAGAGGCAGGCCTGAGTTTCCTATAGGGAACCTTAAGGGTGCAGAGGCCAGCCAATTTGGCTCCTCTGCCCATGTGAATAGATCCTTAGTGAGGGACCTGTACCAAATGAGGCCACTGTGAGGGGATACCTGGCATATGGTGGTTGTGGGGGTGATTGGTTGGCAGCCAGGAACCATTTAAGGAGATCAGGCTAGGGAGAAGAAGGGAAAGTGAGGGTCCCGTTGTTGCCAGGATATCATAGCACCTGTGGAACAGAGGGGAGACAGAGGATAGGGTGTGTAAAAATAGGCCTGAAAACAAGGGAAGGGAAAGTGTCCTCCAGAAGGGCAGCCAGGGGCTCAAACTAGGAACTGGATCCAGTAATGAATAGCCAAATGCTACCACCTGGGGTTAGATGAATGAATAGGGACATGGATGCGAGGTGAGAGAGTGGAGAAAGAGGAATGGGTGGCACAGGAGGAGAAAGGCTGAAGGCCCAGATTCTCTGCAGAGAGTCAGGGTTCTGGAGCAGGGCCCGGGGTGAGGGAGGCCAAATGACATTGCAAAAGGGCAGGGCTACTTCCCAAAGGAAGCCTGCAGGGGCAAGTGGTAAGGTCAAGTCCCCTGGCCCTTGTGAGTATTCTGAGAAGGGGATCAGGAAAGCAGGCCTGGTAGAGATGGAACCTATAGGAGGGCCTAAGGAGGGCACAGCCTAAAGGGCCACAGGATGGGTGGGAGTGGAGTGTGGGCTTTGACCCCAGCAAGAAGCCCAGATAAGCGACCTAGAGGAGGGCCCAGGCCAGGGGAGAGCAGGGAAAGACAGGGACAGGAAGGTGGCTCTGCAATATGGTATTGAACTACAAGGAAGCCAAGGGGAGCAGAGAAGTGGCCCCATTTAGGGGCCCTTAGACAAATACCAGAAAATCTCGGAGGAAGAATGGACACTAGAAGCTCAAGCTAGGAGCCAGGCCATGGAACTGAGAGCCAAGGGCCAGGGCTTGGGCAGGGGGCTCAGGACACTGGACAAGATTTGGGATGGAAGGCAGGGGATCCAGCAGGGTGCAGTCAGGCTCCACTCCCATGCCACCTGGAGGTATCATGGTTCCTGGTGCAGGACCTAGCATCCAGAGAGAAGAAGTGGCCCTGGCAAGGGAGAGGGCTCTGTTTCTCATAAGGCGCTCTGGCTCAGATGAGAATCCAGGGCCAGAGACTTGGCAAAGAAGGCCAGACAAGGGAAGGGGGCCAATAGAAGGGTGACGGGAGGGCCTGGCAGGTTGGTCGTGGTGCGTATGCTGAGGTGCAAGGGCCAGGACCCAAGACAGGCTCCCTACCAATGGTGATGAGGGATCCAAGGAGCAACAGACCCATGAGCACCAGGAAAAAGCATAAGGAGAAATCAAGTATTGGCTGTGTGAGGACCAGGAGACAGAGGGAAGGGCAAGGGGTACCTAGGGAAGCCGGCTGCAGGGTCCAAGCATGAGGCACCCAGGTCAGAACCAACACAAAGAGACTCCACGCTATGCCAACCGACATGAGGATTGTTGTCAGTGTCTCAGGCGAGGGCCCAGGTCCTGAGAATGGAGCACAAAGGGTCAGGGTTAGGGAGGGCTGGGTTGGGGTAGTGGCAGCATGCAAGGCCATAGGGAAAGATTGGGAAGGGAGGGGATCTCTCAGGGCTGGGTTGGAGCAAGTCCAATGTTAACTGCCAGCCCTCAAGGTACAGTCAGTGAAGGGAACTAAGGTGAGTGACAGGGCTGTGTTTCCCATAAAAAGCATTCAGGGTGCATAGACCAGCCAATTCTGCTCCTCTGCCCCACGTGAGTGGATCCTCAGACAGAAACCTGGACCAATGAGGAAAAAAGAGGGTACTGTGAAGGGATACCTGGCATGCAGAGGTTAGCGGGGGTCGGTGCACTGCAGGACCCATTTTAGCAGCCTAGGCTAGAGCGAAGCTGGGGTCTTGTATAGCTTGTATACCACGAAAGCTATGGTAGATGGGACTCACTTCTCCAGGCAGGATACCCCACCCAACTGGGTGCCTGGGGAAGCCTGTATACCTGCACAGTTAGGGTAGAGGGGATTCCCTGCTCTAGGCGGGATACCCTTCCTACCAGGGTGTCAGGGGGAACTCATATCCTGCCACAGCCCTGGTAGAGGGGAATCACCCTTCCAGGCAAATACCTCTCCCACCTGGGTTTCAGAGGGAACACTTATACCACCACAGCCAGTGTAGAAAGTACCTGCCCCTCCAGGCGGGAGACACCTTGAAGCTGGGTTTCAAGGGGAGCTCCTATATCGCCAAAGCAAGGGTAGGGGAAACTCAACAATCCAGGCAGGAAACCCCACCCTCCTTGGTGTCAGGTGGATCTAGTATACTGCACCAGCCAGGGTAGAGGGGACTTGCCCCTCCAGGCAGGAGACTGCGGCACACCTGGGTGAGGGTGGATGAGCTCATATACCACTATAGCCAGGATAGTGGGGACTCGCCCATCCAGGTGGGAGACTCCATCTACAGCAGCCAAGGTAGAGGGTATTTGCCCCTCCAGGCAGGAGATCTCTCCCACCAGGGTGTCAGGGGGAGCTCATATACTTCAGCAGCCAGGGTACAGGGGACTTGTCCCTCTTTATTGGAGACCTCTCCCACGTGGGATGGTGGTGGGGGGGCTCATATACTGCCATACCAGGTTAAAGGGGAATCGACCATCCTTGCCGCAGATCCCTTCCACTTGGGTGTCTGGGGGAACTCCTACGCCACTGTAGACAGAGTAGAAGGGACTCTCCCCTCTGGCAGGAGACCCCTCTCACCTGGATGTATGGGGGAGCTCCTATACAGCAGCAGCCAGGGGAGAGCCGACTTGCGCCTCCAGGAGGAAGACCCCTCCCACCTGGGTGTCTGGGGAAGCTCCTACTGCAGCAAAGGGTAGAAGGGACTCGCCCCTCTAGGCAGGAGACCCCTCTCACCTGGATGTCTGGGGGAGCTCCTATACAACCGCAGCTAGGGGAGAGTTGACTCGCCCCTCCAGGTAGAAGCACCCTCCCTCCTGGGTGTCAGAGTAAACTCATATACTGCTGCAGCCAGGGTAGAGTGGACATGCTCCTCCAGGTGAGAGTGACCCCTCCCATCTTGGTGCCAGGGTGAGCTTGTATTTCACATTAGCCAGGGCAGAGGGGACTTACCCTTCCAGGTGGGAGACCCCTCCCACCTGGGTTTTAGGTGGAGCTCTTATACCCCTGCAGCCAGGGTCAAGGGGACTTGCCCAGGCAGGTGGTAGAGTTCTCCCACCTGGGTGTCCTGGGAGTTCTTATATGGCAGCAGCCAATGTAGAGTGGATTCTTGCCCTTCCAGCAAAGAGACCCCTTCCACCTGGGTGTTGGAGGTGAGCTTATATACCTCCCAAGCCAGGATACAGGGGACTCACCTGTCAAGGTGAGAGACCCCTCCTATCTCTGTGTCAGGGGGAGCTCTTATACTGCCTCAGCCAAGGAAGAGGAGACTTGCCTCTCCAGGCATGAGATCCCTTCCACCTGGTTGTCAGGGGGAGAACCTATACAACCAAAGGCAGGGTAGAGGGGACTCTAACCTCCAGGCTGGAGACTCCTCACACCTAGTTATCAGGGCAACTTCTATACCACAGCAATGAGTGTAGAGGTGACTCGTCTTTCCAGTCAGGATACCTCATAACCTGGGTGTCAGGGAGAGCTCCTCTACCACCAGATCCAAGGTAGAGGGGACACACACCTCTAGGTGGAAGACACCTCCCACCTGTGTGTCAGGGGAAACTCATATTCCTGCATCCAGGGTAGAGTGAACACACTTCTCCAGGCGAGAAACCCCTACCATCTTTGTGTCAGGGCAAGCTTATATTCTGCCTTAGCCAGAGTAGTGGTGTTTGCCCCTCCAAGTGGGAGAATCCTCCCACCAGGGTGTTGGGGGAAGCAGGTATACAGCTGCAGCCAGGGACTGCTGGAACTCGCCACTCCAGGTGGGAGACCACTTTCACTTGGTTGGAAGGGGGAGCTCTTATCCCACTGCAGCCATTATAGATGGGACTTGCCCCTCAAGGCAAGAGACCCCTCCCCCTTGGGTGTTGGGGAGAGCTCATATATCTGCAGAGCCTGGGTGGAGGGGACTTGCCCCTTTCAGCAGGAGACACCTCTCATCTTGGTATTCGGGAGGGGAGGGAGCTCCTATACCACAGCAGCCAGAATAGAGGGGACTCACCCCTCCAAGCAGGAGACCCCTACCGACTGGGTCTCTGGAAAAGCTGGTAAACCCCTGCAGCCAGGGTTTTGGGGAAGTCACCTTTCTAGGCTGGAGACCCCTCTATCCTGTGTGTCAGGGGGAGCTCCTTAACCAATGCAACCAGGTTAGAGGAAACTCACCCCTCCAGGCAGAAAACCCCTCCCACCTGGGTGTCAGGTGGAGCTCATATAGCCAAAAAGCCAGGGTAGAGGCAACTCGCACGTCCATGTGAGAGACACCTCCCACCTGGGAATGGGGGTAACTCCAATACTGCCTTACCCAGGGTAGAGGGGACTTTCCCATCCAGGCAGAAGAACCCTCCCACCGGGGTGTCAGGAAGAGCTCATACACCCAAACAGCCAGGGAAGAGACGACTATTACGTCCATGTGTGAGACACCTCCCACCTGGGAATGGGGGTAACTCCTATACAACCTTAGCCACGGTCCAGGGGATATGCTGATTCAGGAGGGAAACCCCTCCAATCTCGGTATGTAGGGGGAATCTCCTATACCACAGGAGTCATAATAGAGGCTTTTAAGCAGGGGGCACCTCCCACGTGGGTGTCTGGGAGAGCTGGTAAAACCCTGCAGTCTGGGTAGAGGGAAGTCACCTTTCTAGGTGGGAGACCACTCCCAAGTGGGTGTCAGGGGAAGCTCCTTAACCACTAGAGCCAGGGTAGAGCGGACTCGCCCCTCTAGATGGAAGACCACGCCCACCTCTGTGTCAGGTGGAGCTCGTATAACCCAGCAGCTAGGGTAGAGGCAACTCGCACCTCCAGGCAAGAAACACCTCCAACCTGGGAATGGGAGTAAATCCTATATCACCTTAGCCAGGGTAGAGGGGACTCGCCCCTCCAGGCGGAAGACTCCTCCCATATGGGTATCTGGTGAGCGGGGATCGTATGCACCTCCACCTTGGGTAGCAGTGACTTGCCCCTCCAGGCTGGAGACCCTTCTTACTGGGGACAGGAGGGGTCAGTTATACCCACGAAGCCAGGGTTGAGTGTACTCACCCCTTCAGGCGGGAGACCCTCCCAACTGAGTGGGGGTGGAGCACCTATACACTGAAGCCAGAGTAGTGGGGACTTGCCCCTCCACACAGGAGTCCCCTCCAACCAGGGTGTTGCAGGGAACTTTTAGACCACCTTAGACAGGGTAGATGAGGCTTGCCCATCCAGGCGGGAGACCTCTCCAACTTGTCTGTCATCTGGACATCATATACCACTCTATCCATGATAGAAAGTACTTGCCCATCCTGGTGGGAGATCCCTCCCACCAGGGTGTCAGTGGGAGCTCATATACCACAACAGCCAGGATAGAGGGTACTTGCCCCTCCATGTAGTAGAACCCTCCCACCGGGGTATCTGGGGCAGCTTGTATACCTCCACAACTCGGGTAGAGGGGACTTGCTGCTCCAGTTCGGATACCCTTCCCACCTGTGTGTCAGAGAGATATCATATACTGCCACAGCAAGGGAAGAGGGGACTCTCCCCTCCAGGCAGGAGACCTCTCCCATCTAGTTTTCAGGGGGAGCTATTATACTGCTTCAGCCTGGGTAGAGGAGACTCGCCCCTCCAGGAGAGAGACCCCTTCCATCTGGGTGTCCTGAAGAGCTCCTATACCTCTGAAGCCAGGGTAGAGGGGACTTGCTCCTCTAGGCGGGAGAACCCTCCCACCTGGGTGTCCTGGGTAGTTCCTATACCTTTGCAGCCAGGGTAGAGTAGACTTGCCCTTCCAGTCAAGAGACCTTTCCAAATGGGTGTCTGGTTGAGCTCTTATACCTCCGCAGGCAGGGAAGAGGGGACTCACCCCTCCAATCATGGGACCGCACCCACCTGGGTGTCTGGGGAGCTTGATTACTGCAGCAGCCAGGGTAGAGGGTGCCCTCCCCTACAGGCAGGAGACACCTTTCACCTGAGTGTCAGGGGGAGCTCCTATGGTGGTGCAGCCTGTGTAGAGGGAACATGCACCTACAGGTGGAAGAACCGTCCCTCATGGGTGTACTGAGAGCTCTTATATAGCAAGAGCTAAAGTAGAGGAGAATCACTCTTCTAGCCGGGATGCCCCTCACCTGGGTGTCCAGATAGCTTGTATTCCACCAAAGCCAGGGTAGAGGGGACTCGCCTGTCCATGCAGAAGACCATTCCCAACTGTGTGTAGTGGTGTGCTTGTATACCACCCTGCCCAGGGTATAGGGGAATTTCCCTTTTAGACGTGAGACCCCTCCCACCTGGGTGTCTGGGAGACATTGTTACTGCCAAAGCCAGGGTAGAGGGAACTCATTGCTCCAGGCATGAGACCCCTCCCACCTGGGTGACAGGGTGAGATCCTTTACCGCAGAAGCCATGGTACAGGGAACTCACCCTTCCAGTGGGGAGATCCATCCACCCTGGGTGTCATGGAAAGGTAGTAAATCACCTCAGCCAGGGTAGAGGGGACTTTCCCTTACAGGTGTGAGACCCCTCCCATCTTGGTATGGTAGGGGAGCTCCTGTACCACAGCAGTCAGAATAAAGGGGACTCACCCCACAAAGCAGGAGACCCTTCCCACCTGTATGTCTGGGAGTTCTGGTACACCCTCTTAGCCAGGACAGAGGGAAGTCACCAATCTAGGTGGGAGACCCCTCCCACCTGCTTGTCAGGGGAAGCTCCTTAAACACTGCAGCCAGAGTAGATAGTTCTCACCCTCCAGGCAGAAGACCCCTCCCACCAGGGTGTCAGGTGGAGCTCATATACCCCAGAAGCCAGGGTAGAGGGGACTTGCACCTCCAGGCAAGAGACACCTCCCACCTGGGAATGGGGGTAACTCCTATACTGCCTTAGGCAGGGTAGAGGGGAATCGCCCAGCCAGGAGGAAGACACTTCCCATGTAGGTGTCTGGCGAGGGGGGAATCTTATACACCTGCAGATGGAGTAGCAGCGAATCACCCCTCCAGTCTGGATATCCCACCCTCCTTGGGGTAGGAGGGGACTCACATACTCCTGCAGCCAGTGTTGAGGGGACTCGACCCTTCAGGTGGGAGACCCTCCCACCTAGGTGTGTGTGTGTGGAGCTCGTATACCACTGCAGTCAGGTTACTGGGGACTCACCCCTCCAGGAAGGAAACCTCTCCCACCTAGGTCTCGGGAGGAGCTTGCATACCACTGCAGCCAGGGCAGAATGGACTCTCTTCTCCAGGAGGGAGACCCCTTCCACCTGGATGTGCTGGGGAGCTCCTATATTGCTCAAGCCAGGGTAGTAGGGACTCCCACCTCTAGGCGGGAGATCCCTTCAACCTGGGTATCAGGGGGTGTTTCTATACCATTGCAACCAGGGCAGAGCGGACTTGCACTTACAGTTGGGAGACCCCCTCCCACATGTGTGTCTGGTGAGCTCCTATACCTCCACAGCCAGGTTAGAGGGGACTGTCCCTCCAATCGGGTGACCCCTCCCACCTGGTTGTAGGGGGGGAACTCCTATACCACTGCATCCAGGGTAGAGGGGACTAGCCTCTCCAGGCCAGAGACCCTCTCACCTGGGTGGAAGAGGGAGATCCTTTACCACAGCAGCCAGGGTAGAGTGGACTGGCCCCTCCAGTTGAGAGACCCATCCAACCTGGGTGTCAGGGAGAGTATACCACTGCAGCCACAGTAGAGGGGACTCGACACTTAAGGCGTGAGACCCCTCCTATCTTGGTATGGGGTGGGGAGCACATATACCCCAGCAGCCAGAATAGAGAGGACTAACACTCCAAGCAGGAGACCCCTCCCACCTAGTTGTCTGGGAGAGCTGGTAAACCCCTCAGCCAGGATAGAGGGAAGTCACCCTTCTAGGGGCGAGACCACTCCCACCAGGGTGTCAGGGGAAGCCCCTTAACAGCTGCAGCCAGGGAAGAGAGGACTCGCCTCTCCAGGCAGAAGACCACGCCCACCTGGTTGTCAGGTGGAGCTCATATACCCGGGCAGCCAGGGTAGAAGAGACTCACACTTCCAGGCCAGAGACATCTCCCACCTAGGAATAGGGGAAACTCCTATACCGTCTTAGCCAAGGTAAAGGGGACACACCCTTCCTGGCGGAAGAACCCTCTCACATGGGTGTAGGGCAATAATGGGATGATATACACCTGCAGCTGAGGTAGAAGCGACTTGCCCCTCGAGCCGGGATACCCCTCCCTTCTGGGGGTAATAGGGTGAACCTATACCTCCTCAGCCATGGTTGAGGGGAGTTGCCCCTTCAGGCAAGAGCCTCCCACCTGGGTAGGGGTGGGAGCTGCTATGCCACTGCAGCCAGGGTGGTGGGGAGTCGCCCCTCCAGGCAGGAGATGCCTCCGACCGGGGTGTCCTGAGGAACTTGTATACTGCCTCAGCCAGGGTAGAGGAGACTCGCCCATCCAGGTGGAAGACACCTCCAACCTGGCTTTCAGCAGAAGCTCTTATGCCACGACAGCCAGGGTAGAAAGTACTAGACCCTGCTGATGGGAGACCCCTCCCACCGGGATGTCAGTGGGAGCTCATATACCACCATGGCCAGGGCAGAGGGGACTCATTGCTCCAGGCAGGAGACCCCTCCCACCTGTGTGTACTGGGACCTCTTATATGGCAAGAGCTAAAGTAGAGGGGACTCACCCTTCCAGGTGAAATACCGCTCCCACCTGTGTTTCAGGGGACCTTGTATACTGCCAAAGCCAGGGTAGAGGAAACTTGCCCATCCAGGCAGAAAATGGTATAGGAGCCTCCTGTGGTATACGAGCTCTCCCTCTTATGTGTGTAGGGGAGTGCTAGTTTACTTCCTTAACCAGGGTAGAGAAGACTTGCCCCTCCAGGTGGGGGAACCCTCCCATCTGAGTGTCTGGAGGAGCTTGGATACTGCCACTGCCGAGGGAGTGGGGACTCATTGCTCCAGAATGGAAACCTTTCCACCTGGGTGTCAGTGGAAGGTCATATTCCCCACAGCCAGTGTAGAGGGTACTCACCCTCCTGTCTGGAAACCCCATAACCTGGGTGTTGGAGGAGCTTCTATACCACAAGAGCCCTGGGAGAGGGTACTTGACCGGGAGAGTGTATTCCACCTGGTTGTCAGGGCAGTTCATATACTGCCACAGGCAGGGTAGAAGTAATTCACCACATGAGGGAGGAGACCCTTCCCACCTTGGTGTAGGGTGGAGGTCTTATACCACTGCAGCCAGGGTAGAGAGGACTCACCTCTCCCATCCAGGGACCCTCCCACTTGGGTGTCAGGGGGAGATCCTTTACCACAGCAGCTATGGTAGAGGGGACTTGCCCCTCCAGGTAAGAGATCCATCCAACCTGGGTTTCAGGGAAAGCTAGAATACCTCTGCAGCCAGGGTAGAGGGGACTCACCCCTTCAGGACTGAGACACCTCCCATCTTGATATGAGGGAGAGCTCATATACACAGCAGGCAGAATAGAGGGGACTCACCACTATAAGCAGGAGACCCCTACAACTTGGTGTCTGGGAGTGGTATACCCCCTCAGCCAGGGTAGTGTGGAGTCACCCTCTAGGCAGGACACCGTTCCCACTGGGGTGTCAGGGGGAGTTCCTATACTGTTGTAGCCAAGGTAGAGGGTACTCGCCCCTCCAATCGGGAGACCCCTCCCACCTGGGTGTCCAGGAGAGGCTTAATTACTCTAACAGCCAGGGTTCAGGGGACTCGCCCTTCCAGGTGGGAGACTCTGCCCATCTGGGTGTGTGAGGGGAGATCCTATACTGCCACAGGCAGGGTAGAGGGGACTCGCCCCTCCAGGAGGGAGAACCCTTCCACTTGGGTTTCCTGGGGAGCTCCTCTACCCCCAAAGCCAAGGTAGAGAGGACTCGCCCCTCCAGGCGAGTGAGCTCCTATACCTCCACAGCCAGGTTAGAGGAGACTGGGTGTCAGGGGGAGTTCCTACACTGCTGCAACCGGGTTAGAGCTGACTTGCCCTTCCAGTTGGGAGATCCCTCCCACTTGGGTGTCTGGGTGAGCTCCTCTATATCTGAAGTAAGGATAGAGGGGACTCGCACGTCCAATCGGGAGACCCTTCACACCTGGGTGTCTGAGGGAGCTTGATTACTGCAGCAGCCAGTGTAGAGGAGACTCACCCCTACAGGTGGAAGACCCCTCCCACCTGGGGGTCAGCTGGAGCTCCTATACTGCCACAGTCAGGTTAGAGGGAACACGCCCTTGCAGGCTGAAGTCCTCTCTCACCTGGGTGTACTGGGAGCTCTCATGTGGCAAGAGGTAAAGTAGAGGGGACTCACCCTTCCAGGAGGGATACCCCTCCCACCTGGGTGTTGGGGGAGCTTGTATACCGCCAAAGTCAGGGTAGAGGAGACTCACACATTCATGCGGAAGTCCTCTCCCACCTTTGTGTAGGGGGGGGGGGCTTGTATACCGCCTTAGCAAGGGTACAGAAGACTTGCTCCTCCAGGCGGGAGACCCCTCCCACCTGGGTGTCTGGGAGAACTTGTATACTGCCACAGCCAGTGTAGGGGGGACTCATTGCTCCAGGCGGGAAACCCCTCCCACCTGGGTGTCAGGAGGTGCTCGTATAACCCCGCAGCCAATGTAGAGGGGACTCACCTCTCCAGTCTGGAGATCCCATAAGCTGGGTATCAGGGGGAGCTCCTATACCTCTCCTATAAAGAGATAGGGGAGAGGGGACTCAACCCTCAAGGTTGAATATCTCGTCCATCTGGTTGTCAGGGGAGTTAATATACTGCCATAAGTAGGCAGAGGGGACTCGCCACTGGAGGCAGGAGACTTCTCCCACCTGGGTGTAGGGGGGACCTCCTACACCACTGAAGCCAGGGTAATTGGTACTCACCTCTCCAGGACGGAGACTCTCCCACCTGGGTGTCAATGGGAGATCCTTTACTGCAGCAGCCAGGGTGGAGGGGACTCCCCCCTGCAGGTGAGAGACCCATCCAACCTGAGTGTCAGGGAAAGCTACTAAACATCTGAAGCCTGGGTAAAAGGACTCACCCCTCAGGGAGGAGACCCTTCCCATCTGTTTATGGGGGTAGCTTGTATACCACAGCAGCCAGAACAGAGGGGACTCGCCCCTCCAAGCAGGAGACCCATCCCACTTGGTTGTCTGGGAGAACTAGTACAACCCCTTAGCTAGGGTAGAGGGAAGTCACCCCTCTAGGAGGGAGAACTCTCCCACCTAGATGCCATGGGAAACTCCTTTACCCCCTCAAACAGGGTGGAGAGGACTCACCCCTCCAGGAGGAAGAACCCTCCTACCTGTGTGTCATGTAGAGCTCATATACCCCAGCATCCAGGGTAAAGGCAACTCCCACCTCCAGCTGAGAAACTTCCCACCTGGGAATGGGAGTAACTCCTATACCCTCTTATCATGGGTAGAGGGGACTCGCCCCTCCAAGCGGAAGACCCCTCACAACTGGGTGTCTTGTTGAGTTCCTATACCTCCACAGCCAGGGTAGTTGGGACTTGCCCCTCTAATTGGGAGACCCTACCTCCTGGGTTTCCCGGGGGACTTGATTACTGCAGCAGCTAGGTAGAGGGTACTCGCCCCTATGGTGGGAGACCCCTCCCACCTGGGTGTAGCGGGAGCTCTTGTATGGCAAGAGCTAAAGTAGAGGGGACTCACACTTCCATGTGGGATACCACTTCCACCTGGGTGTCTGGGAAAGCTTGTATACAGCCACAGGTAGGGTAGAGGGGACTCATTGCTCCAGGCGGGAGACCATACCCATCTGGGTGTCTGGGGGAGCATGTATACCCCAGAAGCCAGTGTAGAGGAGACTAACCCTTCCATTCGAGAGATCCCATATCATGGGAGTTGAGGAGCTCCTATAGAGCCAGAGCCAAGGGAATGGGGACTAGACTCTCCAGACGGAAGATCACTTCCACCTGGTTGCCAATAGAGTTCATATACTGCCATAGCAGGGTAGAGGGGAATTGCATTCGAGGTGGTAGACCCCTCCCAACTGCATGTATGGTAACCTCCTATATCATTGCAGCCAGGGTAGAGGGGATTCATCCCTCCAGGTGAGGGACCCATCCAAACTGGTTGTCAGGGAAAGCTAGTAAAGGACTGCAGCTAGGGTACAGGGGACTCGCTCTTTCATGTGGGAGACCCCTCACACCTGGGTATGTAGGTGCTTTTATTCCATAGCAAAGCCAGAATAGAGGGAACACTCCCCTCCAAGCAGGAGACTCCTCCCATCTGGGTGTATGGGAGAGCTGGTACACCCTGTCAACCAGGGTAGAACAAAGTCATCCCTCTAGGGGGAGAACCCTCCCACCTGGGTATCAGGGGAAGATCCTTAACTGCTGCAGCCAGGGTAGAGTGGACTTGCCCCTCCAGGAGGATTAACCCTCCCACCTGCGTGTCAGATGGAGCTCATATAGCCTTACAGCCAGGGTACAGGCAACTCACACCTGAGGCAAGAAACGCCTCCCACCTGGGAATGGGGGTAACTCTTATACCACCTTAGCCCAGGTAGAGGGGACTCGCCACTTTAGGCAGAAGACCCCTCCCACCTGGGTGTCAGGTGGAGTTCATATAGCCCTGCAGCAAAGGTAGAGGTGACTCGCAACTCCAGGCAAGAGACACCTCACACCTGGAATGAGGGTAACTCCTATACAGCATTAGCCAGGTTAGAGGGAACTAGTCCCTCAAGGTGGAAGACCCCTCCCACCTGGGGGGCAGGTGAGCTCATATACCCCAGCAGCCATGGTAAAGGCAAATCGCACCTCCGGGTGTGGGACACCTACCACTTGGGGATGGGGGTAACTCCTATACCTGCTTAGCCAGGGTAGAGGGGACTCACCTCTCCAGGCTTTTGACCCCATAACCTGGGTGTTGGGGGAGCTCCTATACTGCAGAGCCAGGGGACAGGCGACTTGGCCATCCAGGTGGAATATCCCTTCCTCCTGGTTGTCAGGGGAGTTCATATACTCCCATAAGCAAGGTAGAGGGGACTCGCCAGTGGGGACGGGAGACCCATCCACCTGGTTGTAGGGGGAACCTCTTATACCACTGCAGCCAGGATATAGGGGCCTCACCTCTCCATGCCTGAGTCCCCGTTATCAGGGTGTTAGGTGGAGATAGTTTGCCACAGTAGCAAGGGTAGAGGGAACTCGCCCCACCAGATGGGAGACCCCTCCCACCTGGGATTCAGAGGGAGCTCTTATTCCACTGCAGGCAGGGTAGAGGAGACTCACCTCTCCAGGCGGGATACCCCTCCAATCTGGGTGTCAGGGGTAGTTCCTACATTGTTGCAGCCAGGGGAGAACGGGATTACCCTTAAAATCAGAAGACCCCTCCCACCTTGGTGTCTTGGTTAGCTCCTCTACCTCCGCAGCAAGGATAGAGAGGACTCACCCATCCAATGGGGAGACCCTGCCCATCTGGGTGTTTGAGGGAGCTTGATTACTGCAGCAGCTAGTGTAGAGGGGATTCGCCCCTACAGGCGGGATACCTTTCCCACCTGGGTGTCCAAGGAAGCTCCTATAGTGCCAATTTCAGGGTAGAGGGAACACGCCCTGCAAGTAGAAGACCCCTCCCACCTGGGTGTACTGGGAGCCCTTATATGACAAGAGCTAATGTAGAAGGGACTCATCCTTCAGGCGGGGTACCCCTCCCACCTGAGAGTCCAGGGAGCTTGTATACAACCGAAGTCAGGG